>NC_091284.1:319324560-319629203 GCF_032444005.1 Ranitomeya imitator
GCACAAAAATTAAAGAAAAACGGGCTTTAATGCCTGAACGGCGTGGCAACGTTTCGGATATGGTATCCTTTCTCAAGCCTTAAGGTTGCCACGCCGTTCAGGCATTAAAGCCCGTTTTTCTTTAATTTTTGTGCTGTTTTCCTTTTTATATATATACTAGATTGTGGCCCGATTCTAACGCATCGGGTATTCTAGAATATATATCTATATATATAATTGTCTAAGGGTTTTTCCGTCTGTCTGTCCTGGAAATCCTGCGTCTCTGATTGACTGACCAATCGGTGACGGGCACAGCATGGCGACGATGATGTCATAAAGGTTGCCTCGACCAATCAGCGACGGGCACAGTCTGCCAAGAATTCGCCTCGACCAATCAGCGACGGGCACAGTATCGACGTAGATGTCATAATGGTTTCCATGGCGACGATGTCATAAAGGTTGCCTCGACCAGTCAGCGACGGGCACAGTCTGCCGCGAATTCTGGAATCATTATTGTCCATATACTACGGGGACATGCATATTCTAGAATGCCCGATGCGTTAGAATCGGGCCACAATCTAGTATATATGTAATTGTCTAAGGGTCACTTCCGTCTTTCTGTCTGTCTGTCTTTCTGTCTCTCTTTCTGTCACAGATATTCATTGGTTGCGGCATCTGTCTGTCATGGAAATCCAAGTCGCTGATTGGTCACGGTAAAACAGCCATGACCAATCAGCGACGGGCACAGTCTGGCAGAAAAATGGCCGCTCCTTACTCCCCGCAGTCACTGCCCGGCGCCCGCTCCATACTCCCCTCCAGTCACCGCTCACACAGGGTTAATGCCGGCGGTAACGGACCGCGTTATGCCGCGGGTAACGCACTCCGTTACCGCTGCTATTAACCCTGTGTGTCCCCAACTTTTTACCATTCATGCTGCCTATGCGGCATCAATATTAAACAGATCTAATGTTAAAAATAATAAAAAAACAAAAAATTATATACTCACCTTCCGCCGCCTTTCCCGCTCTTCGCGGCGCTCCGGTAACCGCTCCATGCAAGCGGCAGGTTCCGGTGGCAAGGATGGTATGCAACAAGGATCTGCCATGACGTCACGGTCATGTGACCACAACCTCATCACTGGTCCTGCTCGCCTGCGCGAGAAGGACCTGCCATGACGTAACGGTCATGTGACCGCGATGTCATCACGGGTCCTGTGCTACCAACCCTGGGACGGGAAGCTGCCGAGTGCACCACACACAGGCGACATGACTACAACGGCTTCCTCGGAAGGTGAGTATATGTTTATTTTTTAACCTGTGACATGCGTGGCTGGGCAATATACTACCTGGCTGGGCAATATACTACGTTGCTCTGTGCTGTATACTACGTCGCTGTGCAATATACTACGTGTCTGTGCTGTATACTACGTCACTGGGCAATATACTACGTGGCTGGGCAATATACTACGTGACTGGGCAATATACTACGTGGCTGGGCAATATACTACGTGACTGGGCAATATACTACGTGACTGGGCAATATACTATGTGGCTGGGCAATATACTACATCGCTGGGAAATATTCTACGTGACTGCGCATTATTCTACGTGGCTGGGCAATATACTACGTGGCTGGGCAATATACTACGTGGGCTTTGCAATATACTACGTGGACATGCATATTCTAAAATACCCGATGCGTTAGAATCGGTCCACCATCTAGTATATACAGTTAGGGCCAGAAATATTTGGACAGTGACACAATTTTCGCGAGTTGGGCTCTGCATGCCACCACATTGGATTTGAAATGAAACCTCTACAACAGAATTCAAGTGCAGATTGTAACGTTTAATTTGAAGGGTTGAACAAAAATATCTGATAGAAAATGTAGGAATTGTACACATTTCTTTACAAACACTCCACATTTTAGGAGGTCAAAAGTAATTGGACAAATAAACATAACCCAAACAAAATATTTTTATTTTCAATATTTTGTTGCAAATCCTTTGGAGGCAATCACTGCCTTAAGTCTGGAACCCATGGACATCACCAAACGCTGGGTTTCCTCCTTCTTAATGCTTTGCCAGGCCTTTACAGCCGCAGCCTTCAGGTCTTGCTTGTTTGTGGGTCTTTCCGTCTTAAGTCTGGATTTGAGCAAGTGAAATGCATGCTCAATTGGGTTTAGATCTGGAGATTGACTTGGCCATTGCAGAATGTTCCACTTTTTGGCACTCATGAACTCCTGGGTAGCTTTGGATGTATGCTTGGGGTCATTGTCCATCTGTACTATGAAGCGCCGTCCAATCAACTTTGCAGCATTTGGCTGAATCTGGGCTGAAAGTATATCCCGATACACTTCAGAATTCATCCGGCTACTCTTGTCTGCTCTTATGTCATCAATAAACACAAGTGACCCAGTGCCATTGAAAGCCATGCATGCCCATGCCATCACGTTGCCTCCACCATGTTTTACAGAGGATGTGGTGTGCCTTGGATCATGTGCCGTTCCCTTTCTTCTCCAAACTTTTTTCTTCCCATCATTCTGGTACAGGTTGATCTTTGTCTCATCTGTCCATAGAATACTTTTCCAGAACTGAGCTGGCTTCTTGAGGTGTTTTTCAGCAAATTTAACTCTGGCCTGTCTATTTTTGGTATTGATGAATGGTTTGCATCTAGATGTGAACCCTTTGTATTTACTGTCATGGAGTCTTCTCTTTACTGTTGACTTAGAGACAGATACACCTACTTCACTGAGAGTGTTCTGGACTTCAGTTGATGTTGTGAACGGGTTCTTCTTCACCAAATTAAGTATGCGGCGATCATCCACCACTGTTGTCATCCGTGGACGCCCAGGCCTTTTTGAGCTCCCAAGCTCACCAGTCAATTCCTTTTTTCTCAGAATGTACCCAACTGTTGATTTTGCTACTCCAAGCATGTCTGCTATCTCTCTGATGGATTTTTTCTTTTTTTTCAGCCTCAGGATGTTCTGCTTCACCTCAATTGAGAGTTCCTTCGACCGCATGTTGTCTGCTCACAGCAACAGCTTCCAAATGCAATACCAAACACCTGGAATCCACCCCTGACCTTTTAACTACTTCATTGATTACAAGTTAATGAGGGAGACGCCTTCAGAGTTAATTGCAGCCCTTAGAGTCCATTGTCCAATTACTTTTGGTCCCTTGAAAAAGAGGACGCTATGCATTACAGAGCTATGATTCCTAAACCCTTTCTCCGATTTGGATGTGGAAACTATCATATTGCAGCTGGGAGTGTGCACTTTCAGCCCATATTATATATATAATTGTATTTCTGAACATGTTTTTGTAAACAGCTAAAATAACAAAACTTGTGTCACTGTCCAAATATTTCTGGCCCTAACTGTATACTGCTCAAAAAAATAAAGGAACACTGGAAATACCACATCCTAGAGATCTCTGAATGAAATATTCCAGTTGCAAATTTTTATTCATTGCATAGTGGAATATGTTGTGTTCAGAACAATAAAACATAACAATTATCAATGTAAATCCAAATGAATATCCCATGGAGGTCTGGATTTGGAATGATACTCAAAATCAAAGTGGAAAATCAAATTACAGTCTTATCCATCTTCAGAAGAAATTCCTCATGACAAGGAAAACATGCTAAGCATTGTGTGTGACCTCCACGTGTCTGTATAATCTCCCCACAATGCCTGGGCATGCTCCTGATGAGGCGGTGGATGGTCTCCTGAGGGATCTCCTCCCAGACCTGGACTAAAGCATCCGCCAACTCCTGGACAGTCTGTGGTGCAATGTGAAGTTGGTGGATGGAGCAAGACGTGATGTCCCAGATGTGCTCAATCAGATTCAGATCTGGGGAACGGGCGGGCCAGTCCATAGCTTCAATGCCTTCATCTTGCAGGAACTGCTGACATACTCCAATCACATGAGGTCTGGCATTGTCCTCCATTAGGAGGAACCCGGGGCCAACCGCACCAGCATATGGTATCACAAGGGGTCTGAGGATCTCATCTTGGTACCTAATGGCAGTCAGTCTATCTCTGGCGAGCACATGGAGGGCTATGCGGCCCTCCAAAGAAATGCCGCCCCATACCATTACTGACCCACTGCCAAACCGGTCATGCTGAAGGATGTTGCAGACAGCAGATCGGTCTCCATGGCATCTCCAGACTGTCACGTCTGTCACATGTGCTCAGTGTGAACCTGCTTTCATCTGTGAAGAGCACAGGGCGCCAGTGGCGAATTTGCCAATCCTGGTGTTCTGTGGCAAATGCCAAGCATCCTGCACCGTGTTGGGCTGTGAGCACAACCCCCATCTGAGGACGTCGGGCACTCAGACCATCCTCATGGAGTCGGTTTCTAACTTTTTGTGCAGACACATGCACATTTGTGGCCTGCTGGAGGTCATTTTGTAGGGCTCTATCAGTGCTTCTTCTGTTCCTCCTTGCAGAAAGGCTGAGGTAGTGGTCCTGCTGCTGGGTTGTTTTCCTCCTACGGCCCCCTCCACATCTCCTGGTATACTGGTCTGTCTCCTGGTAGCACCCCCAGTCTCTGGAAACTATGCTGACAGACACAGCAAACTTTCTTGCCACAGCTCGAATTGATGTGCCATCCTGGATGAGCTACACTACCTGAGCCACTTGTGTGGGTTTTGGAGTCCATCTCATGGGTGTGAAAGCACAACCAATATTCAAAAGTGACCTAAACATCAGCCAGAAAGCATTGGTACTGAGATGTGGTCTGTGGTCCACAGAGGGGGGCTCCTCAGGCATGGGCTTTCTCTCTCTTCCTCTGCTCCTGAACGTATGCCTGCGAACCTGTTCTTTGAGGCTCTGGGACACATTCATGATGAGCCTGATAGAGTGCGTCTGGCAGATGATTTGGTGATGTGTGACACAGGGGAGGCACTCCGTTGAATGGTTCTGCTCAGAATTTAGACGTTGGGCAGCCGAAGTATCTTGGAAAGATGCCACCCTGATGGGGTTGTTCCGCAAGGGCCTCTCTGACCATCTGAAGGACGCTCTGGCACTTCATCCTCCTCCTGATACCCTGGAGAGCGCCATGACGCAGATGGTCCTGATGGACTGGAGACTAGAGGAGTGATGCAACAAGAGACTCCCTTGTACTGCAAATTGTGTAAATCTGCACCTGTATCTGAGCCTATGGAGATTGGGTCAGTTTCGGTTCTGGAGAAAGAGAGAAGGCACTGTAGAGGCAACCTACTTTGCTTTTACTGTGGAGCATCTGGACATTGGAAAAGGAACTGTCCCTCCTGCCCTTGTTCAGTGAAACCGTCAGAGAAACTACTGAGTCTGGGCAACAATCGAGGAGGTTGGCCAGACTCCCAGGTACATTTTTTCTTGCTTGCAAAAATTGTGCTCCAAGGGAAATTGGAACTTGTTGGCTTTCCTGTGGTGACCACCACCTTTGTTGACTGCGTTCTTCCATTATTTTTATTGATGCCCAAGTTGTGACTTGTAATAATATAGGGACAGTCAGGCTGTAAGACCCTGTTAAAATTGTGGCTGTTGATTCATCCCCTCTTACCCGGGATGGAATTTCCTTCAAGACTGATATCTTTTCTCTGAAAGAGGGTTCCACTCTCATGGAAAAATTAAGTTGTTTTGTTTTGAATAATCTGCCTGTCGAACTGGTATTGGGGGTGTGCTGGCTGCAACGCTACAATCCTGTGATTGATTGGGTGGTGGGGGAGATCATTCAATGGGATATAAGGGTAATGGTCCGTGTTGTAACCTGGTACCTTTTGTTAACCCGGTTGTTGTGAATTCTGTTGTCGAACTCCCTCCTGTGGTCGTGAATGGTACTTCGGCGAGTTCTGTCTATGGACTCCCTCTGGTGGCTGTGAGTGGAACTGCTGCTTCTGAGGTTCCTTACACAGGTGACGTGGTTTATCCTTTGGTTGGCTGCTCTATTTAACTCCACTCAGATCGTTACTCCATGCCAGCTGTCAATGTTCCTGCATTGGTTCAGTTCGCTCTTGGATCTTTCTGGTGACCTGTCTGCTCCAGCAGAAGCTAAGTCCCTGATAGTTATTATTTGTTCATTGTTTTCTTGTCTAGCTGGATATCATGATTTCGCCGTGCTAGCTGGAAGCTCTGGAATGCAGAGTGGCATCTCCGCACCGTTAGTCGGTGCGGAGGTCTTTTTGCACACTCTGCGTGGTCTTTTGTAGTTTTTTGTGCTGACCGCAAAGATACCTTTCCTATCCTCTGTCTGTTTAGTAAGTCTGGCCTCCCTTTGCTAAAGTCTGTTTCATTTCTGTGTTTGTGACTTCATCTTATCTCACAGTCATTATATGTGGGGGGCTTCCTTTACCTTTGGGGAATTTCTCTGAGGCAAGGTAGGCTTTATTTTCTTTCTCTAGGGCTAGCTAGCTCTTAGGCTGTGAAGAGGCGTCTAGGGAGAGTCAGGAACGCTCCACGGCTATTTCTAGTGTGTGTGATAGGATTAGGGGTTGCGGTCAGCAGAGCTCCCACATCCCAGAGCTTGTCCTGTGTCAGTTTAACTATCAGGTCGTGCCGGGTGCTCCTAACCACCAGGTCCATAACACCCGGTAAAGTCTGTATCTGTGTCGTCTGTCGGTCTGGAGGGTATTCCGGAGTACCTGAAAGACTTAGAAGACGTGTTTTACGAAAGCGAGTCAGAGGTGCTTCTACCACATCGACCATGTGATTGTGCTATTGACTTAGTCACAGGAGCCAAATTACCCTCGTCTGTACAATTTGTCTGGGCCTGAGCGCCAAGCCATGAAAGAGTACATCACAGAGAGCCTCCGCAAAGGGCATGTTCGACCCTCTGTCTCACCTTTGGCAGCGGAGTTTTTCTTTGTGAAGAAAAAAGAAGGTGGTTTGCGACCATGCCTCAACTTTCGGGAACTGAATAAGATTACTGTGAATAACACGTATTCTCTTCCTCTGATTCCCGATTTATATAATCAACTCACGGGGACCAAACAGTTTTCTAAGCTTGACTTACGAGGGGCTTTTAACCTTATATGGATCCGGGAGGGAGATGAATGGAAAACAGCGTTTCTGACGACCAAGGGGTTGTTTGAAAATTTGGTTATGCCCTTCGGTCTCACTAACGCCCCTGCTGTTTTCCAGAATTTCATTAATGTTGTTTTTTCTGACCTAATTGGACCCTATGTGGTCATTTACCTGGATGACATCTTGATATACTCAGAGGACACTCAGTCACACTTACACCATCTACGTACGGTTCTTATGAGACTCAGGGAAAACCATTTATGCGCTAAGCTGGAGAAGTGTTCATTCTTTATGCAAGAACTTTCTTTTCTGGGTTTAATTGTATCAGGGGAGGGATTCCGCATGGATCCGGGGGAAGGTTCAGGCCATTGCTGATTGGGTGCAACCTCATGACCTGATGGGGTTGCAAGAATCCCTAGGCTTCACTAATTATTATGGGAAATTCATTATAGGGTTTTTGCAGGTGGTGAAACCCTTGACGAACCTCACTCTTTAAAGGGGTGGATGTAAAAAATTGGTTCGTTGCCGCAAAAAATTCCTTCCAGACACTGAAGAAATGTTTTACTTCAGCACCCGTGTTGATACAACCCGATCTGTCAAGTTGGGTGCACGCTGATCGACTGGTGCGGGTTTTTCATGCCAGATACTCTAAGAAGCCTGGGGGTCCAGTGGCCCCCGTTAAGAGGGGGGTACTGTCATGGTTAGGACATGGTTAATGTCCTGTTCTCTCAGGGTTAATTTTGCTGGCCTCTTTTTGGATATGGGAGGGGTATTTGCACTTACTCCAGACTAGTATTCCCTGTCAGCTATACGTTCTTCTAGTCTGTGTGACTGACCCTGGAGTGTGTGCCTGGTTTGCAATTGTTTTGCTTGCTCTCCATGCGTTACTCTGCTCATTTGTTCTTTTGGATTTCTGACCTCTGGCTTCTCTTCTGACAATCCCCTGTCTCACCCCTTTTGTACCTTGTGATCTCCTGGCTCCGATCTTAGCTTGTTTGACTACTCTCCTGTTTATATCTTCTCCTCTGAACCCCGGCGTCTGGCTCCGCTCCGACCACCTCCTACTCTGTCACATGGTTAAGGTCCTGTTCGTTATCTGGTTAGTAACCCGGTGTTTTGCTCAGCTCCCTTGCTGCTGTGTGCAGCTCTCCCCACAGAAGTATTACCCGGGAGCCGTGACAGTTATATATACTGTGCAGTTGAAACCAGAAGTTTCCATACACTATATAAAAAGACACATATGCATGTTTTTCTCAATAGCTGACGTGAAATCATAATAAACCTTTCCCGTTTTGGGTCAAATAGGATTAATAAAAATGCCTTAAATCATTCTCTGTCTCTCATTATTCTGGCATTTAGCAAATATTAATAGTTATGGCAATCCTAATTGACCTAAAACAGGAGAGGTTTATTCAGATTTCATGTCAGATATTGAGTAAAACATGCATGTGTGTCTTTTTATATAGTGTATGGAAACTTCTGGTTTCAACTTTACATATATAGTCATAGCCTTAAGTGTTGGTAGCCTTGAAATTGCATTATTGCAATTACACATGTTTTGTTATTCACATGCTTATTTCCTTTGTGTGTATTTTAACAACCTTAACAAAACAGAGAAATAAAGGCAAATTGGTCATCATTTCAAATAACCCCCCCCCCCCAAAAAAAAATTAAAAAAAAATTAAAAAACAAAAAATAAAGGGTGGTCAAAATTTTTGGCACCTCTCCAAACTTGTGGGTGAACAACTATGTGATGCTCGTTCAAACTTGGAAAGCAACAGGGGTGGCCAATATGAAAATATTTTCTGGGAGAAATACTTTTCAAGAGTGCCAACACTTTTCACCATGACACACATTTTAACTGGTGAATTCAAGAGCTTAAGCCTGCTTCTTTCGCAGCTGATGTCTGCTGTATCATATAGTCGGCGTCTGCTTTTGACTGCAGCTTGCACCATTCACTGGGTTAACCACTTAAATTCTGTTGTTAATAACTGACTGTGGCAATTAAATGACGCTTTTGCGGGCATGTCCTCACATCGCTCCTCTGCAATGCAATTGAGTGGGAAGTGATATGTAAACAAGTAAGCCCTCATAAATTACATTTTTGTCCTTTTGTGAAGCCCAACTGCAATTTCAGCTTCATAGATCTTCATTATATACTCCAGTTTTTGGTATTGCAGTAACTACCGTATATACTAGAGTATAAGCCAACCAGAGTATAAGCCGGGGCACTTAATTTTGCCACAAAAAACTCGGAAAATTTATTGAATAGAGTATAAGCCTAGGGTGGGAAATGCAACATTTCCTGGTAAATGCTTCATACAAAATACGCCCCATATAATGCTGCAGAAAAAGTTGATGATGGCCTCATAAGATGCTCCATAGAAAAATATGCCCCATATAATGCTCCATAAAGGTTGATGATGGCCCTATAAGATGCTCCATAGAAAAATATGCTCCATATAATGCTCCATAATGGTTGGTGATGGCCCCATATAATGCTGCAGTTTATGCTGATATGATTATATCCTATATTGCTGCTGCTGCAATTTAAAAAAAAAATGACATACTCACCTCTCGTCGCTGCTCTTCAGCGTCGCTCTCTGCAGTGACTGTTCAGGCAGAGGTCGCGCACTAACCACTTCATCGCGCCCTCTGACTTGAATGTCACAGCCAGAGGATGTGGAAGATGGAGCGGCAGGCGGCGGTGGAAGGGGGACAGGTGAATATCGCAAGTGCCGGGGTCCTGAGCCAGTGGCCGGACAGGCACCTGGCCCCCATAGCGCACCGGTGTCCCCGCCTGCTTACGAAACCGACACTTGTCTCGGTGCCAACGCTGACCGCCGGCCCTGTCAGCTGCCACCAGGAATACTTACCAAGGCTGCAGGGGAGCGTGGGGATGTTCCGGAAACGCTGGAGACCTCCGCACTGGGACCATGACTCATGTATAAGCAGAGGGGGGTCTTTTTCAGCAAAAAAATGGCGCTGAAAAACTTGGCTTATACATAAGTATATATGGTATAAATGCCTGAAAAATCGCAGATTCAAGTTCCCTAAAAAGACTAAAAAGTAAAAAAATACAGTTTTCAAATAGCAAAAAATATGTTTATATCACACCGTTTTCCCCTGTAAAGATAATGGAAAAAATAAACATATCTTTTATATCATTGTCTAAAAAGAAGTCTGATCTATCAAAATATAAAATTATTTAAATCATAAATTAAAGGGAGAATACAGAAACAAAATTAGAACTCCAGAATTTCCAGTTTTCTCTTGCTGCAATTAAACTGTAATGAAATTAAAAATGCAATTAAAAGCTATCAAAATGTCATAGGAATCTCATCATAGTATCCAGTGCATATGTCTGCTCCATCGACAGCAACATTTTAAAATGTCAGATTTAAAAAAAATTGTGACACACAAATTTTATTTATTTATTTGTTTTTACAAATTTCAGAATTTTTTGTACCACTAAAATAAACACAAAAAATAAACAAGTTTTGTTTTGCCATACTAATTGTACTAATGTTTTGAATCCGAATACTAGGTATTGTGTACTGCAAAATGAACTCCATAAAAACAAAAAGCAATAACGGAAGTGCATTTTTTTCTCAATTTTATTGCATTTGGGTTTTTTTTTCTTGTTTTCCCTTAAGCTGTATGGAAAAATTAATTATACAAATATGGTACATTATTGTTCATTTGATAAACTAGATGGTTACTATGCATTGAGACGTTATTGTAGACTTGAGAAAGGCCATTTGGCCAAAATGTTGCTCTATTTTTGTCTCCTCACTGCTGTGATGTTTTAAATATTTTTCAAAACAAATTGGATTTTTACAAGAATCTCTGGTGCCTCTGATATCTTTAAATTTGTTGCTGGTTATGGAAAAATTAATAGCGCAAATCAAAACTACAACTCATCCCACCAAGTTTTGATAAGGATATGTTGATAGGAAAAAAACAAAACATTGCTCTTTGAACTCCGGGAGGAAAAAACAAAATCTCAAAAGTTTATAACTCTTTCATGATTGCAGGGTTATGTGATCTAGTTTGGTCTGTGTTTTTTCATAAATGTAAAGGAGCACTGCCAACACTTGAGTACATTGACTTGGAGAGGCAGGGAATTTTGTAGGGATCAATGATTCTTTAGCACCTCAAGCCACAAACATACATTTTTAGGTATCTATTCTTTGGTGCATTGTTGCATAAAAGTATCCCTGACTGTCCAAGTGATGGGTGGATATATCATTTATTTTTTATTTTATAATTTAGGTCTTATTATTATCTATATATATAATTGTCTAAGGGGTACTTCCGTCCGTCTGTCTGTCTGCAACTTCCATAACGGAAATCCCACGTCGCTGATTGGTCTCGCCAGCTGCCTGTCATGGCTGCCGCGACCAATCAGCGACGGGCACAGTCCGATTAGTCCCTCCCTACTCCCCTGCAGTCAGTGCCCGACGCCTGCTCCATACTCCCCTCCAGTAACCGCTCACACAGGGTTAATGCCAGCGGTAACGGACCGCGTTATGATGCGAGTAACGCACTCCGTGAACGCTGCTTTTAACCCTGTGTGTCCCCAATATTTTACTATTGATGCTGCCTATCTAGTAAAAAGATGTAATGTTAAAAATAATAAAAAAAAACAAAAAACCTGCTTTTCTCACCTTCCGTAGTCCGACGATGCGCTCGCGCCTGCCGAAAGCTTCCGTTCCCAGAGATGCATTGCGAAATTACCCAGAAGACTTAGCGGTCTCGTGAGACCGCAAACTCCTCTGGGTAATTTCGCAATGCATCCTGGGAACGGAAGATGGCGCAGCCGCGCGCATCGCCAGAGCTTCGCTGGATCCCGGCGGGTGAGTATATAACTATTTTTATTTTAATTATTTTTTTTAACAGGGATATGGTGCCCACACTGCTATATACTACGTGGGCTGTGATATATACCGCGTGGCTGCTATATACTACGTGGCCAGTGTTAGTTACTATGTGGGCTGTGTTATGTACTGCGTGGGCTGTGCTGTATATTACGTGGCCAGTGTTATATACTGCGTGGGATGTGTTTTATACTACGTTTCCTGTGTTAAATACTGCGTGGCTGCTATATACTGCGTGGGCTGTGTTATATACTGTTTGGGCTGTGTTATATACTGAGTGGCCACTGTTATATATTGCGTAGCCTATATTAACGCATCAGATATTCTACAATATGTATGTATGTATATAGCAGCCACATAGTATATAGCACAGGCCGCGTAGTATTTGTCTGCTATATACTAAATGGATCCTATATACTACGTGGCCTGTGCTATATACTATGTGGCTGCTATATATATACATACATATTCTAGAATACCCGATGCATTAGAATCGGGCCACCATATAGTATGTTAAATGTGTGAACATTGTACAAACAGCAAAAGGATTAACTGTAAACTATGTAAATGATAAATACGAACAAGTTTGATGATGGCCACTGTAAGACTCATGCTGGTGTGGTAGATGGAGGCAGGTATATCTCGCCCAGGTGTTTGTCCTATGTGAATTAGGCCACTCAGTATCTTCAGGGTGCTAAGGGGTTAATGATTGCAGGAATAAAAGATGACCAGCTGGGTGTTTCCAGTGTCTGCCTGGGGCACACAGATTGCCTGCCTGTGTGAGACAAACGTGAGTGAAGAGCTCTGCTCAAGATCTGTATGATGTTAGCTGGGTGGGAGAAGCCCCCCCAGTTGTTGAGATAGCAACGTATTTGTTTAGTTAGTGCCGGACAGGCTAGGATTTATTTTTATGTTTTGTTTTTTGTATTGCTTTCACGTTAATAAATCTGACCTGAGGTCAGCCTGCTCAGAAACCTGCTGTACGCCTCAGATTCAATGCACAAACCACGTGTCCTTTGACCCCAGCAAAGGCGATCCCAGAGTGTTTTGTCACATTGTGGTGGAGAATGCGGGCATACCGTGGCACAGGCGACAGCATGGAAGACGTGGTGAATGCCTTAGTACAGTCCACTGCCGTACAGCAGCAGGCCACTGCCGCACAGCACGAAGCTAATCGCTTGATGGCCGCACAGCTGAAGGAGCTACTGGACATGACGGTTGCAGACCGCCAACTTCTCCAACAGGTGGCACAGCGCCTGGTGAGCATGCCTGACGCTGACCCGGAAGCAGAGTCCAGAAGGATCCATGTGAGTCGATACTGGCAAAAGCTGACTGCAGAAGATGACGTCGAGGCATACCTGACAACGTTTGAGCGGACGGCGTTGAGAGAGAAGTGGCCGAAGGCACGATGGGCCGACTTGATTGCCCCGTTTCTCTCCGGCGAGGCCCAAAAAGCTTACCATGATTTGGACCCGGAGGTCGCTCAGGACTTTGAGAAACTGAAAGCTGAGATCCTGGCCCGGCTGGGTGTGACGACGGCTGTCCGTGCACAGAGGGTACATCAGTGGACATACCAGCAAGATAAACCAGCGCGGTCTCAGATGTTCGACCTGATCTACTTAACAAAGAAATGGCTGCAACCCGAGGTACTGACAATACCCGAAATAATCCAGCGGGTTGTCCTGGACAAGTACCTGAGAGTACTACCCCCAGCGCTGAAAAGGTGGGTAAGCCAAGGAAATCCCACGACAGCGGATCAACTTGTGGAGTTGGTCGAGCGTTATTCCGTGGCAGAAGGACTTCCCGACGACACCGCCAACCCCCGGTCTGTGCCTCCTCCTCGTGGAACCGGTAAGACTGTTCCAGGGACCACGGGTGAAGGAAAATCGCTTAAAACTGTGGGGGAGGAGTCCGGGACTGCTCGCACTCCGAGACCAAGAGTATTGGACGGTGGTCTCAGTAGGGGACCTGTTAGGTGTTTCCGCTGCCATGAGAAGGGTCATGTTTCTGCGAACTGTCCTGTTACCGCTGAACCCATGCAGTGCGACGTTATAGACTCTAGAAAACGCATATCTTTGGTTACACAGCTAGTGAGTGTGAATGCGGGTCAAAATGATACAGTGAAACACCTGTGTGAATTATCTGTTGATGGGAAAAATGTTGTGGCATTACTAGACTCTGGAAGTGTGGTGACTCTGGTGAAAGCTAGTCTGGTGGCACTTCCGTCTGGTCCGTCTGACAAGTTTTCGGTGACGTGTGTTCATGGTGACACCCGCTCGTACTTAACAGCGGTCATATGGATTTCTACTCCCTATGGGTCAGTGCAGCACAAAGTGGGACTCGTTCCCGCATTGTTACAGGATGTAATCCTGGGAAGGGATTTTCCCTATTTCTGGCAGTTGTGGGAGAATCAGTTGCTCCTTCACGGTAACTGTACCCGTGAATCTTCTCCCATGCCATCTGGAGGTCCCGAGTCCCTAGAGGAGACCCCACAGGAAGATGTTGCTGGGGAGGTTAGTGAATCTAACCTTCAGTACCCCTTCTCCGTCATGGCGGGGGAAACAGAGGAAACTGAGGAACCTCAGCGAGAGGCGGAGGCAGACAGCCATCCGGCACCCTGCCTGCCAGATTTGGGAGTCCAGGTGGATGACTTCCACAGCGAGCAAATGAAAGATCCTACCCTGACTCCGGCTAGGAAAAATGTAAAAATGATAGATGGGGTACCCGTAGAACCTGACACTAGGCTAGCGTACCCGTATATGGTTCTTGAAAATGATTTGCTCTACCAGGTAGAAAAAAAAGGGGAAGACACAGTGCAACGGTTAGTGGTACCCAAACCTTATCGGCGGAAGGTACTGGATTTGGCCCACGGACATATAATGGGGGGACATCTGGGGGTACAGAAAACCACAGAAAGGATATTGCATTGTTTTGTGTGGCCTGGAATACATTGTGATGTGCGTAACTATTGTGAGTCCTGTCCAGAGTGCCAAATCGCGGCCCCTAAATCTCAGTTCCGTAGCCCTTTGGTACCCCTTCCTATCATCGGGGTCCCTTTTGAGAGAATTGGGATGGATTTGGTTGGGCCCCTTCCCCGATCCGCACGTGGGCACCAACATATCCTCGTCATCGTGGACTATGCCACTCGTTACCCGGAAGCCGTCCCTTTGCGTAACACAGCTACCAAGACGATCGCCAAGGAATTGGTACAAGTGTTTAGTCGGGTGGGAATTCCAAAACAGATACTCACCGACCAGGGGACTCCCTTTATGTCGAGGGTAATGAAGGAGCTCTGCAGGCTCTTACAAATAGACCCGTTGCGTACGTCTGTCTATCACCCTCAAACAGATGGCCTGGTTGAGCGCTTCAACAAAACCTTAAAACAGATGCTCCGGAAGACGATAGACAAAGATGGGAAGAACTGGGATTACTTGTTACCCTATTTGCTGTTTGCCATTAGGGAAGTTCCCCAGTCTTCCACAGGGTTTTCGCCTTTCGAACTGTTGTACGCCCGTCGTCCCCGGGGACTGCTGGACGTCGCAAAAGAAACCTGGGAAGGTCAAGTCACTCCCTTTAAAACGGTGATCGACCATGTAACACAAATGCAGGATCGTATTGCCGCTGTCATGCCCATTGTTAGGGACCATATGTTACAGGCCCAGGGAGCCCAGAGGCAAAGTTATGATAGAGGCGCTAAGGTCCGTACATTTGCACCTGGCGATAGAGTGTTGGTCCTAATCCCTACGGTGGATAGTAAATTCCTGGCGAAATGGCAGGGCCCATTTGAGGTCCGAGAAAGAGTTGGTGAAGTGAACTATAAAGTGTACCAGCCGGGTAAGAGAAAACCGGAACAGATTTATCATGTGAATCTGATAAAATCCTGGAAAGACCGCTCTGCCCTAACGGCGGATCTGCCCCGTCCGGTTTGTTCACCTACTGTACCAGAGGTTCAGGTTGCTGAGACTCTCTCAGAACGACAAAAATCTGAGGTTAAGCAATTTTTGTTACAGAACCGACAGTTTTTCTCCGAAAAACCTGGCCGGACTAAGTTGGTGAAACATGAGATTGTCACAGAGCCTGGCGTCACTGTTCATGTGAAGCCCTACCGGATTCTGGAAGCCCGCCGTGAAGCCGTCTCCCGGGAAGTGATGGCAATGTTGGACTTAGGAGTCATTGAGGAGTCACACAGCGCCTGGTCCAGTCCAATTGTGTTGATACCTAAACCGGATGGCTCCATCCGGTTTTGTAATGACCTTAGGAAACTGAATGCAGTTTCTAAATTTGATGCGTACCCTATGCCCCGGGTCGATGAGTTGATCGACCGGCTTGGTAAAGCCCGATACATTACGACCCTGGATTTAACAAAGGGGTACTGGCAGATTCCTCTGGCCGAGGCGGCCAGAGAGAAGACGGCATTTGCTACACCGGAAGGTCTGTTCCAGTATGTCTATATGCCGTTTGGACTTCACGGAGCTCCCGCAACGTTCCAGAGATTGATGGATCGAGTCTTGAGGCCTCACAGACAATACGCTTCTGCCTACCTGGATGACATCGTAATTTACAGCATGGACTGGGAAACTCATCTCCAGAAGGTACAAGCGGTGATTGATGACCTGCGAGATGCAGGTTTAACGGCAAACCCCAAGAAATGCCACATCGGGCTTGAAGAAGCCCGATACTTGGGCTACGTGATTGGCCGAGGAGTGGTTAAACCCCAGATCGACAAAATACAGGCAATTCAGGGCTGGCCACAACCAGTGAACAAGAAACAAGTGCAGGCTTTCCTGGGGATTGCCGGCTATTATCGCCGGTTCATACCCAATTTTGCAGCCATGGCTACTCCCTTGATGGATCTTACCAAGGGGAAGGGTTCCGTCATGGTAAAATGGACCTCAGCTGCTGAAGAGGCCTTCCACAGCCTGAAACGGGCTTTGTGCTCTCAGCCTGTACTAGTGACTCCTGATTTCAGCAGCGAGTTTGTGGTACAAACTGATGCCTCTGATACTGGTGTCGGAGCTGTACTTTCCCAGGTGAGGGACGGAGTCGAACACCCGGTCCTCTATCTCAGTCGGAAACTGAATGTACATGAGCAGAGGTATGCGGTGGTTGAAAAAGAGTGCCTAGCCATTAAATGGGCTCTCGACTCCCTCAAGTATTACCTGGCTGGTAGGAAGTTTAGGCTGGTCACAGACCATGCCCCTCTCAAGTGGATGCACCTCCACAAGGACCGTAATAGTCGGGTAACCCGGTGGTTCCTTGCCCTGCAGGCTTACTCTTTTACGGTGGAGCACCGACCTGGGGTGCAGATGGGGAACGCCGATGCCCTATCCCGAGTGCACTGTTTCAAAAGTGTTCTTGCTCGACCGGAGTGGTCTGAGCAAGGGGGGGGGATATGTAAGACTCATGCTGGTGTGGTAGATGGAGGCAGGTATATCTCGCCCAGGTGTTTGTCCTATGTGAATTAGGCCACTCAGTATCTTCAGGGTGCTAAGGGGTTAATGATTGCAGGAATAAAAGATGACCAGCTGGGTGTTTCCAGTGTCTGCCTGGGGCACACAGATTGCCTGCCTGTGTGAGACAAACGTGAGTGAAGAGCTCTGCTCAAGATCTGTATGATGTTAGCTGGGTGGGAGAAGCCCCCCCAGTTGTTGAGATAGCAACGTATTTGTTTAGTTAGTGCCGGACAGGCTAGGATTTATTTTTATGTTTTGTTTTTTGTGTTGCTTTCACGTTAATAAATCTGACCTGAGGTCAGCCTGCTCAGAAACCTGCTGTACGCCTCAGATTCAATGCACAAACCACGTGTCCTTTGACCCCAGCAAAGGCGATCCCAGAGTGTTTTGTCACACCACTTTGCTAGAAAGCGGGTCTCATTATTGGGAACACTTACTACAGATGGGCTTTGTCCAGACTTGAGCAGCTGTTTTAGCTTTCTGTGCCTGAACTTTGACTTTATATTATATTTACATTATTTTTTTCCAACTTCTTTGTAGCTGCAGCACAGAAAGAAAATGATCATCAAGGGCAAAACACTAAGGAAAGCCAAAGGCCATCAAATGCAACCTTAAATGCAGAAGTTCATCCAGAAACTTCTCAGTATCTGCCACAAACAGAGACTCATTCTGGAATTTCTGAGCACCATGAAGCAGATAGTGATGATGACACCGTCCGGTTACCACCGAGAGCACAGTCACAAAACAGGTCAGTCATAAACAGGTTTCAGTCTTTAGTCATTTGACAGCAGCTTAATTCACTCTTCAGTATGGTGTTCAAATTCATCTTCTGTCAGGGGTCAGCATGATATGTGACACTCCAGGGCGAAGCTGACTATGAACCGGACAGTAGAACTAATTTGGGGCAGTAACAGAGACTCAGGCTATTACTGCCCTTTTAGCTGCTGTTACCATGCAAAATTATAGGAAATTAAGAGCAGACTAGCATTCAGCTCTTTCATAATTTAAAGAAAGATTGGCATAGCTAAGTTGGGTGTCTTGACGTGGTTTAATGTTGTGTGTTAGATTCAGTCATTAAACAGTTAAAGACCGGGCCAGGCTACGAACACCCATTCCTGACTAGGCACTGCTGATTTTTCACGTTTTCCTGCCTACAAAGAATGGAGTCTGTAATGTTTATCGTAGGTACACTTCAACTGTGAATTAATCTAAAAATAAAAACCAGAGAATCACATTTTATTATTTTGAAATAATTAAATCGTATTTTATTGCATGATGTAACAATTTGATCACCTACCAACCAGCAAGAATCCTTGCTGTCACAGATCTGTTAGTTTTTCTTTAAGTAGTCCTCCTAAGGCTACTTTCACACTTCCGTCAGTACGGGCCCGTCGCAATGCGTCGGGCCGACGTACCGACGGACGTTGTGAAAATAACTGCACAACGTGGGCAGCGGATGCAGTTTTTCTACGCATCCGATGTCCATTCTGCAGTCCGGGGAGGAGGGGGCGGACACGTCGCACAAAAAAACGTTACATTGAACATTCTTTTGTGCGTCGCGTCCGCCAAAACACGACGGATCCTTCGCACGACGGATGTGACGTGTGCCCATCCATCGCGATCCGTCGCTAATACAAGTGTATGGGCAAAAAACGCATCCTGCAAGCACATTTGCAGGATCCGTTTTTTGCCCATAACAACAGATTGCGACGGAGGGCAAAAGACGGAAGTGTGAAAGTAGCCTAATCTGCACTCATTACATGTTCTAATTGCACCTGTTTGAACTCGTTACCTGTATAAAAGACACCTGTTCACACAATCACACTCCAACCTCTCCACCAGGGACAAAATTGTAGACCTGCCCAAGGCTGGGATTGGCTACAGGACAAAGAAACACACAGCCAGGCAACTAAGGAGTGGCTCTGAAAGAAGAATTTCAAGGTCCAGGAGTGGCGTAACCAGTCTCGAGGCCTGAACTCAAAAGAAAATCTTTTGCAGGGATTTTAGCCCACTCTTTCATGCAGATCTTCTCCATATCTTTCAGGTTTGAGGGCTGTTGCTCGACAACATTGAGTTTCAGCCCCCTCCAAAGATTTTTTTTTTTATTGGGTTCTGGTTTGGGAACTGGCTAAACCACTCCAGAACCTTGAAATGCTTTTTACGGAGCCATTCCTTAGTTGCCCTGACTGTGTGTTTTTTGTAATTCTCATGCTGGAAGACCCATCCACAACTCCTTTTCAATGCTCTTACTGAGGAAAGGAGGTTGTTGGCCAAAATCTTGCGATACATGACCCCATTCATTCTCCCTTATCTGCAAAGGGGATAGGACAACTGCACCGTTGTGATCATCCCCAAAGTGGGATGTTTCTTCCACCATGCTTCATGGTTGGGACAGTGTTCTTGAATTCTTGAAGTTTAACTTAACCTTATTCTTCTTCCAAACACGGAGAGTGAAGTTGGTGTTAAAAAGTTCTATTTTGGTCTCATCTGACCACCGTGCCTCCTCTTGATCATCCAGCTGGTCATTGGAACTTTAAACGGGCCTGGACATGTGATAGTTTGAGCAGGGGGACATTGAGTGCCCTGTAGGATTTTATTCCATGACAGCATAGTGTGTTACTAACAGTAATGTTTAAGAGTGTGTCCCCAGCTCTCTTCAGGTCATTGACTAGGTCATCTCCTGCAGTTCTTGGCTGATTTTTGACCTTTCTCAGAATCATCTTTACCCCATGAGATGAGATCATGCATGGAGCCCCAAACCGAGGAAGATGAACAGTCATCTTGTGTTTTTTACATTTTCTAATAATTGTGCCAATAACTGTTGTCTTCTTGCCAAGCTGCTTGCCTATTGTCCTATAGCCCATCCTAGCCTTGTGCAGGTCTACAATTCTGTCTCTGGTGTCCTTAGGCCATGTTCACACGTTGCGGTTTTTACGGATCCTGCCTGATGGATAGATGTAGATAGATATATGGATAGTTAGGCTACTTTCACACATCAATTTGTTTCCATCAGGCAGGATCCGGCAAATTTTTGAAAAAACTGATCCGTTGCAAATAGTGAAAAACTGATGCAACTGATCCTTTTTTTTTTAGAGAGAGAGAGAGAATGGAAAATGTGCATGATGTCAATGGAAAAAATGAATGAAAAACCGGATTCGGAGGTCGGATTCATCATTTCACATCTCAGCTTCATACATTTTTTGCCGGATCTGTCGCTGTGCGTTTTTTCACCGGACAGAAAAAACTTTCCTTTGTACGTTTTCTCCGCCCGCCAAAAACAGTTATTTTTGAGGGATCCAGCAAAAAACGGATGAAGCGTGAGGCCTTCAGGCGCAATCCGGCGCTAATAAAACTCTATGAGGAAAAAAACGGATCTGGCAAAACTCACCGGATTATGCCTAACGGCAAATACCTGAGGTGTGAAAGTAGCCTTACTATCCATATATCTATCTACATCTATCTATCTCATTCTATCTATCCGTCTATCTGTCTATGTGTGTAATGGAGTGTGGGTTGGACAAATGTAAAAGAGGAAGTTGGACAAAACATGACATCACAAATTTTTTTTGTTCAATAATACATCTTTATTTAGCTTTCAAAAACGTATACAAAACCGCATCAAAATCGCACCAAAACGGGCAAAAAAACGCACCAAAACCGCGCAAAAAACGCACCTGCGTTTTCTGCCAAGAGCTGCGGATTTACTGCAGAAAAATTTGCAGGCAAATCTGCAATGTGTGCACATAACCTAAGGCCATATGCACACATTGCGGATTTCCTGCGGATCCGCAGCGTTTTTTACCGTGCAGAAACGCTGCAGTTCCGCAAGTGATTTACAGTACAATGTAAAACAATGGGGGAAAAAATGCTGTGGTAATGGTGCGGAAAACTCCGCACTGAAAACGCTGCGGGTTAAAAGAAGGAGCATATCATTTATTTGTGTGGGTCTGCAGCTTTTTTGCACCCATTGACTTACATTGAGTCAGGCACATCCGCAGCAGAACCGCAGATCTAAAAAAGATCTGCGGTTTTGCTGTGAGAAACGCTGCAGATCGGGAGGGGGGAAGAGTGTGTGGGTGGAGACTGTGTGTGTGCGGGGAAGATGTGCGTGTCTGTGTTTGTGTGTGTCTGCGGCAATCGCGAGGGTCTGCGGGGATCGCGGAGTTGTCGGGCGTCTGTGCGGGGCTGCTGGGGGTCTGCGCCGGGCTGTCGGGGGTCTGTGGCGGGCTGTGGGGGGTCCTTGGGGGTGTGTGCGCGTGCAGGCATCGTCCGATGGGACTACAAGTCCCATCGGGCTATGCCTGCTATAGTGACAGTGATTGACACATTAGCCAATGATGGGACAGTAGTAGTCCCATCATCCGGCTAATGTGTTAAATGTAAAAAAAAAAACACGAACAGAACATACAACATACGGCAGTACATACAACATATAACATATGACATAACATATAACATATGGCAGAACATACAACATATGACAGAACATACAACATATGACAGTACATACAACATATGGCAGTACATACAACATATGACAGAACATACAACATATGACAGAACATACAACATATGACAGTACATACAAGATATGACTGAACATACAATATATGAAATACATATAGACATTCAAAACATACATAAAGCACATTCTTAACATTACATACAATACATACAGTGGGGCAAAAAAGTATTTAGTCAGTCAGCAATAGTGCAAGTTCCACCACTTAAAAAGATGAGAGGCGTCTGTAATTTACATCATAGGTAGACCTCAACTATGGGAGACAAACTGAGAAAAAAAAATCCAGAAAATCACATCGTCTGTTTTTTTAACATTTTATTTGCATATTATGGTGGAAAATAAGTATTTGGTCAGAAACAAAATTTCATCTCAATACTTTGTAATATATCCTTTGTTGGCAATGACAGAGGTCAAACGTTTTCTGTAAGTCTTCACAAGGTTGCCACACACTGTTGTTGGTATGTTGGCCCATTCCTCCATGCAGATCTCCTCTAGAGCAGTGATGTTTTTGGCTTTTCGCTTGGCAACACGGACTTTCAACTCCCTCCAAAGGTTTTCTATAGGGTTGAGATCTGGAGACTGGCTAGGCCACTCCAGGACCTTGAAATGCTTCTTACGAAGCCACTCCTTCGTTGCCCTGGCGGTGTGCTTTGGATCATTGTCATGTTGAAAGACCCAGCCACGTTTCATCTTCAATGCCCTTGCTGATGGAAGGAGGTTTGCACTCAAAATCTCACGATACATGGCCCCATTCATTCTTTCATGTACCCGGATCAGTCGTCCTGGCCCCTTTGCAGAGAAACAGCCCCAAAGCATGATGTTTCCACCACCATGCTTTACAGTAGGTATGGTGTTTGATGGATGCAACTCAGTATTCTTTTTCCTCCAAACACGACAAGTTGTGTTTCTACCAAACAGTTCCAGTTTGGTTTAATCAGACCATAGGACATTCTCCCAAAACTCCTCTGGATCATCCAAATGCTCTCTAGCAAACTTCAGACGGGCCCGGACATGTACTGGCTTAAGCAGTGGGACACGTCTGGCACTGCAGGATCTGAGTCCATGGTGGCGTAGTGTGTTACTTATGGTAGGCCTTGTTACATTGGTCCCAGCTCTCTGCAGTTCATTCACTAGGTCCCCCCGCGTGGTTCTGGGATTTTTGCTCACCGTTCTTGTGATCATTCTGACCCCACGGGGTGGGATTTTGCGTGGAGCCCCAGATCGAGGGAGATTATCAGTGGTCTTGTATGTCTTCCATTTTCTAATTATTGCTCCCACTGTTGATTTCTTCACTCCAAGCTGGTTGGCTATTGCAGATTCAGTCTTCCCAGCCTGGTGCAGGGCTACAATTTTGTTTCTGGTGTCCTTTGACAGCTCTTTGGTCTTCACCATAGTGGAGTTTGGAGTCAGACTGTTTGAGGGTGTGCACAGGTGTCTTTTTATACTGATAACAAGTTTAAACAGGTGCCATTACTACAGGTAATGAGTGGAGGAAAGAGGAGACTCTTAAAGAAGAAGTTACAGGTCTGTGAGAGCCAGAAATCTTGATTGTTTGTTTCTGACCAAATACTTATTTTCCACCATAATATGCAAATAAAATGTTAAAAAAACAGACAATGTGATTTTCTGGATTTTTTTTTCTCTGTTTGTCTCCCATAGTTGAGGTCTACCTATGATGTAAATTACAGACGCCTCTCATCTTTTTAAGTGGTGGAACTTGCACTATTGCTGACTGACTAAATTTTAAATTTTTGCCCCACTGTACATACAGTACGTATAACATAGAGTATATGCTCACCTTCACTTGTCACTTTGTTCCCCAAAGCCAGTGTCACCTGTAAAAAATATTAAAATAACAAACAAACAATATACTCCCAGATCCGCAGATATCCACGAGTGTCCCACGACGATCTCCCGTGGAGAGCAGCAGCATCAGCTGATGCGACCACTCTCTTTATAGGGGCGCCAGGAATACAATGACGGGAGGGAGGTATCCTTCCACACTGTATTCCTCCGCCACTATAAAAAGTAGTCCCTAGTCTCACTTTTGGCACTGCTGTGTGAGAAAGTTCCCACGCAGCAATGGCATAAAGTGAGACCCTGAACTGAGGTAACCTCTTCAGTGATGCACTGCAGGAGCCATTGTCTCCTGTCAGTGTGTCAGTGGAGGTCCTATAGAACAGTGACATCACCCGATGTCACTGTTCTGTAGGGGAGATCGTCGTCAGACAGGGAGTATACGGTTTATTATTTTACGTTTTTTGCAGGCCCTCAAGCATGGTGAGTATGGTTAAATTAAGAATAATAAAATACTTTTTTCTGACTGTCTTTATATATTTTTTTAACTCTTTCACTACTCTAGGATTAATAATGGATAGGCGTCTCTCCATTATTAACCCGGCTTAATGTCACCTTACAATAGCAAGGTGACATTAACCCCTTATTACCCCATATCCCACCGCTACTTGAGAGGGGCTAAGTGCTGGAATTGGCGCATCTTACAGGTGCGCCATTTCTGGGGCGGCTGCCGGCTGGTATTTGTAGCCAAGTGGGGGGGGTGGCAATATCCATGGCCCCTATCTAGGCTATGAATATCAGCCCGGAGCTGTCTGTGTTGCCTTTCTGGCTCTAAAAGTGTGCCCTAAAAACTCATTTGTTCAGATTGGCCTACCGCCTCAACACATTAACCTAACCATCCCTGTGTGGCCAATCAAAAAAAAAAAAAAAAAAACATAATTGGGTTCCTCGCATCATGTTCTCATACACTTTATGCAGTTAACCCCTTCCCGACCTTTGACGCACCGTATGCGTCATGAAAACCTGTGCCAATCCGACCTGTGACGCAGCATATGCGTCATGGCCGGATTGGGCTCCTGCAGGCCGGGTGAAAGGGTTGACTGTAATTTCACCCGGCCTGCAGGGACAGGGGGAGTGGTACTTTAGCCCAGGGGGGGTGGCTTCACCTCCAACACCCCCCCCCCCAACCCCCCCGCAGCTACAATCGCTCTGATTGTCTGTTGAAAGTGACGTTTCACTTTCGATCAGAGCGATAGTAATATTTCTCCCCTCCGTCCTCCTGTCCGCCCCCGTGCTGTCCGCTCCCCCCCCCCCCCTCATACTTACCGACCTGTGTCCCTCCCGGTGTCCGTCCGCCTGTTCGATGGGTGCCGCCATCTTCCAAAATGGCGGGCGCATCCACAGTGCGCCCGCCGAATCTGCCGGCCGGTAGATTCGTTACAGGTACATTTTGATCGCTGTGATAGGTTCTATCACAGCGATCAAAATAAAAATAATAATGAATTACCCCCCCCCCTTTATCACCCCCCATAGGTAGGGACAAAAATAAAATAAAGAAATTTTTTTTTCTTTGCCCCACTAGGGTTAGGGTTAATTCACACGGCGTCTAAGCAGTCCGTTAGATGGACTACGTTACACCACGGCATAAACGCGGTGTAACGTAGTCCGTTACGGCCGCCATTGACAGCAATGTTGGACGCATCACTAGCGCACGCCCACAATGGGCGTACGCTAGGGATGTATCGTCATTGAGTGATGGACCCGGAGACGCGGGCTGCAGCGTTTCCGGGTCCGTCACTGCTAGCGCAGATAGAGCTAGCAGATGCTCTATCTGCGCTAGCGCGTTGCAAACGTCGGCACTTGCGCTAGCAGCAGCCCGTTAGCGTATGTGCTGAACGGGCTGCTGCTAGCGCAATGTGAACCTGGCCTTAGGGTTTGGGTTACGGCTAGAATTAGGGTTAGAACTAGGGTTAGGGTTAGAATTAGGCTTTGTGCACACGGTGCAGATTTGGCTGCGGATCTGCAGCAGATTTGGCTGCGGATATGCAGCGGATTGGCCGCTGGGGATTCGTAGCAGTTTTCCATCAGGTTTACAGTACCATGTATACCTATGGAAAACCAAATCCACTGTGCCCATGGTGCGGAAAATACAGCGAGGAAACGCTGTGTTGTATTTTCCACAGCATGTCAATTCTTTCTGCGGATTCTGCAGCGTTTTACACCTGTTCCTCAATAGGAATCCACAGGTGAAATCCGCACAAAAAACACTGGAAATCAGCTATAAATCCGCAGGTAAAATGCAGTGCCTTTTACCTGCGGATTTTTCAAAAATAGTGCGGAAAAATCTCACACGAATCCGCAACGTGGGCACATAGCCTTAGGGTTGGATTTAGGGCTAGGGTTGGAAATAGGGTTAAGATTAGGCTGTGGTTATGGTTAGGGGTGTGTTGGGGTTAGGTCTCTCGGTGTACTCAGGACAAATTGTACAATAACTTTTGGTGTCCAGTTTCTCTTTTGACCCTTGGGAAAATAAAAAAATTGTTGCTAAAACATCATTTTTGTGACTAAAAAGCTAAATGTTCATTTTTTCCTTCCATGTTGCTTCTGCTGCTGTGAAGCACCTGAAGGGTTAATAAACTTCTTGAATGTGGTTTTGAGCACCTTGAGGGGTGCAGTTTTTAGAATGCTGTCACTTTTGGGTATTCTCCGCCATATAGACCCCTCAAACTGACTTCAAATCTGAGGTGGTCCCTAAAAAAATGGTTTTGTAAATTTTGCTGTAGAAATGAGAAATCGCTGGCCAAATTTTAACCCTTATAACTTCCTAGCAAAAAAGAGTTTTGGTTCCAAAATTGTGCTGATGTAAAGTAGACATGTGGGTAATGTTATTTATTAACTATTTTATGTCACATAACTCTCTCGTTTAACAGAATAAAAATTCAAAATTTGAAAATTGCAAAATTTTCAAAATTTTTGCCAAATTTCAATTTTTTTCACAAATAAACGCAAAAATTATCGACCTAAATTTACCACTAACATGAAGCCCAATATGTCACGAAAAAACAATCTCAGAACCGCTAGGATTCGTTGAAGCGTTCCTGAGTTATTACCTCATAAAGGAACACTGGTCAGAATTGCAAAAAAAGGCAAGGTCTTTAAGGTCAAAATAGGCTGGGTCATGAAGGGGTTGATAGCCCTCTGTGTCTATACTTCTACATACTTAGGCCGGCTTCACACTCAGCGTATGAAAATACGGTCCGTATATTACGGCCGTAATACACTGAAAAGTCCCGAAAATAGTGGTCCGTAGCTCCTCCATAGGCAGGGTGTTTCAGCGTTTTTTGCGCATGGCATCCTCAGTATGTAATCCGTATGTCATCCGTACTGCGTGTTTTTATCGCAGGCTTGCAAAACTGACATACGGCTATACAAGGGATCCATGTGTAAAAAAAAAACAAAACATATATACTGTCTATATATATATATATATATATATATATATATATATATATATATATGTCAGTAGACACATATATGTATATATATTAATATTTCATCCAGCGCGATATAGCAGAAAGCCGGTAATTCAATTACCGGCGTTTGCTTTCTCCTTCCTGAAACCCGACATGATATGAGACCTGGTTTACATACAGTAAACCATCTCATATCACCATTTTTTGCATATTCCACACTACTAATGTTAGTAGTGTGTCTATGCAAAATTTGGCCGTTCTAGCTAGTAAATTAAGGGGTTAAATGGCGGAAAAAATTGGCGTGGGCTCCCGCACAATTTTCTCCGCCAGAGTAGTAAAGCCAGTGACTGAGGGCAGATATTAATAGCCTGGAGAGGGTCCATGGTTATTGCCCCCCCCCCCCCGGCTAAAAACATCTGCCCCCAGCCACCCCAGAAAAGGCACATCTGGAAGATGCGCCTATTCTGGCACTTGGCCACTCTCTCCCCATTCCCGTGTAGCGGTGGGATATGGGGTAATGAAGGGTTAATGCCACCTTGCTATTGTAAGGTGACATTAAGCCAGATTAATAATGGAGAGGCGTCAATTATGACACCTATCCATTATTAATCCAATACTAGTAAAGGGTTAAAAAAATACACAAACACATTTTTCAAAATTATTTTAATGAAATAAAAACAAAGGTTGTTTTAATATTGTATTGAATGCCCAATCCAAACACTGAAGACCCTCGTTCTGTAACAAAAAAAACATAATAAACCAACAATATCCTTACCTTCCGCAGATCTGTAATGTCCAACGATGTAAATCCATCTGAAGGGGTTAAAATATTTTGCAGCCACGAGCTTTGCTAATGCAAGGTTGCTCATGTCTGCAAAACCCCGGAGAATGTAAGTAAAGTAGGTCAATGACCTATATTTACCTGCATTTGCGGTGAGGCGCCCTCTGCTGGCTGTTCCTAGATCGTGGGAACTTTCCTAGAAAGCTCCCAGGCTCGAGTTCATATGAGGACAACCAGCAGAGGGCCTGCTTTAATGACCTACTTTACCTACATTCTCCGGGGTTTTGCAGACATGAGCAACCTTGCATTAGCAAAGCTCGTGGCTTCAAAATATTTTAACCCCTTCAGATGGATTTACATCGTTGGACTTTACAGATCTGCGGAAGGTAAGGATATTGTTGGTTTATTATGTTTTTTTTGTTACAGAACGAGGGTCTTCAGTGATTGGATTGGGCGTTCAATACAATATTAAAACAGCCTTTGTTTTTATTTCATTAAAATAATTTTTAATAATGTCTTTGTGTATTTTTTTAACCCTTTACTAGTATTGGATTAATAATGGATAGGTGTCATAATTGACGCCTCTCCATTATTAATCTGGCTTAATGTCACCTTACAATAGCAAGGTGGCATTAACCCTTCATTACCCCATATCCCACCGCTACACGGGAATGGGAAGAGAGTGGCCAAGTGCCAGAATAGGCGCATCTTCCAGATGTGCCTTTTCTGGGGTGGCTGGGGGCAGGTGTTTTTAGCCAGGGGGGGGGTGGGGCAATAACCGTGGACCCTCTCCAGGCTATTAATATCTGCCCTCAGTCACTGGCTTTACTACTCTGGCGGAGAAAATTGTGCGGGAGCACACGCCAATTTTTTCCGCCATTTAACCCCTTAATTTACTAGCTAGAATGGCCAAATTTTGCATAGACACACTACTAACATTAGTAGTGTGGAATATGCAAAAAAAATGGTGATATGAGATGGTTTACTGTATGTAAACCAGGTCTCATATCATGTCGGGTTTCAGGAAGGAGAAAGCAAAAGCCGGTAATTGAATTACCGGCTTCAAAGCTGTCTAGCGCTGGAAGAAATATTAATATATATATATATATATATATGTGTGTGTGTCTCACTGACATATATATCTATATATACCTATTCTATGTGTACACATTTATTCTACCTATTCTATTCTTAGCTGTCAGTGTGATTTTACTGTACACCTCACTCAATTACCGGCTTTTCTCTCTAACAGCGCTGCGTATTCCTCGCAAGTCACACTGCTGGTCCATGTGTAATCCGTATTTTTGGGGCTTCCATAGACTTTCATTGACGTTTTATTTGCGCAATACGGTGACAAACGCAGCATGCTGCGATTTTCTACGGCCGTAGAAAGCTGTATAATACTGATCAGTTTAATACGGCAGATAGGAGCAGGGGCATAGAGAATAATTGTGCCGTATGTTTTGCGAGTTTCACGGACGTAGTTTCTGCGCTCTTACGTCCGTAAAACTCGCAAGTGTGAAGCCGGCCTTAGGCAGTTAACTGGTTCATGCAGCTTTACATGAACACCCGATTCTTACACTATGGCTGGTCCGAACAACGAAAGCAATTTTTACCATCCACCTCTCGTGTCTCCCCTTTTCCTCATAGTTTGTAAGCTTGCGAGCAGGGCCCTCACTCCTCTTGGTATCTATTTTGAACTGTGATTTCTGTTATGCTGTAATGTCTATTGTCTGTACAAGTCCCCTCTATAATTTGTAAAGTGCTGCGGAATATGTTGGCGCTATATAAATAAAATTATTATTATTATAAAATGTAGGGGGACCCCACTTCATTATTTTGGGGTCCCCCTATTTTAATAGCCAGTAAAGGCTACACAGACAGCTGCTGGCTGATATTCATATCCTGGGAAAGGGCCATGGGTATTACCCCCTTCCCAGGCTACAAATATTGGCCCCCGGCCGTCGGCTTTCCCCTGAAAAAAACCCACGCCGTTTTTTTCCCCGTTTTTTTTCTTTATGTTCATTAATCAACATCGGCCTATCTATGGATATATCTATCTATAGATATATCTATAGATACATAGATGTTTCTATCCATATATCTACCTGGCTAATTTCACACATCAGGTTTTTGCCGTCAGGCACAATCCGGCGAGTTTTGAAAAAAAAAAGATCTATTTTTTTTTCTGCTGAATCTGTTTTTTCTCATAGAGTTGTATTAGCGCCGGATTGCTCCTGATGGCCTCACGTTTCATCTGTTTTTTGCCGGATCCGTCAAAAAAAGCTGTTTCCGCCGGACGGAAAACACATACAGAGGAACGTTTTTTCTGTCCGGCGAAAAAACGCACAGCGACGGATCTGGCGAAAAACGTATGAAACTGAGATGTTAAATGATGAATCCGGCCTCCGAATCCGTTTTTTCTTGCATGTTTCCATTCAAATCATGCACATTTTCCGTTCTCGCTCTCAAAAAAACGGATCAGTTGCATCAGTTTTTCACTATTTGCAACGGATCCGTTTTTTTCCAAAATTCACCGGATTTTGCCTGACGGAAACAAACTGATGTGTGAAAGTAGCCTAACTATCCATATATCTATCTAGATCTATCCATCTCATTCCTTCTATCTATCAATTTATCTATCTATCTATCTATCTCAGGCCGGCGTCACACTTGGCGTAGGAATATACAGTCCGTTTTTTACGGGCGCAATACGCAGAAATGTTCCCAAAACAGTGTTTTGTATGTAATCCGTTGGCAAGACTTTCATTGGTGGAATTGACAAATACATCATGCTGCGATTTTCTACGCCCGTAAAATGCGGCTGCAAAATATACGGCAGATAGGAGCTGCCCCATAGAGAATCATTGGTCCGTGTGCAATGCGTAGTTTTTTTCTCATTCTTTCTGTCTATCTGTGTGTAATGGAGTGTGGGTTGGACAAATGTAAGAGGAGGTTGGATAAGAAATGACATCACAAACCTTTTTTTTTTGTCAATAATAGATCTTTATTTAGCTTTCAAAAACGCATACAGCAAAACAGCAGCAAAAAAACGCAACAAAACCGCTCCTGCGTTTTCTGGTAAGAGAGGGAAGAATGTGCAGCTAATCCGCAACGTGTGCACATACCCTCAGGCTATGTGCACACGATGCGGATTTGCTGCAGATCCGCACTGTGATGTACAGTACAATGTTATTCAATGGGATAAAAAAAAGCTGTGCAGATGGTGCGGAAAAATCAGTGCGGAATTGCTGCGGATTTCAAAGAAGTTCATGTCACTTCTTTTGTGCGGATCTGCAGCGTTTCTGGACCCCTCCATGATAATAATCCGCAGTGGCAAAAACCGCAGAAAATCCACACAAAATCCACATCAATTCCGCATTAAAACCGCACAAAATCTGCATAAAAGCCGCAGCAAATCCACCGCTGCAGATTCTGCCAGGAGATGCGGATTTTGTGCAGAAAATTCTGCACCTCTTTTCCTACGTGTGCACATAGCCTCAGACAGCATTTTGTTCTTGGTTGTGGTGGACAGGTTGGAGTGTGATTTCTTGTATGGACAGGTGTCTTTTATATAGGTAACAAGTTCAAACAGGTGCAATTAATACAGATAATGAGTGCAGAGTTGGATGGTGGCTTAGTTTTTCTTTAACAGATTGGTGAGAGACAGAATTCTTGCTGGATGATAGGTGATCAAATACTTATTTCATGCAATAAAATGCAATTTAATTAAAAATCATACAATGTGATTTTCTGTATTTTTTTAGATCCTGTCTCTCAGTTGAACTGGACCTATGATAATAATTACAGATCTCTCTATTCTTTGTAGGTGTGAAAATTTGCAAAATCGTCTATGTATCAAATACTTATTTTCCCCACTGTATATTGTCTACAAATTTATCTAAATCTGTATTAGTGAGCACTTTTTTTTTGTCAAGTTAATCCATTCAGCTTATAGGTGTGGCATTTCAAGATTCTGATTTGACAGCATCATTATTGACTTCATTTATTATTACGCTGGCACACTTGTGCATTGTGCAGTTTTACAGTATTGTGAGGGTCCGAGGGGTTCAGAAAACCAGTCAGTACCTGGTGTGACCACCATTTGCATCACACAGTGCTACACATCTCCTTCACATACAGTTTATCAGGTTGTTGATTGTGGCATGTGAAATGTTGGTCCACTCCTCTTCAGTGGCTCTGCGAAGTTGCTGGATATTGGAAGGAACTTGAACACGCTGTCATATATGCCAATCCAGTGCATCCTAAACATGGCCAATATGTGCTGGCCATGCAAGAACTGGAATGTTTTCAGCTTTCAGTAACTATGCACAGATCCTTATGATGCTGCAACATGAGGTGATGGTTGTGGATGAATGGCACAACAATGGGCCTCTTGATTTCGTCATGATATCTCTGTTCATTCAAAATGGCATCAATAAAATGCACCTTTGTTCGTTGTCCATAACATACGCTTGCCCATTCCAGAACCCTACCGCTACCATAGGCTACTCGATTCACCACGTTGACATCAGCAAACCGCTTACACAACATAATATTCACAGTCTGCCATCTGCTCTGTACAGTGAAAACGGTGATTCATCCATGAAGAGAACACCTCTCCAATGTGCCAAACGCCATGAAATGTGAACACTTGCCCACTCAAGTCGGTTACAACCAAAAAGCTGCAGTCAGGGGATGACTTCTGTAAGAACAACGTACATGAAGACAAGTTTCCCTGAGACAGTTTGTGCAGATATTCTGTGGTTATGTATACCGGCCTTTTGAGACAGCCTATTGTATAGAAATGAACATTCAATTCACTGAAAACAGCTCTGGTGGACATTGCCTCAGTCAGGATGCCAATTACCCAGTCCTTCAAAACTTGAGGCATTGTGCTGTGTGATTAAACTACACATTTTTGAGTGGCCTTTTATTGCAGCCAGCTTTAACCCCTTAATGACCGCCAATACGTCTTTTAACTGACCTGAGATATAAGAGAATAGCCTCCCCATACAGGTGACAATCCAGCATCTGTCAGTTTTACACTATAGCTGACAACTTGCTGTACCAGCCACGATCAGTATTTGCACCATCTAAATCTGTTTAACCCCTTAGATGCTGCTGTCAATAGTGACTACATCATTATAAATGGTTAACAGAGCGTGGGGGCTTCTTCTTTGTCCCAATTGGTACCCTCATATCATGATTTTGTTGTCCTGATGTTTGCGATGGCAATTCATGGCCAAATAGCGGCCTTAGAGTCTGACGGCTGTAGTAATCTGTTTAGAAGTTAGAGACATTTAGGTGGTAAAAATACACATTTTCATTTCTGTCATACCACTTTGCATTAATTCCTGTAAAGCACCTGAAGGGTTAATAAACTACCTGACCGCAGTTTTTGATATGTCAGGGGGTGCTGTTTTTAAAATGGTATCACGTTTGTGGGTTTCCCAATATATGGGACCCCTAAAGTCACTTCAAACATGGATAAGTCCCTAAAAAAATACATTTTGTAAATTTCTTTGAAAAAATGAAAAATTGCTGCTACATTTTTAAACCTCCTAAACTGCTAGCAAAATAAAATAATATTTTACAAATGGTCCTGATGTAAAGCAGACATGTGGGAAATGTTATTTATTAATGGTTTGCTGTGGTATGACCATCTGGATTAAAGGGATAATCATTCAAATTTAGAAAATTGCTAATTTTTTAACATTTTTCTCAAATTTTTGATATTTTTCATAAATAAACACAAAAAATGTTGAACAAAATTTACCATTATCATAAAGTATAATGTGTCACGAAAAAACAATCTCAAAATCACTGGGATTTGTTGAAGCGTTGCAGAGTTATTACCACATAAAGTGACACTGGTCAGATTTCAAAAATTTGGCTCGGTCACTAAGGGGTTAAGGCACACTTGTGCAAATAGTCATTCTGTCTAATCAGTGTCTTGGTATGCCACACCTGTGATGAGGTGGATGGATTATCTCAGCAAAGGAGAAGCACTCATTAAGCCTGGTTTCACATTTGCGACTGTATCCGCAGCGTTTCTGATGCATACATCCGGATGCGTCTTGATTTCATCTTTAACATTGTGGACGCAGGTGCATGCTTTTGCCTGCGTTTGCTTACGCATGTGTCTTTTCGCGATGTGTGGCTGGGTGCGGCTAACACACCATGTTGCAATTTTTGAGGCGGCAAATTTCCGTCAAATATGCGCAGGCATGTGCATGAGTTTGTTAAAAAAAAACGCATTACTCTCTATGGCAACGCATGTGTACGCATGTCTTTGCGTACGCATTTGTTCGATGCGCTTATGTACTTCGGACTGCACATGTCCAGGAACTGATTTATAAAGGCACAGATGATTGGCCTCGGGGAGACCAAAACATCCAACACTGCGGAGACACCATCACGTGTTTCTCAACGCAGTGATTCCAGAACACTTCCCCCATCCCTTATGGGAAATATGCGGATAAAGAAGCTGCGGAGACACCATCACGTGTTTCTCGACGCAAGCAGTGAATAGCCAGGCCTTTCCCCGGGAAGGAACAACCACGGGAAGGGCAGCATCCTATGAAGGAAAGCCACCTATGCCAAGCATGGTATCCATCCACAGACAGCTGTTTCGGGGTGTTTGCCCCTCATCAGTGTGGAGTAGGAATCTGGCTATTAGGAGCAGTGCCTAGTAAAAAGGCTATAAAGGCACAGATGATTGGCCTCGGGGAGACCAAAACATCCAACACTGCGGAGACACCATCACGTGTTTCTCAACGCAGTGATTCCAGAACACTGCCCCCATCCCTTATGGGAAATATGCGGATAAAGAAGCTGCGGAGACACCATCACGTGTTTCTCGACGCAAGCAGTGAATAGCCAGGCCTTTCCCCGGGAAGGAACAACCACGGGAAGGGCAGCATCCTATGAAGGAAAGCCACCTATGCCAAGCATGGTATCCATCCACAGACAGCTGTTTCGGGGTGTTTGCCCCTCATCAGTGTGGAGTAGGAATCTGGCTATTAGGAGCAGTGCCTAGTAAAAAGGCTATAAAGGCACAGATGATTGGCCTCGGGGAGACCAAAACATCCAACACTGCGGAGACACCATCACGTGTTTCTCAACGCAGTGATTCCAGAACACTGCCCCCATCCCTTATGGGAAATATGCGGATAAAGAAGCTGCGGAGACACCATCACGTGTTTCTCGACGCAAGCAGTAAATAGCCAGGCCTTTCCCCGGGAAGGAACAACCACGGGAAGGGCAGCATCCTGTGAAGGAAAGCCACCTATGCCAAGCATGGTATCGAGAAACACGTGATGGTGTCTCCGCAGCTTCTTTATCCGCATATTTCCCATAAGGGATGGGGGCAGTGTTCTGGAATCACTGCGTTGAGAAACACGTGATGGTGTCTCCGCAGTGTTGGATGTTTTGGTCTCCCCGAGGCCAATCATCTGTGCCTTTATAGCCTTTTTACTAGGCACTGCTCCTAATAGCCAGATTCCTACTCCACACTGATGAGGGGCAAACACCCCGAAACAGCTGTCTGTGGATGGATACCAAGCTTGGCATAGGTGGCTTTCCTTCATAGGATGCTGCCCTTCCCGTGGTTGTTCCTTCCCGGGGAAAGGCCTGGCTATTCACTGCTTGCGTCGAGAAACACGTGATGGTGTCTCCGCAGCTTCTTTATCCGCATATTTCCCATAAGGGATGGGGGCAGTGTTCTGGAATCACTGCGTTGAGAAACACGTGATGGTGTATCCGCAGTGTTGGATGTTTTGGTCTCCCCGAGGCCAATCATCTGTGCCTTTATAGCCTTTTTACTAGGCACTGCTCCTAATAGCCAGATTCCTACTCCACACTGATGAGGGGCAAACACCCCGAAACAGCTGTCTGTGGATGGATACCATGCTTGGCATAGGTGGCTTTCCTTCACAGGATGCTGCCCTTCCCGTGGTTGTTCCTTCCCGGGGAAAGGCCTGGCTATTCACTGCCTGCGTCGAGAAACACGTGATGGTGTCTCCGCAGCTTCTTTATCCGCATATTTCCCATAAGGGATGGGGGCAGTGTTCTGGAATCACTGCGTTGAGAAACACGTGATGGTGTCTCCGCAGTGTTGGATGTTTTGGTCTCCCCGAGGCCAATCATCTGTGCCTTTATAGCCTTTTTACTAGGCACTGCTCCTAATAGCCAGATTCCTACTCCACACTGATGAGGGGCAAACACCCCGAAACAGCTGTCTGTCGATGGATACCATGCTTGGATAGGTGGCTTTCCTTCATAGGATGCTGCCCTTCCCGTGGTTGTTCCTTCCCGGGGAAAGGCCTGGCTATTCACTGCTTGCGTCGAGAAACACGTGATGGTGTCTCTGCAGCTTCTTTATCAGGAACTGATTTAGACACACCCATAGAATACACGCCCTCCTGGAAATATCGAACACATGCACATAAAAAGTGCAAACACATGCAAAAAACGTCATGCATAAGTTGATGCGGGTAAAAACGCTGCAGACTCAACCGCAAATGTGAAACTAGCCTTAGGCTATGTGTGCACACTGCATATTTGCTTGCAGAAATTTCTGCAAGGCTTCTGCATCTCTTGGAAGAAAAACACACCAGGAAATACGTGAGTTTTTACTGTATATTTTATGCGGTTTTTTTTTCTATAAGACACCTCTCCATTACTAATCCTATAGTTACATGGTAAATAAAGACATGGCCAGAATAAAGTCCTTTATTTGAAATAATCACACAGACTTCTTTATTGAATCTAAATTTACCATACTTACTGAATGCCTAATCCCCTGTTGTGAATTCTGTTGTCGGGCTCCCTCCTGTGGTCATGAATGGTACTTTGGCTGGTTCTGTCCATGGACTTCCTCTGGTGGGTGTTTCTGAGTTTCACAGGTGACGAGGTTAATTCGTTAGCTGCTGCTCTATTTAACTCCACTTAGATCTTTGCTCCAAGCGACCTGTCAATGTTCCATTATTGGTCTGTTCACTCCTGGATCGTTCTTGTGACCTGTCTTCCCATCAGAAGCTAAGTTCCAGCTTGTATTTCTTTGGTTTGCTATTTTTCTGTCCAGCTTGCTATTTAATTTGTTGTCTTGCTTGCTGGAAGCTCTGGGACGCAGAGGGAGCGCCTCCGCACCGTTAGTCGGTGCGGAGGGTCATTTTGCGCCCTCTGCGTGGTCTTTTTGTAGGTTTTTGTGCTGACCGCAAAGTAACCTATCCTATCCTCGGTCTGTTCAGTAAGTCGGGCCTCACTTTGCTAAATCTATTTCATCTCTGTGTTTGTATTTTCATCTTTACTCACAGTCATTATATGTGGGGGGCTGCCTTTTCCTTTGGGGAATTTCTCTGAGGCAAGGTAGGCTTTATTTTCCTATCTTCAGGGCTAGCTAGTTTCTTAGGCTGTGCCGAGTTGCATAGGGAGCGTTAGGCGCAATCCACGGCTATTTCTAGTGTGTTTGATAGGTTTAGGGATTGCGGTCAGCAGAGTTCCCACGTCCCAGAGCTCGTCCTTATTATCAGTAACTATCAGGTCATTCCGTGTGCTCTTAACCACCAGGTCCATTATTGTCCTGACCACCAGGTCATAACAATCCCCGATGCCCTCGTCTCCTGCAAAAAAATCAAAAAATAATAAACCAACATATAATACTATCCTGTCCGACGTAGTCCATTTAACGCCTTTCTGTCATTGGACGTACTATTCCGTCCATGTGGGATCGGCCCTACTTCCCAAGGATGGAATAGTACGTCCAGCGCGATTGGCCGCGCTCACGGAGGGAGTGCGGCCAATCGCGGCCGGGTGTCAGCTGACTATCGCAGCTGACATCCGGCACTATGTGCCAGGAGCGGTCACGGACCGCCCCCGGCACATTAACCCCCAGCACACCGCGATCAAACATGATCGCGGTGTTCCGGCGGTATAGGGAAGCATCGCGCAGGGAGAGGGCTCCCTGCGGGCTTCCCTGAGACTCCCGGAGCAACGCGATGTAATCACGTTGCTCCAAGGGTCTTCTACCTCCTCCTCCCTGCAGCAGGCCCAGATCCAAGATAGCCGCGGCATCCGGGTCCTGCAGGGAGGTGGCTTCACTGCGCCTGCTCAGAGCAGGCGCCGGGAAGCCTGGAGAAGTGCACGTCAGTTCGCTGATCTTCTGACACAGTGCACAGCAAAGTGTCAGATCAGCGATCTTACTCTATAACATGATGCACCCCCCCCCCCCCCCCCCCCCCGGGGCAATGTTATAGTGTAAAAAAAAAAATATTCACATGTGTAAAAAAAAAAAAAAAAATTCCTAAAAATATATATTGTTCCTATAAATACATTTCTATATCTACATAAAAAAACAATTAAAGCACACATATTTAGTATCGCCGCGTCCGTGTCGACCCCACCTATAAAACTATATCACTAGTTAACCCCTTCAGTGAACACCGTAAAAAAAAAAACGAGGCAAAAAACAACGCTTTATTCTCATACTGCCAAACAAAAAGTAGAATAACACGCAATCAAAAAGACTGATATAAATAACCATGGTACCGATGAAAACGTCATCTTGTCCCGCAAAAAAACAAACCGCCATACAGCATCATCAGCAAAAAAATAAAAAAGTTATAGTCCTCAGAATAAAGCGATGCAAAAATAATTATTTTTTTGTATAAAATAGATTTTATCATATAAAAGCGCCAAAACATAAAAAAATGATATATATGAGGTATCGCTGTAATCATACTGACCTGAAGAATAAAACTGCTTTATCAATTTTACCAAACGCGGAACGGTATAAACGCCTCCCCCAAAAGAAATTCATGAATAGCTGATTTTTGGTCATTCTGCCTCACAAAAATCGTAATAAAAAGCGATCAAAAAATGTCACGTGCCCGAAAATGTTACCAATAAAAACGTAAACTCGTCCCGCAAAAAACAAGACCTCACATGACTCTGTGGATCCAAATATGGAAAAATTATAACTCTCAAAATGTGGTAACGCAAAAAATATTTTTTGCAATAAAAAGCATCTTTCAGTGTGTGACGGCTGCCAATCATAAAAATCCGCTAAAAAACCCGCTATAAAAGTAAATCAAACCCCCCTTCATCACCCCCTTAGTTAGGGAAAAATTAAAATATTTAAAAAATGTATTTATTTCCATTTTCCAGTTAGGACTAGGGTTAGGGTTCGAGCTAGGGTTAGGGCTAGGGTTAGGGTTGGGGCTAGGGTTAAGGCTACAGTTAGGGTTGGGGCTAAAGTTAGGGTTAGGGTTGGGGCTAAAGTTAGGGTTTGCATTACATTTACGGTTGGGAATAGGGTTGGGATTAGGATTAGGAGTGTGTCAGGGTTAGGGGTGTGGTTAGGGTTACCATTGAGATTGGGGTTAGGGGTATGTTTGGATTAGGGTTTCAGTTATAATTGGGGGGTTTCCACTGTTTAGGCTCTCCAAACGCAACATGGCGTCCCATCTCAATTCCTGTCAATTTTGCATTGAAAAGTCAAACGGCGCTCCTTCCCTTCCGAGCTCTCCCATGCGCCCAAACAGTGGTTTACCCCCACACATGGGGTATCAGCGTACTCAGGACAAATTGTACAACAACTTTTGGGGTCCAATTTCTTCTCTTACCCTTGGGAAAATAAAAAATTGGGGGCAAAAAGATCATTTTTGAGAAAAAATATGATTTTTTATTTTTACGGCTCTGCATTATAAACTTCTGTGAAGCACTTGGGTCAAAGTGCTCACCACACATCTAGATAAGTTCCTTAGGGGGTCTACTTTCCAAAATGTCACTTGTGGGGAGATTCAATGTTTAGGCACATCAGGGTCTCTCCAAACGCAACATGCCGTCCCATCTCAATTCCAGTCAATTTTGCATTGAAAAGTCAAGTGGAACTCCTTCGCTTCCGAGCTCTGTCATACGCCCAAACAGTGGTTTACCCCCACATATGGGGTATCAGCGTACTCAGGACAAATTGTACAACAACTTTTGGGGTCCATTTTCTCCTGTTACCCTTGGTAAAATAAAACAAATTGGAGCTGAAGTACATTTTTTGTGCAAAAAGTTAAATGTTCATTTTTATTTAAACATTCCAAAAATTCCTGTGAAGCACCAGAAGGGTTAGTAAACTTCTTGAATGTGGTTTTGAGCACCTTGAGGGGTGCAGTTTTTAGAATGGTGTCATATTTGGGTATTTTCTATCATATAGACCCCTCAAAATGACTTCAAATGAGATGTGGTCCCTAAAAAAATGGTGTTGTAAAAATGAGAAATTGCTGGTCAACTTTTGACCCTTATAACTCCCTAACAAAAAAAAATTTTGTTTCCAAAATTGTTCTGATGTAAAGTAGACATGTGGGAAATGTTACTTATTAAGTACTTTGTGTGACATATCTCTGTGATATAATTGCATAAAAATTCAAAGTTGGAAAATTGTGAAATTTTAAAAATTTTCACCAAATTTCCATTTTTTTCACAAATAAATGCAGGTCATATCCAAGAAATTTTACCAATATCATGAAGTACAATATGTCACGAGAAAACAATGTCAGAATCACCGGGATCTGTTGAAGCGTTCCAGAGTTATAACCTCATAAAGGGACAGTGGTCAGAATTGTAAAAATTGGCCCGGTCATTAACATGCAAACCACCCTTGGGGGTAAAGGGGTTAATACCGATTGTCCCACGGGATCTCACATGTAGAACAGTCACATCAGGAGACTCCTGATGAGAATTCATCGGAGTTCATCAACTGATCAGCTCCAGTGCTCACACGTACGGCACTACTGCTGCGTGAGAACTTTCCCACAAAAGCGGTGCCGTAAATGAGAGCACCAGAGCTGATCAGCTGACGAACTCCGGTGAATGCTCACTGCTGCTCAGTGATACACTGCTGGAGCGATCACCTCCTGTCAGTGTACTGCCGACAGCTGGGTGAGATAGATGTGGGAAACTCGGTATTAAGTGGGCTACGGTGGAAAGGTGAGTATATGTTGGTTTATTATTTTTGATTGTTTGCAGGAGACAAAGGCATCAGGGATTAGGTGTTTGGTGAATATGTAAATGATTTGATTTTTTTTTTTACAATTGAACACAGACACCGGATGATGAGACTATTCTCCCATCATTGGCTCATGCTGTCTCTGTTATATGTGACAAAACACAAAGCCGGATGGGAGTAGTAGTCCTGTCAGACGACGCCTGGGTACACACGTCGCATGGGTACACATACACACACACACACACACAGACAGATGCACACAGACAAGTTCCAAAGAAAACAGTATAACCGCTCCCTATAATTATACTGTCTCTATGGACATTGGGGCGCACGTCCTCACCAGGGGGTCCATCCCGGATAGAACATCCAAATCCAAACTAAAGAAAGGGACAGCGCCACACCGGATAGTGAAAAAAGCAGCTCACATTTTATTCTGCCTCCTGCCGCAGGAGGCAGAATAAAATGTGAGCTGCTTTTTTCACTCTCCGTTGTGGCGCTGTCCCTTTCTTCAGTTTGGATTTAGATGCACACAGACAGACACGCACATATTTTCTGCCCACACACAGAGACACACGCACATATTTTCTGCCCACACACAGAGACACATGCACATATTTTCTGCCCACACACAGAGACACACGCACATATTTTCTGCCCACACACAGAGACACACGCACATATTTTCTGCCCACACACTCTTCCTTCTCCTTCTCCTTCTGACATCATTTCCCATTGACAAATTGCAGAGTTTTTGGCAGCAAATCTGCAGCATATACACAGCAAATAGGGAAAGCTATTTACACCTGCGTTTTTGCTGCAGATTTCACTGATTCAATTTAAGTCAGAGTCAAAAACGGAAAAAGAATTGACATGCTGTAGAAAATAAAACGCTGCAAATACAGATGGAAATTGTGCACAACGCTTCAGGATTGTCATTGTATAACCTTGCTTTAGTATTCCATTGCGTTTTTGGAGCATTTACTCGAGTAAAAAAAATGCCTCAAAAACGCATCGTGTGCACAGAGCCTTACACATATGTAGGCAAATTTGTGAACAATGAGAGGAAAAACACCATTTGTGTGCGTAGAACACGTCTTAAATCTTTGAGTTCAACTCATGAAAAATGGGAGCAAAAACAACAATGTTGCGTTTATATTTTTGTTAAGTGTGTAGAAATATTATTGTGCGAAAGTTTTGGGTGTGAAAAAAATGCTGCACGGTAAGAGTGCTATCAAACGTACAACCACTTTCAACACCGCATCAATTTTCTGACTACACTTGCACAAATCTCTCTGTGTTTTCATGTAATCCCAGACAAACCTGATGATGATGAAGGGATCAGGGAACTGTGGGGGCAATATCATCACTTCCAGGACTCCTTGTTTTCCTTTACGCTGAAGATAGTTTTAGGTTCCTTTTCCTGCTGTGGAAAAAAAATTGGAGCCATTCGGAATTCTCCCTGATAGAATTGCATGATGTATAAGTACAGTTAAGTCCAGATATATTTGGACAGTGACAGAATCTTTATGATTTGGGCTCTGCATGCCACTCTTTTGTGTTTAAAATGAAATTGAGATACAATTGAACTACAGACTTCCAAGTTTATCCCCGTTAACCCCAAAGCCTGTTTTCACTTTCCTGACCAGGCCAAATTTTACTATTCTGACCAGTGTCACATTATGAGGTAATAACTCTGGAACGATTCAACAGATCCCACCGATTCTAAGACTGTTTTTTCATGACATATTGTACTTCATAATAGTGGTAAAATTTCTTCGATATGAATTTCATTTATTTGTGAAAAAAACGATATTCAGCAAAAGTTTAGCAATTTTCACTATTTTAATTTTTAAACCCTTAAATCAGAGAGTTAGGTCACACAAAATAGCTAGTAAATAACATTTCCAACATGTCTACTTCACATCAGCACAATTTTTGAAACATAATTTTTTTTTGTTAGGAAGTTATGAGTTGACCAGTGATCACATTTGAAGTGACTTTGATATGACAGAAAATTCCCAAATGTGACACCATTCTAAAAACTGCACCCCTCAAGGTGCACATTCAAGAGGTTTATTAACCCTTAAGGTGCTTCACAGGAATTAATGGAATGTGGAAGGAAAAAATTCACATTTAGCTTTATTTTCACAAAAATTTTACTTTAGAATCTATTTTTTTGTATTTTCACAAGAGTAACAGGAAAAATGGACCCCAAAATTTGTTGTGCAATTTCTCCTGAGTATGTCGATTCCCCATATGTGGGGGGAAAAAACACTTTTAAGGCACATGGCAGAGCTCGGCAGGGAAGGAGCGCCATTTGACTTTTTAAATGTAAAATATGCTGGAATAATTAGCAGATGCCATGTCACGTTTGGAGAGGCCCTAATGTGCCTAAACAGTGGAAATCACTCACAAGTGACACCATTTTGGAAACTAGGTGACTCGGAACTTATCTTGATGTGTGGTGAGTACCATTAACCCCCCAAGTGTTTCACAGCAGTTTATTATGTTGAGACATAAAAATAAAAATTCACATTCTTTTACACACACATTTTTTTAGCCCCAATTTTTTTTTTATTTGCACAAGGGTAACTGGAGAATATGCACTATACAATTTGTTGTGCAATTTCTCCTGAGTAGGCAGATAGTGGAGGAAAACTACTGTCTGGGCACACAGCAGGACTCGGAAGAGAAGTGCCATTTGACTTTTTTAATACAAAATTTTCTGGAATAATTAGCCGATGTCATGTCGTGATTGGAGAGCCCCTGATGTGCCTAAAAAGTGGAAACCTCCCCAAAGTGACACCATTTTGGAAACTAGACCGCTGAGGGAACTTACCTACATGTGTATTGAGCACATTGAACACCCAGACGCTTCTGAGAAGATTATAAAGTTGAGTTATGAAAATAAAAAAATCACATTTTTCCCTCAAAAATGTTTTTAGCCCCAAATTTATTTTATTTTCACAAGGGTAACAGGAGATAATGGACCCCAAATGTTGTTGCGCAATTTCTCCTGAGTATATTAATACCCTAAATGTGGTCAAAAACTACTTTTGAAACACAGTGCAAAGCTCTGAATGGAACAAGTGCCATATTAGAGTTTAGATTTTAATGGACTGGTTTGAGGGTGCCATGTCACATTGATAGAGCCCTTGAGGTGCAGTGACTACTATGACTCCATGGGTATTTTCCAGAACAAGCAATGAATGTTGCTGAATGAAAATTGAAAACTACCACTGCAGTGCCCAGTACGTTGTAGTGACTAGTACCGGTATGTTGTTTTGCCCAGTTCATGCTTCTGGAGATACACACATATAAATTAGGCTGGATGTCATCGCTATAGAAATGCCAAACATGTGGTTTAGGCATACACTATGGCTCAGAAGGGATGCTGGCTGTCAATCAGCATGACACCAGTAGTCCCGCCCTGTCAGCAGGAAGAGAATCTGCTGCCCTGTTGAAATCCATGCTCATTTGGGTTGAGCTCTGTTGATTGAGGTGGCCACTGCAAAATATTCCACTTACTTGCCTTAAATAAACTCCTAGGTTGGTTTTGCAGTATGTTTTGGGTCATTGTCTATCTGTACTGTGAAGCGTCATTCAATCATCCTTGTTGCTGCTCAGATTCAACCAAATGCAAGTATAGCGCTGTACACTTCAGAATTTGACTACTTCTGTGTTCAGTCACATCATTAACCCCTTCATGACCCAGCCTATTTTGACCTTAAAGACCTTGCCGTTTTTTGCAATTCTGACCAGTGTCCCTTCATGAGGTAATAACTCAGGAACGCTTCAATGGATCCTAGCGGTTCTGAGATTGTTTTTTCGTGACATATTGGGCTTCATGTTAGTGGTAAATTTAGGTCAATAAATTCTGTGTTTATTTGTGATAAAAACGGAAATTTGGCGAAAATTTTGAAAATTTCGCAATTTTCACATTTTGAATTTTTATTCTGTTAAACCAGAGAGTTATGTGACACAAAATAGTTAATAAATAACATTTCCCACACGTCTACTTTACATCAGCACAATTTTGGAAACAAAATTTTTTTTTGCTAGGAAGTTATAAGGGTTAAAATTTGACCAGCGATTTCTCATTTTTACAACGAAATTTACAAAACCATTTTTTTTAGGGACCACCTCACATTTGAAGTCAGTTTGAGGGGTCTATATGGCTGAAAATACCCAAAAGTGACACCATTCTAAAAACTGCACCCCTCAAGGTGCACAAAACCACATTCAAGAAGTTTATTAACCCTTCAGGTGCTTCACAGCAGCAGAAGCAACATGGAAGGAAAAAATGAACATTTAACTTTTTAGTCACAAAAATGATTTTTCAGCAACAATTTTTTTATTTTCCCAATGGTAAAAGGAGAAACTGAACCACGTACGTTGTTGTCCAATTTGTCCTGAGTACGCTGATACCTCATATGTGGGGGTAAACCACTGTTTGGGCGCACGGCAGGGCTTGGAAGGGAAGGAGCGCCATTTGACTTTTTGAATGAAAAATTGGCTGCACTCTTTAGCGGACACCATGTCACATTTGGAGAGCCCCCGTGTGCCTAAAAATTGGAGCTCCCCCACAAGTGACCCCATTTTGGAAACTAGACGCCCCAAGGAACTTATCTAGATGCATAGTGAGCCCTTTAAACCCCCAGGTGCTTCACAAATTGATCCGTAAAAATGAAAAAGTACTTTTTTTTTCACAAAAAAATTCTTTTAGCCTCAATTTTTTCATTTTCACATGGACAACAGGATAAAATGGATCCTAAAATTTGTTTGGCAATTTATCCTGAGTACACCGATACTTCACATGTGGGGGTAAACCACTGTTTGGGCACATGGTAAGGCTCGGAAGGGAAGGAGCGCCATTTGACTTTTTGAATGAAAAATTATCTCCATCGATAGCGGACACCATGTCGCGTTTGGAGAGACCCTGTGTGCTTAAACATTGGAGCTCCCCCACAAGTGACCCCATTTTGGAAACTGGACCCCCCAAGGAACTTATCTAGATGCCTAGTGAGCACTTTCAACCCCCAAGTGCTTTACAGAAGTTTATAACGCAGAGCCGTGAAAATAATAAATACGTTTTCTTTCCTCAAAAATAATTTTTTAGCCCAGAATTTTTTATTTTCCCAAGGGTTACAGGAGAAATTGGACCGCAAAAGTTGTTGTCCAGTTTCTCCTGAGTACGCTGATGCCCCATGTGTGGGGGTAAACCACTGTTTGGGCACACGTGGGGGCTCAGAAGGGAAGTAGTGACTTTTGAAATGCAGACTTTGATGGAATGGTCTGCGGGCGTCACGTTGCGTTTGCAGAGCCCCTGGTGTGCCTAAACAGTAGAAACCCCCCACAAGTGAGCCCATTTTGGAAACTAGACCCCCCAAGGAACTTATCTAGATATGTGGTGAGCACTTTGAACCCCCAAGTGCTTCACAGACGTTTACAACGCAGAGCCGTGAAAATAAAAAATCATTTTTCTTTCCTCAAAAATGATGTTTTAGCAAGCAATTTTTTATTTTCTCAAGGGTAACAGGAGAAATTGGACCCCAGTAATTGTTGCGCAGTTTGTCCTGAGTATGCTGGTACCCCATATGTGGGGGTAAACCACTGTTTGGGCACACGTCGGGGTTCGGAAGTGAGGGAGCACCATTTGAATTTTTGAATACAAGATTGGCTGGAATCAATGGTGGCGCCATGTTGCGTTTGGAGACCCCCTGAAGTGCCTAAACAGTGGAAACCCCTCAATTCTACCTCCAACACACCCCTAACCCTTATCCCAACTGTAGCCGTAACCCTAATCACAACCCTAACCCCAACACACCCCTAACCACAACCCTAACCCCAACACACCCCTAACCCTAACCACAACCCTAATTCCAACCCAACTCTAAGGCTATGTGCCAACGTTGCGGATTCGTATGAGATTTTTCAGCATCATTTTTGAAAAATCCGCGGGTAAAAGGCACTGCGTTTTACCTGTGGATTTACCGTGGATTTCCAGTGTTTTTTGTGCGGATTTCACCTGTGGATTCCTATTGAGGAACAGGTGTAAAACGCTGCGGAATCCGCACAAAGAATTGGCATGCTGCGGAAAATACAACGCAGCGTTCCCGCGCGGTATTTTCTGCACCATGGGCACAGCGGATTTGGTTTTCCATATGTTTACATGGTACTGTAAACCCGATGGAACACTGCTGCGAATCCGCAGCGGCCAATCCGCACCGTGTGCACATAGCCTAATTCTAAAGGTATGTGCACACGCTGCGGAAAACGCTGCGGATCCGCAGCAGTTTCCCATGAGTGTACAGTTCAATGTGAACCTATGGGAACCAAAAATCGCTGTACACATGCTGCGGAAAAACTGCACGGAAACGCAGCGGTTTACATTCCGCAGCATGTCACTTCTTTCTGCGGATTCCGCAGCGGTTTTAGAACTGCTCCAATAGAAAATCGCAGTTGTAAAACCGCAGTGAAATGCGCAGAAAAACCGCGGTAAATCCACGATAAATCGGCAGCGGTTTAGCACTGTGGATTTTTCAAATCCGCTGCGGAAAAATCCGCATAGGACCAGAATACGTGTGCACATACCGAAACCCTAACCCTAGCCCTAACCCTACCCCTACCCCTAACCCTAGCCCTAACCCTACCCCTACCACTTAACCCTAGCCCTAACCCTACCCCTACCCCTAACCCTAACCCTAACCCTACCCCTAACCCTACCCCTAACCCTAACCCTAGTTCTTACCCCAACCTTAGTGAAAAAAAAAAAAATTCTTTATTTTTTTTATTGTCCCTATCTATGGGGGTGACAAAGGGGGGGGTCATTTACTATTTTTTTTATTTTGATCACTGAGATAGGTTATATCTCAGTGATCAAAATTCACTCTGGAACGAATCTGCCGGCCGGCAGATTCGGCGGGCGCACTGCACATGCGCCCGCCATTTTGGAAGATGGCGGCGCCCAGGAAAGAAGACGGACGGACCTCGGGCGGCCAGGTAAGTATAAGGGGGGGGAGATCAGGGCACGGGGGGGGCGTCGGAGCACGGGGGGGTGGATCGGATCATGGGGGGGGGTGGATCGGAACACGGGAGGGAGGATTGGAGCACGGGGAAGGATTGGAGCACGGGGTGAGGGATCGCTGTGCGGGGGGGGTGGATCGGAGCACGGGGGGGGTCGCTGTGTGCGGGGGGGGGATCGGAGTGCGGGGGGGTTTGATTGCAGCACAGGGGGTGTGATTGGTGCACGGGGAAGCGGACAGGAGGACGGGGGAGCGGAGCACAGGACGGAGGGGAGCGGACCACAGATCGGGGGGCTGGGGGGGCGATCGGAGGGGTGGGGTGGGTGCACATAAGTGTTTCCAGCCATGGCCGATGATATTGCAGCATCGGCCATGGCTGGATTGTAATATTTCACCAGTTTTTTAGGTGAAATATTACAAATCGCTCTGATTGGCAGTTTCACTTTCAACAGCCAATCAGAGCGATCGTAGCCACGAGGGGGTGAAGCCACCCCCCCTGGGCTAAACTACCACTCCCCCTGTCCCTGCAGATCGGGTGAAATGGGAGTTAACCCTTTCACCCGGCCTGCAGGGACGCGATCTTTCCATGACGCATATGCTGCGTCATGGGTCGGAATGGCACCGACTTTCATGACGCAGCGTATGCGTCAAAGGTCGGGAAGGGGTTAATAAACACAAGTGACCCAGTACATGCACATGGCATCACACTGCCTCCACCATGTTTTTACAGAGGATGTGGTGTGCTTTGAATTATGAATTGTTCAGAGTTTTCTCCATACTTTCTTCCCATTATTCTGTGATAGGTTGATCTTACAGATTAACATCTGTCCAAAGAATGCTTTTCCAGAACTGGGCTGGCTTGTTTAGATGTTTTTGTCTAATCTCGCCTTTCTATTTTTAACGCTGGTTTTATGCTTTCCGCTTGTTGCATACCCTCTGTATTTGTCCTTGGGAAGTCTTCTCTTTATGGTAGACTTAGATACTGAAAAGCCTTTTCCTGCAGAGTGTTCTGCATCATCCACCACTGTGGTCTTCCATGGATAGCCAGGCCTTTTTGAGATCCCAGTCTCACGAGTGCACTCAATTATGATGCGAGTACTCTCCCATTGAAGCTGAGAGTGTGCACTTTAAGCTCATATTGTTTATATAACTGTACTTTTAATATGTTTTGGTAAACTGCTAAAATGCCAAAACTTGTCACTGTCCAATTATTTCTCGATTTAACTTTATATGACTGTATTTCTCAGCATTGAGGGCACACTACATTGCATTGAGGACATTAAATGGGACTATATCCTGAAGTCCACCTGTTGAAATGCGGTTCCAAACTTACATGAAACCTCCACCATACTTCACTATTGCCTGCAGACTCTTTCCAGTCCTTGGGCAAACAACTCCTACAGTCATATATTTGAAATTTTGACTCGTCGGTCCAGGGCACCTTTTGCCATTTTGCATCTCTGTCCTCATGTTTCTTTGGATATGTGAATCACTTGGCCTTATTTCCTTGTGAAGTTGTGGCTTTTTGGCAGAAACTCTTCTATGAAAACCACTTCTGGTCAGATTTTTATGAACAGTAGGTGGGTGTATCTGGGTCCCACTGGTTGCTGCCAGTTCTGTGCTAATAGCGCTGCTGGAGATCATCTATTTTGAAGAGAAGTAAACACAATGTTTCTTCTGCTGGATCAAGTTTCCTTGGTCGACCTCTGCATTTGCAGTCCTAATCATTGTTTTTGTCTTGGTGCTTTTTCAAAAAAAGCTTCAAAAGCACACATTGAAACCCCAGTCTGCTTTAAAATCTTTTTTTCAGGAGAGACCTTGCTGATGCAGTATAACTTGTGTTTTGTTGCTGTGCTCAGTCTTGTCATGTTATATGATGTGTGATGCAGTGACCCATGTTAGTCAGGGGGCGCTGTATGTGCTCCTCAGGATACGCCTGGAGGCTTATCTGTAATGGTGAGGGTGAAACAGTGACTGGCAGGATTGTAAATGGCCGGTATGTGTCGCAGAGGGAGTCTGCGCTGAAAGCCTGAAGTAAGGTTGTTCTGGGACCTGTAGTCTCAGTATTTGTGTTTGTTTACTTATAAGGGAGGCTTGCAGGGTTAGTCGAAGAGCTGGGCGGGCCTGGCTAACCACACACACCTCCCACCTATGGGGGTGGTTACAGCTACATAATGTGACCAGGGTTTGGTCACATGGTTCAGAGTGCATGGCAGGTGTGTTGGAATGTCCTGGAGTGGACTGGATTCCTGGAAGCACCTGCTGAGGCTATGGAGTGAATAGTCAGTGTGTTGGAATGTCGTGGAGTGGACAGGATTCATGGAAGCACATGGTGAGGCCATGGACTGATGGCTTGTGAGTTCGAAGTGCCTGGGACTGGACTTCCTGAATAGTGCACGGAGAGGCCGTATCTACAGAGCCTGGGACGGCTACTGTGTTGGGGAAGCTACAGTTCCTACTGCGGGTCTGGACTATCTGAGGTGCCCTGGTCACAAGGACGGTGATCCCAGTGAGGTAGCTTTTCCCTGGGAACCAGGACTGACAGGAGTCAGTGTGTGGAGCCGGAGCTCCTGTAAGGTAACTCCAGATAAATGTGGGTACGGGCAGAGACGTAGCTGCCATTGGAACACACTGTCGGTGGTTAATGTGTTCCGTTGATGTAAATAATGAACTGTTCGTGATGCGGTTTATGATGTTTAATAAGCCGGATAGACTGTTTATGTGGAGAAACCGTGCCTGAGTGCTTTATTTTCGTTGCCAAGCGAGTTTCCCCAACACACTCAGATAGTGCTATATCTCAGATGAAACACCTAAATTTACAATTCATGCAGTAAGACTTAACCCCTTTACCTCCAAGGGTGGTTTGCACGTTAATGACCGGGCCAATTTTTACAATTCTGACCACTGTCCCTTTATGAGGTTATAACTCTGGAACGCTTCAACGGATCCCGGTTATTCTGACATAGCTTTCTCGTGACATATTGTACTTCATGATATTGGTAAAATTTCTTGGATATGACCTGCATTTATTTGTGAAAAAAATGGAAATTTGGCGAAAATTTTGAACATTTCGCAGTTTTCCAACTTTGAATTTTTATGCAATTAAATCACAGAGATGTGTCACACAAAATACTTAATAAGTAACATTTCCCACATGTCTACTTTAGATCAGCACAATTTTGGAACCAAAATTTTTTTTTGTTAGGGAGTTATAAGGGTTAAAAGTTGACCAGCAATTTCTCATTTTTACAACACCATTTTTTTTAGGGACCACATCTCATTTGAAGTCATTTTGAGGGGTCTATATGATAGAAAATACCCAAGTGTGACACCATTCTAAAAACTGCACCCCTCAAAGTGCTCAAAACCATATTCAAGAAGTTTACTAACCCTTCTGGTGCTTCACAGGAATTTTTGGAAATAAAATGAAATAAAATAAAAATGAACATTCAACTTTTTTCACAAAAAATTTAATTCAGCTCCAATTTGTTTTGTTTTACCAAGGGTAACAGGAGAAAATGGACCCCAAAAGTTGTTGTACAATTTGTCATGAGTACACTGATACCCCATATATGGGAGTAAACCACTGTTTGGGCGCATGACAGAGCTCGGAAGCAAAGGAGCGCCATTTGACTTTTCAATGCAAAATTGACTGGAATCGAGATGGGACACCATGTTGCGTTTGGAGGGCCCCTGATGTGCCTAAACATTGAAACCCCCCACAAGTGACACCATTTTGGAAAGTAGACCCCCCCTAAGGAACTTATCTAGAGGTGTGGTGAGCACTTTGACTTACCAAGTGCTTTACAGAAGTTTATAATGCAGAACCGTAAAAATAAAAATCATATTTTTTCACAAAAATGATCTTTTCGCCCCCAATTTTTTTATTTTCCCAAGGGTAAAAGAAGAAATTGGACCCCAAAAGTTGTTGTACAATTTGTCCTGAGTACGCTGATACCCCATATGTGGGTGTAAACCACTGTTTGGGCGCATGGGAGCGCTCGGAAGGGAAGGAGCGCCGTTTGACTTTTCCATTTTGGAAAGTAGACCCCCTAAGGAACTTATCTCGATGTGTGGTGAGCGCTATGACCCACCAAGGGCTTCACAGAAGTTTATAATGCAGAGCCGTAAAAATAAAACAAAAATTTTTTCCCACAAAAATTATTTTTTAGCCCCCAGTTTTGTATTTTCCCGAGGGTAACAGGAGAAATTGGACCCCAAAATTTGTTGCCCAATTTGTCCTGAGTGCAATGATACACCATATGTGGGGGGAACCCCTGTTTGGGGCATGGGAGGGCTCGGAAGGGAAGGAGCGCCATTTAGAATGCAGACTTAGATGGAATGGTCTGCAGGCATCACATTGTGTTTGCAGAGCCCCTAATGTACCTAAACAGTAGAAAGCCCCCACAAGTGACACCATTTTGGAAAGTAGACCCCCTAAGGAACTCATCTAGATGTGTTGTGAGAGCTTCGAACCCCCAAGTGTTTCACTACAGTTTATAACGCAGAGCCGTGAAAATTAAAAAAAAAAACTTTCCCCAAAAAATTATTTTTTAGCCCCCAGTTTTGCATTTTCCCGAGGGTAACAGGAGAAATTCGACCCCAAAAGTTGTTGTCATATTTGTCCTGAGTACGCTGATACCCCATATGTTAGGGTAAACCCCTGTTTGGGCACATGGGAGAGCTCGGAAGGGAAGGAGCACTGTTTTACTTTTTCAACGCAGAATTGGCTGGAATTGAGTCGGACGCCATGTCGCGTTTGGAGAGCCCCTGATGTGCCTAAACAGTGGAAACCCCCCAATTATAACTGAAACCCTAATCCAAACTCACCCCTAACCCTAATCCCAACAGTAACCCTAACCACACCTCTAACCCTGACACACCCCTAAGCCCAACCCTATTCCCAACCGTAAATGTAATCTAAACCCTAACCGTAACTTTAGCCCCAACCCTAACCCTAACTTTAGCCCCAACCCTAACTGTAGCCTTAACCCTAACCCCAACCCTAACCCTAGCCCTAACCCTAGCCCTAGCCCTAACCCTAGCCCTAATGGGAAAATGGAAATAACTACATTTTTAAAATTTTTCCCTAACTAAGGGGGTGATGAAGGGGGGTTTGATTTACTTTTATAATGGGTTTTTTAGCGGATTTTTATGATTGGCAGCCGTCACACACTGAAAGACGCTTTTTATTGCAAAAAATAATTTTTGCGTTACCACATTTTGAGAGCTATAATTTTTCCATATTTTGGTCCACAGAGTCATGTGAGGTCTTGTTTTTTGCGGGACGAGTTGACGTTTTTATTGGTAACATTTTCGGGCATGTGACATTTTTTGATCGCTTTTTATTCCGACTTTTGTGAGGCAGAATGAGCAAAAACCAGCTATTCATGAATTTCTTTTGGGGGAGGCATTTATACCGTTCCGCGTTTGGTAAAATTGATGAAGCAGTTTTATTCTTCGGGTGAGTACCATTACAGCGATACCTCATTTATATCATTTTTTTATTTTTTGACGCTTTTATACGATAAAAACTATTTTATAGAAAAAATAATTATTTTTGCATCCCTTTATTCTCAGGACTATAACTTTTTTATTTTTTTGCTGATGATGCTGTGTGGCGGCTCGTTTTTTGCAGGACAAGATGACGATTTCAGCGGTACCATGGTTATTTATATGTCTTTTTGATCGAGTGTTATTCCACTTTTTGTTCGGCGGTAGGATAATAAAGTGTTGTTTTTTGCCTCGTGTTTTTTTTTTTTTTTCTTACGGTGTTTACTGAAGGGGTTAACTAGTGGGCCAGTTTTATAGGTCGGGTCGTTACGGACGCGGCGATACTAATTGTGTACTTTTATTATTTTATTTTTTTTATTTAGATAAAGAAATGTATTTATGGGAATAATATATATATTTTTTTTCATTATTTAGGATTTTTTTTTACACATTTGGAAAAAATTTTTTTACTTTATTACTTTGTCCCAGGGAGGGACATCACAGATCGTTGATCTGACAGATTGCACAGCACTCTGTCAGATCAGCGATCTGAGTTAGAGCACTGCAGGCTTACCAAGTGCCTGCTCTGAAAAGGCACTTGGTAAGCCACCTCCCTCCTCGCCTGCTGCAGGGAGGGAGGTAAGGAGACCCTCGCATCAACGCGATCACATCGCATTGATCACATCGCGTTGCTGCGGAGGTCTCAGGGAAGCCCGCAGGGAGTTCCCTCCCTGCGCGATGCTTCCCTGCACCGCCGGCACACCGCGATCATGTTTGATCGCGGTGTGCCGGGGGTTAATGTGCCGGGGGCGGTCAGTGACCGCTCCTGGCACATAGTGCCGGATGTCAGCTGCGATAGGCAGCTGACACCCAGCTGCGATCGGCCGCGCTCCCCCCGTGAGCGCGGCCGATCGCGTATGACGTACTATCCCATCGGTGGTCATGCGGGCCCGCCCCACCTCGACGGGATAGTACGTCAGATGTCAGAAAGGGTTTAAAGGGAACCTGTCAGCAGGATTGCGCACAGTAACCTACACGCAGTGTCAAGTTGGTGCTGTTACACTGATTAAAATGATTTTTTGAATGATTAAATCCGTCTTGAGGTTTTTTTTTTAATCTTTATTTTGAGTTTTGAGTTAATGATTTGTGCCCCAGGTCGGCCTGTGGGGGAGGGGTTCTTCATGTGATGCTCTGATTATATATTCATAATACAGACTGCTGACAGGTCACTGACCCCTCACTGACCTGCTCCCTAGTTTGCATTATGAATATCTGTATGTACTGAAGAAAAAACTTGCAGGCGGGCGCCAGCCATGTTACCTGCTCTGCAACGTAATCGCATGTTTACTGTCCCAATAATAAATGTGGTTGATGTTATTCAGGTGGTAAAAAGAAAATCAATTTTAAAATGGCGCTGGCCTGCCTGCACAGTAGCAGCTATCGGTGTATATAGGTGATCCAATAGCTGCAATACTGCGCGGACAACGCCATCTTGGAGGAATTTTTTTTTTCTTCTCCAGCAAGATGGCGCTGCAGGCGCCAGTGCAATAGTAGCTATCGGTTTATCTCTATTATACACCAATAGCTGCTACTGTGCAGGTAGGCGGACGCCATTTTAAAATTTGTTTATTTTTTCACTATTTGAATAACATCAACCACATTTAGTATTGGGACATTAAACATGCTATTATGCTGCAGCACAGGTTCCACAGCTGGCGCCGCCTGCAGAAGGGTCTTTTTCTTCAGTATGTACAGGTACTCATTATGCAAGCTAGGGGGCAGGTCAGTGAGGGATTAGTGGCCTGTGATCAGTCTGCATTATCTTAATATATACTTACCTTGTAATGTCTTCACATCCTGTAACGTCCAGATGTGTCCGGATCCCATAATTCCAAGCGGCGGACGTTCAGCAACCGCCATATTAGGACACCCAAGTGATGGGTGTCTCAATATGGAAACTGCTGGTGGTACCAGCCTCTTGCGCGGTACCACCAGTGGAACACTGTCGTACCAAACACACACACACACTGTATATGCTGTACGCACCACACACACACACTATATGCCGTACGCACCACACACACACTGTACGCAGCCTCTTGCACGGTACCACCGTCCTACCAAACACACACTGTATACGCCGTACGCACCACACACACACTGTATACGCTGTACACACCACACACATAGAACGCAGCCTCTTGCGCGGTACTACCAGCGGAACACCGTCGAACCAAACACACACACACACTGTACACGCTGTACGCACCACACACACAAACACACACTATATGCCGTACGCACCACTTGCACACTGTATACGCTGTACACACCACACACATACTACGCAGCCTCTTGCGCGGTTGTACCACCAGCGGAACACCGTTGTGAACACGCCGCCGCCGAGATCAGCCGAATGATTCACTGACCGCCGCCATCTTTGGACAGGAGGAGCGCATGTGCAGTTTTAATGTGTTGGCGGCGGCCTGATTTACTGCGACTGCGTGAATTCCCCGCAAGCTCAGTGAATCATTCGGCTTATCCCGGCAGCAGATACACGACGTGTCTACAAGCAGAAGAAGCCAGCCACATTAAAGGGGTTTTCCCATGAACGAAAGTTCATTTTAAAAATTGTCTGTGTCTGACCATGTACGTGCACATGGGGTACACAGGTCAAAGAAGAGATGACATGAGAGAAGACAGCAGATGGGGGAGAGAGAGAGCGCACAATGGTGAGAGATCAGCGGACAGGAGTGAGACAGCTCAAATGGGACAGCACATGAGGGGAGAACACAGCACAGGAAGGAGAAAGACCGCATACAAAAGGGATAGCACATGGGGTAGACAGGTCAAAGAGGAGAGCACAGACGGGAGAAGTCAGTGCATGCGGAAAGAGAGAGTGGATAGGTGGGTGAGCACATGGGGGGAGAGATTCTCAATGCTGCAAAGCCTGCTCCCATCGTGACATTACCGCCCTCCCGATGCGAAAGGACCTCCATCTAGTGAATATATAATCGGAGCACCACATACCCCAGCCCCGCCTTAGGGCACAAGAATCTCATTAGCACAAAACTGAAAATAAAGATTTAAAACAACCACAAGACGGATTTCACCAACCAAGGTATCATTTTATTCAGTATAACGGCGCCGACCTGACACTGTGTGTAGGTTACCGTGCACAATCCTGCTGACAGGTTCCCTTTAAATTGATTAACAAGCAATTACACCAAGAAGGTGTGATGTGACTCCCTAATTACCTTGCTGCTGTTTTGAAGATATGTGGGTATTTATAATGCTCTGTGAGCTCTGACTTCACTTTCGTATTTAACTTTATACAGGAGGCTTACTCAGATTTAGCACTATCGATTACCTTACTTCCTATATAATTTACTTACACTTTTTTCTCTACCAACACTTAGATATACTCCTAACTTACATATATTGCAACAAGAATCCTAATATAAATTAATTTCTCAGTAGGTGCCCCCTGTGTTTTTAGTTTTATCTATGGTGTCTCATTTTTCATATTTCATGATTTTTAAAGCGAACCTGTCAGCAGTTTTGGTCGATATAAGATATGGCCCCTGCCTTTCAGGGCTTATCTACAGCATTCTATAATGCTGTAGATAAGTCCCCGGTCTGACCTGAAAGATAAGACGAGCAGTCCATTGCGGGGTGGTCTGATGGGTGTCGCAGGTCTGGGTCCGGAGCCTCCCATTTAGCGATGCCCCCCTCCTGTTGCTTCATTGTTCCCCGGCCTCGCGCTCCTGCGCAGGCTTACTTTTCTGTCCTGTTGAGGGCAGAGTAAAGTACTGCAGTGAGCATGCGCTGGGTCTCTCTGACCTTTCCCAGCTTCTGGGTGAGTATAATAAAACTTATTTTTCTTATCTTTCATGTCAGACCAGGGACTTATCTACAACATTATAGAATTCTGTAGATAAACCCTGAAAGGCAGTGGCCATATTTTTTATCGGCCAAAACTGCGACACTCCCTTTAATATTGTCTGTGTAAATATTAAATAAAAACGTATAATGATTTTAATGGCTTGCATTTTTCACCTTATTGGTGTTGCATGTTATATGACCTGTGAAATTATACTGTCTTCCTGAACCTCACCTTTGTAGCAGAGTTTGGGTGTTACTCACCTATATTTAAAGGGACACTGTCACCTGAATTTGGAGGGAACAATCTTCAGCCATGGAGGCGGGGTTTTGGGGTTTTTGATTCACCCTTTCCTTACCCGCTGGCTGCATGCTGGCTGCAATATTGGATTGAAGTTCATTCTCTGTCCTCCGTGTTACATGCCTGCACAAGGCAATCTTGCCTTGCGCAGGCGTGTACTATGGAGGACAGAGAATGAACTTCAATCCAATATTGCAGCCAGCATGCAGCCAGCGGGTAAGGAAAGGGTGAATCAAAAACCCCAAAACCCCGCCTCCATGGCTGAAGATTGTTCCCTCCAAATTCAGGTGACAGTGTCCCTTTAAGCTTCTTGCAGCTTCCAATTAATGACTGTGTTTCACCTGAATATGAAAATGATGATCATAATCACCTGTTTCATGTAATTAGTTACTCAAAGACCTGATGTCACAATGCCCGGGTATAAATGCTGCAGGGGAAACTGCACCCAGCAGCAACGGAGCTGAACCAGAAACCGGGTAACTTACATGAACACCAACAGGACCTTTAACATGAGACAGGGTGACCAGATAAAGCAGAAGGACCTACGATCATGTGACAGAGTGGGAGGCGGTCAGGGGGCAGAGCCAGACGCCGGGGAAACAGAGAAGGAACAAGCATGAAAGAATAGTGAAACAAGCCGAGATGGAAGCCAGGAGATTTCAAGATATCAACAGGGAGAGTCAGAGAATAGTCAGAAGCCAAGCCAGAGGTCAGTAATCCAGGAAAGCGAATAAAGCAGGTAACAGCAAGACAAAAGCAAGCCAGCACACACTACAGAAGTCAAGCATACAGACTGCAGAAAACCTATAGCTGACAAGGATACCAGGTTAGGAGCGAGTATAAATAGCCCTCCCATCTTGAAAGAGAGGCTAAGAACATTAACCCTTAAGAGTACAAGACATAACCTTTTTAACCATGACACCTGACTATACTTCTACAAAAGCCATGACTTTTGTGCAAGTGTACTAAGATTTATTGTTGCTTTGGAGGCAAAGTGTGGTCACACCAAATATGGTTTGGAATTAACTTTGCATGTTAATTATTAAAAAAATTATCTATTAATGCTTCTATTTTTAAAGCATTCTCATTTTCAGTATTTTCTACACCTCCATAAAACTTTTGCACTGTATGGTGCATATTATTTATAGTGCGCGTGTGTATTTATATAATGTTGCATTGCATTGATATGGGTTAATACACAAAACACTTTCTTTCCACCTTTTTTTTTTTATCAGCGGACCAAAGGTGCTGTATAGCCTTCATTGTGTTTCTTTTCTTTTCCCCTCTCCCCATCTGCTACTCACCTTTTATCTCTAACCTCCTTCTTCGGCCTTTCGCAGCTTACTAACTCTCCTACGCATGAAGATGGAAACTCTCAATTTGGTCTTCTCCCACCTTTGCTCAGTGGATGATTTTACAAACTCCCCTCTCCCACTCTCTGACCACAACCTTCTTTCATTCTCTATCAAGAACTGCCATCCCGCTCAGGTCACCCCCACTTTCCATACTTATAGAAATATTCAGGCCATTAACACCCAGAAGCTTATGAAGGACTCGCTGTCATCATTGACCCCTATCTCCTCCCTCTCATGTCCTGATTCTGCACTGAAACATTAGAGTATGTGCACACGTTGCGGATTCGTTTGCAGATTTTTTTCACGCGGATTCTGAAAAATCCACAGGTAAAACGCTCTGCGTTTTACCGGCAAATTAACTGCGGATTTTGTGCGGAATTCGCCTGTGTTTTTACACTTGCGGATTCCTATTAAGGAATAGGTGTAAAACGTTGTGGAATCCGCACAAAGAATTGACATGCTGGGGAAAATATACCGCAGAATTTTCCGCAGCATGTGCACTGCGGATTTGGTTTTCCATAGGTTCACGTGGTACTGTAACGTGTGCACATAATGAAACACTGCCAAGTGCCCTGGATGAAGCTGCACCTCCTATACATAGAACAACTCAGCACAGATGGCGACAAACCTGACATACGCTGCTAACACGTCTCCTATGGCGGTGCTCCAGGTGCGCCAAATGCCTGTAGAGAAAATCCAACCTACCCGAAGATTTCATTTATTATAAGTTTATGCTTAAAATATACGACACTGCCCTTCACCTCGCCAAACAAACCTTTTTCAATACCCTAATCACCTCACTATCCAATAACCCAAAATGTCTCTTTGACACTTTTCATTCCCTACTCAACCCAAGAGTGCAGGCCCCAACCACGGATCTCCACGCTGACAACTTGGCCAATTATTTTAAAGAAAAAATTGACCATATCTGACATGAAATGTTCTCCCAATCACCTTCTACCATGCACTGTCCTCCCTCCCCCACTGCATCCAGCTCACTCTCTGATTTTGAACCAGTCACAGAAGAAGAAGTGATCAGGCTTCTTGCATTTTTTCGCCCTACTACTTGAGCCAGTGACCCTATTCCGTCATATATCGTACAGTCCCTTTCCCCTGCTGTCACCACTCACCTAACAAAAATATTCAACCTCTCTCTCTTCTGTCTTCCGGTATCTTTCGCTCCTCGTCAAAGCATGCCATCATACATCCATTACTTAAAAAGCCATCCCTGGACCAAAACTGTGCCGCTAACTATAGACCTGTCTCTAATTTTCCCTTCATCTCTAAACTCCTCAAACGCCTGGTCCACTCCCGTCTTATCCGCTATCTCTTAGATAACTCTTCTCGACCATCTTCAATACGGTTTCCACTCTTAACACTCTACTGAAAATGCCCTCACTAAAGTCTCTAATGATCTACTAACAGCTAAATCTAATGGTCACTAATCCATGCTAATTCTCCTAGATCTCTCTGCAGGTTTCGATCCTGTGGATCATTAGCTCCTCCTCACTATGCTCCACTCCTTTGACCTCAAGGACACCATTCTCTCCTGTTTCTCCTCCTATCTCTCCAACCACTCCTTCACTGTATCTTTTGCAGGTTCCTCCTCTCATCTTCCCCTTACTGTTGGGATTCCTCAAGGATAAGTCCTAGGCCCCCTCCTCTTCTCTTTGCATACTGCCCCTACTGGCCAAACAATCAGTAGATTTGGTTTCCAGCACCATCTCTATGCTGTTGACACCCAATTATACACCTCCTCCCCTGACATCACACCTGCCTTTTTAGAAAACATGGTCTTACCGCTGTCTTCAACATCATGTCCTCCCTCTGTATAAAAGTGAACCTGTCAAAAACTGAACTCCTTGTGTTTCCTCTTTCTACTAACCTACCTATGCCTGACATTGCCATTTCCGTGTGTGGTTCTACCATTACTCCCCAGCAACACGCCTGCTGTCTTAGGGTCATACTTGATTCAGATGTTTCATTCACCCCCCCACATCCAATCACTGGCTTGCTCTTGTCATTTGCACCTCAAAAACATTTCTAGAATTCGACCCTTTCTTAGATTCGACTCTGCAAAAAGTCTTACTGTTTCTCTTATTCATTCTCGCCTGGACTATTGTAATGCTCTACTAACCGGTCTCCCTCTTATCAAACTCGCCCCTCTCCAATCTTTCTTGAATGCTACAGCCAGGATCATATTCCTCACCAACTGTTACACCGATGCCTCTACTTTGTGCCAGACACTGGTTACCCATCCACTCTAGAATTCAGTATAAACTTATTACCCTCACCCACAAAGCACTCCATGGCTCAGCACCACCCTACATCTCCCCCCTCATCTCAACCCTGCCCATGCCCTCCGTTCTGCTAATGACCTGACGTTAACATCCTCAATAATCAGAACCTCCCACTCCCGGCTCCAAGACTTTTCACGTGCTGCGCCAATTCTTTGGAATGCACTACCCAGGTTAATTTGACTAATCCCCAATACCCACAGTATTAAACGTGCACTAAAAACGCATTTCTTTAGACTGGCCTACCACCTCAACTCATTAATCTAACTATCCCTGTGTTGCCCATTCAAAATTTTTACCATAACCAGGTTTCTCGTATCATGTTCTCATACGCTTTATGCATTTAATAGCCCTCTGTCTGTACTTTTACATATTCTGGCTGATAACCGGTTCACGCAGCATTATATGAACACCCGATTTCCTGCATTATAGCTCGTCCGAACATCGAATGCAAATGTTACCATCCAACTTTTGTGTCTCCCCTATTTCCTCATAGATTGTAAGCTTGCAAGCAGGGCCCTCATTACGCTTTGTATCTGTTGATCTATGCTTATCTGTTGATCTGTGCTTATTGTTATGCTGTAATGTCTATTGTCTGTACAAGTCCCCTCAAAAATGTAAAGTGCTGCTGAATATGTTGGCGCTATAGAAATAAAATTATTATTATTATCTGATACAGCTTGTTGTAATTCCTGGTATTGCAACTCACTTCAGGTAAATTCTATTCAAGTGAATACCGACTACAGCTGCTGTTCTTGGCAAACGTTAAAGGGGACATGGGCTTTCTGTCAACTGAGTAGTGGGAGTTTGACCACCAAATATCTGACCTTGATCGCCTACCCTATGGATAGAAAAATATTTAGAATTGTGAGTCCTCTGTTGATACCTTTTTAATGGCTAACTGAAAAGATGGTAACAAATTGCAAGCTTTCGAGACTACTCAGGTCTCTTCATCAGGCATAGACTAAAAGAAATTCTGGAGAATCACATACTTATGCACAACACATCACAGAGAAAAAAAAAACATGGGTAAGACAGGTGACATGAAGCAGAATTACCATGAGTGATAAACAGTTCATAAATATTGGACCAGTTCTTAGATAAGGAATATTTTATTGTCCTCTGATTGGGGTCTGGTTCTGTTGTGATGGTCCTACATGGTCTGAGGGGCAAATTCCTTAGTTCCTTAGTTGATGTAAAAAGACATAAATCCATGCGACACATTCATTCCTCCACTAAGACTGTCAAAGGTCATCATCAGTTTATATTCCCATTTTCTTCTGTCTCTTTGAGATTTGAAGTTACCTTTTAAAACACGTAAGTTCATGTCTATAATGTTATGATTGGGGAGACAAAAATGTATTGCCACAGATAGATCCATTCTTTTTTCTCTTATTGTGTGGAGATGAGAATTCATTCTTGTTCCAAGCTTTTGCCCTGTCTCCCCCATATACAGACCCCCAGTTGGACATTTAGTACAAATAATTAGGTACACCACATTTTTTTTTTTTTTTTTAATCAAATATTTTTATTAAACAGTAAGAAAAATATAAGTAGATTACATTACTGTAAACAGTACATACATATGCTCTGCATTTTCAATAAACTTTTTAATCCCAAACCAGCTTCCCTCCCCTCCCCTCCCCCCCATCCCCGGAGACCCAAGAAAAACCACTCCGATCCTCCCAAACGTCTATCCTTAACCAAGAACAAGAAGGTGTCATGTCAATACTGCTCCCACGGGGGCAGAGTACCCAAAAAACTAGAAAACAATCTCCAGATCACGCCGACTTGAGCCAAGGATTCCACAACTTGTTGAAAAGGTCCATCTTGTTTCTTTTAGAATAAATGCTCTTCTCCAATGCCACGATATAGTCCACTTGTGTCATGAAATCTCTTCTCGTTGGTGGCTCTACCCTTATCCAAAACTTAGCGATCAACTTTCGAGCAATAAACAGCAATCTTGCAATGACTGTTTTGTACGAGTTATCAGTTACAATCTCCTCTACGTAACCCAATATGCATACCAAAGGATCCCGTGGTATCGAACATTTGTATGTTAGTCCCACTTTATTTAGCACCACGATCCAAAACGAGGATAACCTGGGGCACTGCCACATCATATGGAGGATACCCGCCTCGGACTGCGAGCACCTAGGGCATTCGGAGTTAGGTCTTAAACCAGCTTTATACAACATGTCCGGAGTTCTATAAGCCCTATGAATGACCAACAGCTGTGACAGCCTCCCAGGCTCACTCATCGAGATCCTGGGCACGTATTCCAATATTGAGTCCCACTGATCGCCGTCAATCACCCCCAGGTCTGCCTCCCACTTTGCTCTAGCTCTGATAGGGTGCCCCTCTAAAAAGGAAAATAGAAGAAATTCATATATTCCTGAGATCACCCCCTTCGTGCCTTCCCCTATGAGGATAAAATCTAGCATTAGATCCACCTGGATCTCCATAGGCCCCTTCTTACATTGTGCCCGATATGCATGAGAGATGCGGTTGTATTGGTACAATTCAGAGCTTGGCAACTGAAATTCCTCCTGTAGTGTTTCAAAATTCTTAATTCTACCCTGGTGCAAAACTTGGCTTATCCGAGAAATTCCCGCTCCCTTCCAAACATGGAATCCCTCCATCTGTCTAAACTCCTGCAAGAGACAATTATTCCATATGGGCGAAAACCTAGTAAGTGCCCTCACACCCCTAATTCCTTTAACTTTGTCCCAAACCTTATGGATGAGCCTAACAGTGCAAAATTTAGTCCCCTTCTCTCGGAAATGCCCACCCTCCAAACCCTCAACTAGTACCCTTGACCCAATCAGTTTCCTCAGACTACAGGGTGTCCGCTCCCAACCCGATTCCACACCCCATCCCCTAAAATGCTGACATTGTGAAGCCAAAAAATATAACCATGGGTTGGGCAGTGCCACTCCCCCCTCCGTCTTTGGTCTTTGTAGGATTTCCTGTTTAAATCTAGGACTTTTCCCTCCCCAAATCAGCTCGCCAAATAGAGATCTAATCCTCCGAAATCTATTCTGCGATATCCATATAGGGGAGTTGTGCAGCACGTAGAGAAGTTGCGGCATCACAATCATCTTTATTAGATTTGTTCTACCAATGACCGATAAGTGTAACTTTTTCCACGCCTGAACCTTAATACGTATCTTCCGCAATAGTGGCGCCAAATTTAGTTCCTCAAAACTCGTCAGAGGCAACGCAATCTGAATCCCCAAATATTTAAATTTATCCACCAACCTCAACTTTGCATGAGATTCCCTCATAGCACTATTCTCATAATCCCCATCCACTAACATCATATTGGACTTTTCCCAATTGATTCTCAGGCCAGAGTAGCTCCCAAATTCTTCAATAATGGCCTCCGCCCCTGTCAGGGACTCCCCCGAATCCTCCAAGAAGAGCAAAATATCATCTGCGTATAGCGCTACCTTCTCTTCCGAATCTCCGTACATAAATCCCCTCACCTCCTGGGAACCTCTAATTTTTGCAGCAAGGGGTTCCACCGCCAAGGCAAAAAGCAGTGGGGACAAAGGACAGCCCTGTCTAGTCCCCCTAGACAAAGAGAAAGTCTCAGAGAGGACGCCATTCACCCTTACCTTTGCCACCGGGGAAGAATACAGCAGCCGCACCCATGAGATGAACCTAGGTCCAAACCCCAAACGTTCCAACACTGTCCACAGATAACTCCACTCCACACAGTCAAAGGCTTTGTGGGCGTCCAAAGATGCCACAACCCGTTTGACAGCATTATCTGAAGGGATTTGTAAATTTAAGAACAACCTTCTCAGGTTGATTGCCGTTGACTTGTTAGGCATGAATCCTGACTGGTCAGGGTGCACCAATTTGTCTATCACCCTACTCAACCTATTTGCCAAGGCTTTTGCCAAAATCTTAATATCGGCAGTCAATAGTGAAATTGGTCTATAGGATTCTGGCATCAGTGGATCTTTATCAGCCTTAGGGATAACCACCACTATAGCCTCTCTCATCGACAAAGGCAACTCCCCTCTTTCCAGCGAGCTATTGTACACCCCCACCAGCCTGGCCAACAGAGTTTCTTTCAAGGTCTTATAAACCTCAGCTGGAATGCCGTCCGCTCCCGGGGCCTTACCCCCCGCAACACCTGCCAAAGCCACCCCCAGTTCCTCCTCCCCAATCGGTTCCTCCAATAATTCACACTCCTCTCTACTCAACCGGGGCATATCAATTTCTTCCAAGTACCTCTCCATATCCTCGGATCCCTTCTCCACACTGGACGTATATAATTTTCCATAAAATTTCCTGAACACTTCCAGGATCTGCTCCCCCTGAGTAACCAATGTTCCCTCCTCCGTCTTAATAGAGTAAACATGTGAAGAGTCTCTTTGCGCGGATGCCACTACCGAGAGCAAGTGCCCCACTTTCTCCCCCTCCGAGTAGAAAGTTTCTCTCTGGAAGGCCCTCAACCTCTCCGCCTTTTTCAAAAATAACTGATCGACCTCCCGCTGAGCTGCCCTCATACGACTCTGAGATTCCCCGGTACGATGTTCCCCCAATGCCGCCTCTGCTGCTTTCAACTCCTCTAAAACGCCCTGATCCCGCTCTTTGGTCCTTGTCTTATGTCTTGAGATATCCCTAAACAAAATTCCCCTTAAATAAGCTTTCATGGTGTCCCACACTACATGGCATTCCGCGCTCCCTTCATTAATTTTGAAAAATTCCTCTATCTCTACTCCCACCTTTGCCATGTCCAAAATTTGTAGCCAGACTGGGTGAATTTTCCAACCCGCCCTCCTTAATCCAACCTGACCTGACAACTTTAGAGAGACCCGAACTGGGCTATGGTCTGATAAAATCCTGGGATTATATTCCACCCCGTTTAACAGTTCGTTCATCCTATCGTTACCCAAGGCAACATCAATTCTTGACATCGAGCCGTATGTAGTCGAGTAACAGGAATAGGAATATGTATTGGGATTGCGGACCCTCCATAAATCAATCCAACCAATTTCTCTGAGATAGTTACCAAAGGGAGTGTCATTACCGTCCCTGCGCTGTGATGCGTGGTTACTCTTGTCCCAGTGGTCATTTGCTATATTGTTTACATCACCCACCACCAGAAGGGGGATCCCATCCCAACCTCTTATAGCCTCCAATATGTCCTGGATCTTCCTTCCAGAGTATGGCGGAGGTATATACAATGATACTATGCACATTAAACAGTCAAGGATTTTACACACTAACAAAACGTATTGACCATCCGTATCAATTTTAACCTCAACTTCCTCAAATGGGGTATTAGTGTGAATTAAGACTGACACTCCCCTCGCGTAACTAGAGAACGTCGAATGATACGCCTTGCGCACCCACCGTTTCTGTAATATATCAACTTTTTCCTCCACTAGGTGGGTTTCTTGCAGGCAGATCACCGAGGGCCTCTGTTTCAGAAGATACTGAAATATTGCCGCGCGCTTAGTGGCGTCCGCTAACCCCCTAACATTCCAGCTTATAATATTAACGTCCCCTCCCATTTTCTAGAGAAAAAACAATGAGTTAGAGCAGTCTCCTTCAGGTCTCCCCCGACACCCCCCCACCCCCTCCCATCCCCCTTTCCCAACTTCCCCATCTAAAACTCAATAGAATTCAACTAGTACAAACTTTCTTTCTCTGTATGAGAACTGAGAGCTCTTGATACAACCTAGAACTGAGCCCCTTGCAGTCCATCTCTCCCCCTCCCACCGCTATCAACATGAAATATTCTTTGCGCCGCCGAGCACACTATTTCAAACTTTTGGGTGCATTCTGTAAGACAAGTTCAAAAATCACCATCAGGGGGTATAAACAAATGAATGACGAAGTCTCAGCGTCAGTCTCATCGGCTCCGATCCACGCCAATTTTCTTAGTATTGGTATCTAGCCAGTGCATAGCCTCCTCCGGGTTCTGGAAAAAATGAACACGGTCCAGCGCCACCACCCTGAGCTTAGCCGGGTATAACATCGAATATTTTAGGTCCAGGTCTCGGAGCCGCCTCTTGACCTCGCCGAACCTCATTCTCAGTTTCTGCACCGATGCCGAGTAGTCCGGATAAATGGAGATCCGATTTCCGTCTATGCTCAGTCCGTCATTGATCCTGGCCTTCCTTAGTAGGGTTTCCCGGTCCCGATAGTCCAAAATTTTTGCCAGCAGAGCTCGAGGGGGGGATCCAGGCGGCAGGGGCCGGGTGGGGACTCTATGGGCCCTCTCCACGGAGAAGTGGTTGGTAAGGTCTGCTCCTCCCACCGAGTTTTTGAGCCATGCCTCAATGTATTCCGTAGGATTATTCCCCTCCACCTTCTCCGGCACCCCAATTATTCTTAGATTGTTCCTACGGGAACGATTTTCCAGGTCATCTGTTTTAAATTCCAGTTCTGCAATGCGCTGAATGTATCTCTTTTCTCTTTTCAACAGTTCATTTGTCTGATCTTCCACACTGCCCACGCGCTCCTCCACCACCTCCACTCTTTTCTCCACTTTACGCATAGCAGAATTAAGGGACTTCATTTCAACTGTTAGATCGTCTACCCTTAGGTTCAGCGCAGCCAGGGCAGATTTGCAGTGTATAACGACTGAGAAAATGTCCTGCAGTGTAGGTCCCCCCACGTTTGATTGCTGCGCACCCTCAGAGTCCTTAGCCTGCACTGGACTGGCGGTGGGTGACATGTTAGTTGTCTCTTGCATCTCCTGCCTCTTCCCTGGAGAAAGCCGCTCCTCCACCACACTGAGGGTGTCATCCCCTCCTCTCTCCTGTCTCTGCGGGACTTCCTCCTCATCTGGCCCCTCAGGGCCCAGCAGCAGGGCACCCCCCTCCTCTGTCCGAGCAAACCGCTCCAGCCGGGCGATTACCTCAAGCCTCCGGCGGTATGCGGTGCTGGCTCTGGCCGCCTCCTCCTCTGCCACGGCGCCATCTTGGATTTTCGCGCCAGCCGCGGGCGCTGACTGTCTTTTGCGCGGCATTACCGCTCTTCTCCTTTCGCTGCCTCCGGCACTCTCCTCCGTGCCCAGGGGTCCTGCGGAGCAACTTCGCCCGGTTTTCGGCGCTCGGCGGCGCCTTCAAGGGTGAGGATTTAGGAGCGGTGCGGGGAGAGAGATCCGTCGCACGTCCGCTCACATCGCTCGCTAGGCCACGCCCCCAGGTACACCACATTAGAAGTGACTTGTAGTCCTGACTGTAGGGACTGATGCGGATTCTGTGGTGAAACTTAAAAATTCATCCTCACCCACAATTACTTTGAATTTGACAACAAGATCTATCTATAGGAGACTGGCACAGCAATGGGAAGTAAAATGGCTCCACAGTATGCAAATCTTTTCATGGCCAAGCTTGAAAGTGATTTTTTGACCTCATGTCCCATCAGGCTTCTGGCCTACTACTGCTACATTGATGACATTTTAATCATCTGGACGGAGTCTGAGCCACAGCTAAAGACGTTCCATGAAGTTTAATCAATTTCATCCTACCATCAACTTGACACTCAACTACTCCTGTACTCAAATTAACTTTTTGGACACCATCATTAAGCTGCAGAACAATAAAATAGAGACATCCTTATAGAAGCTAATCGACTGTCCAACATACTTTAAATGGGACAGTTTCCATCCAAAACACATAAAAAACTATTGTCTACAGCCAAGCCATCAGATACAATCGTATATGTTCCAACCCAATGGATAGGGATGAACACCTTGGTCACCTCAGAAAGACCTTTTTGGACTTCCGGGAGGCGGGGCATCTGAATGGCCGCATCTTATCAGAGCTCCTGCATGCAGTGCCAGAATCCATGTCCATCTGGCTTCACATCTCCACAGAAAGGGGAGAGAAGACGCTGAGGAACTGTGGTTACCATCAGGCAGCAGGAGCAGTGTGCTTATCCCGGAAGACAGGGCTGGAAGAGCCCGAAAGCAGACAGTAGACATCGTGGGTGCAGACGACCGCCATCTTAGGGGCCTGGAAGACCCGACCATCGGAATAAACTGCTGCACTACCTGGCAGTTGGAAGCAGGTAGGAGTGAGCCTGATAGTGCCCTCTCCCTGGAGCTGTGTGCCTGCCGAGGACTGTACGGGCTGCAGCAACTGTGAGCACATTGTACCTCTCCCCCTCCTACATCGTCCATCACTGTAGTGAGGGAGAGTCTGTTCTACGGGGATCCCAGACTCACGCGGAGAGACAGCAACACCTCCTTCCCCCAGCAAAGACTTAACCCTATAGGAGGCACAAAGGAGAGAGTCACTTGGAGGTTTGTGCAGGGGTAGTGTGTACGGACAGACGGGGCCCTTCCCCCCCCTCCTCTCACAGGAGAGCTACTTGGTGTAGGGCAGTGAAGACTGTGTTAACCCCCTCTGCCTGAAAGTCACCTAACGCATCAGCTATCAGTCTGTGGCTGGGGTGAAATAAGATTATCACACGCACAGGACTCACTATGGAGCAGATTCTCTGGGGTGGGGGCTGTGTGTAGAGGAGTGATTATAAGCTTCATCTCTGCAGGAGTTACTGCTGGGGGCGTGCTGCTTACATGGCTGCTGTTTGATCGCTGTCTGACAGAGTAACTGTTAACCCCTGTGGTACTGGTTGCTGCACAGCCTTTCTTGCACTGATCAGAGACTGTTACAGGGCTGCATGTGACTCACCAGAAGGAGCTGAAAGTGCTTCCGAGCTCAGTAATAATCCACGCAATGGAAGGTTTTGTAGCCCTTTGTTAAATGATTTGAAGTCCCGTGAGTAGAGACATGGGGTAGAAGGTCGTACAGTTCTCCGAAGCCGCCACATAAGCCTCATTTTTTTTGATATTGCTAATCTAATGGAAAGGTTTCTTACAGTACCTGTGTATAACATGGCACCCAAATCACTAAAAAAGACCACAGACCTTATCAGTAAGGACAAGACAAAAGCAATGACTGAGCCTGCTCCATCACCTCCTAAACATGCAGGTACAGGCTCGCCCTCAAGTGGGCAACCTGCTAAAGTACACCCCCAGAACAACTCAGGGCAAACCAAAGCTGACACTCTGGCTCTGGATGTTTCACGTATCCTAATGCCCATGTTTGACAAGAAATTCGATGAATTACGGGACTCAATCACAGCAGTGCTGGTGCAGGTCACGACTCTATCGCACACAGTGGGGAACCTGGAGGCTCGCATCCAGACATGTGAAACATCAACCACAGAGCTCAATCAGATGCTTGCACAGCAACAGGAGGAAATTAAGCAACTGAGGGAGCACAATGATGATCTGGAAAATCGCAACCGAAGAAATAATCTACGATTTGTGGGTATCCCAGAAAACATCAGAGGAGAGGACCTTACTCTTTTCCTGACCAAGGACTTGCCCGCAGCTCTGGAACTCTCCTTTCCACAATACCCCCCACTGCTTGAAAGGGCTCACCGTATAGGGGACACCATGCCAGCAGACAACAAGAGACCGAGACCTGCAATAGCCAAATTCCTGCACTACGTGTCTAAGGAAGCAATCCTTAGAGCATATCGACAAAAGCGCAATGTCTCAGTCCGAGGTCTCAAGATTTTAATTTTTCAGGACTTTTCAAAACAGGTCTCAGACAAGAGAAAATTATTTACGCCTGTGTGCTCCTATCTGGCGGAACACAACATTAGATTCCAGTTGCAATATCCTGCTAAACTCAGAGTGCTGGAAAATGGGCGTTTTACGGTGTACACAGATCCTGATGAGGCTGGGGCTAGGCTCATTCGCCAAGAGGACACTGGCTAGGAGAAGTTATTGGGTGTTAAACACCTAGCTTGAGATTATTGCAATGTTCTACCCTGTATGCTCACGACTTCAAATTAATGCTTTTATATGTTATAATTGATGTTTTTCTATCATAGGTTTGTTCTTATGCTGTTTTTACCCTTGTGTGGACTCCCCTTCCCCTCCCCACCAGCACACGACTCCGTACGCCTTACCGACTTCCTGGAGGCTCCTGCTCGCTGGGACAGGGACCACAGGATCCAGATGCAGGATTTTCAGCATTTTGAGACGCCCAGGACTGGGGTAGGATGAGTAACACACCGCTTAACACACAGCCATACGCTTTTGTATCCTGGAATGTGGCGGGCCTGAATTCCCCGATTAAACGTAAACGGGTCCTTACGCACCTAAAGAGGCTGAAGCCTGATGTGGTCTTCTTGCAGGAGACTCACTGGAGGCAAGGGGATGATAACACTTTGAGAGCACCTTGGATTCAGCATTGCTATTCAGCGCCGTTTGTTTCCAAGTCGCGCGGAGTGGCGATTTTGTTGGGGAATTCTCTGCCTTACACCTTGCTTGATGAATACTCAGACACGGAGGGACGGTTTTTATATCTTGCGATCCAAATTGGAAACACAGTATACACACTATTGAATATCTACGCCCCAAATTATCCCAATACTACTTTCTTTTCAGAGTTATATCAATTTATTCTGACAAAGCGCACAGATAATTTAATTGTGGGCGGCGACTTTAATGCTGTCCTTGCTCCACACCTGGACAGGTCTTCCGCGGCTTCCCATGACAAACGAGCTACTTTAATCATTTTAAAGATTATGCAGCGCGCTGGGTTGTGCGATCCGTGGCGGGGGCTTCATACCACGGAAAGGGATTACACATTCTACTCGAGGGTCCATGATACCCATTCTAGGATAGATTACTTCTTAGTAGCAGAGGCTCTATTCGAAAGGATATCAGAAACCACAATAGAGACTATCATGATATCTGACCACGCACCAATTAAACTGCAACTGAGGATGGAGCCTTCGAGGGGCTCTTCGGCGCCCTGGAGGTTTCCATCCTATTTGGTTGACTCAGAGGATTTCAAGCGGTTTCTCCAGGTCCATTGGAACAACTTCTTGGACGATAACATGTCCTCATCTTCGGATACCTCACTGATGTGGCGCACATCTAAGGCCGTCATGAGAGGCCATATCATTTCATACATGATACACCAAAAAAAGGAAAGGAGGTCTAGGTATAATCTTCTTCACACTGACCTGCTAGCCATGCACCAGGAGTACTTGAGAGACCCTACAGACATTAATAAACAAAATTACTTCTCCGCCAAACAACTGCTAGATGCTTTTACTATCACCCAGGCAACCAGGAATATAGAGTTCACAAAAAATCATTACCATAGATGGGGGGGGAAGACGGGTAGTTTACTGGCCCGTCTGACTAAGCCGCATACCTCCAAGCGCACAATCCTGCAGATTCAACAACCCAAAAGTAACCGACTAGTCACCTCGCCACTTGAGATACAACAGGCGTTTATAACATACTATACCACACTTTATAAAGAGAGACCGTATGACGCCCAGGGTGCATGGGACTTAATTTCCTCGGTGGAGCCCACAAAGCTGACAGCAGAGCAGAGAGATTTCTTGTCTGCCCCGATAACCATTGAGGAGGTGCAATCGACGGTTAAATCTTTCCATAATAATAAGTCTCCGGGACCTGATGGACTGACCATAGAATATTATAAGCTTTTGCAACCGTATAATACCCCTATTCTAGTGGATATACTCAATGATATTTATCTTAAAGGGGAGGTGGTGGAGGGCTTTCATGAGGCCCACACAATTCTTATACCCAAACCAAATAAAGATCCCCTTGATGTGAGCTCCTTTCGCCCTATTTCACTAATGAATGTTGACTACAAACTTTTAGCTAAAATATTGGCGAATAGACTGCAGGTATTTCTGCCACAGGTATTGACACCCTCACAGTTGGGGTTTACGAGGGGGCGACACTCGACCTTAGGGGTCCGATTGGCGGTGGCGGCTACGGTTATGGCCAAACAACAAAACTACCCCCGGACAATGCTTCTCAGCCTTGACGCGGAGAAAGCGTTTGATTCGATCTCATGGAAATTTTTAAATACAGTATTGCGCTACAGGGGTTTTGGAGAGACTTTTCTGGGATTTCTGCAGAATATTCAACGTGGCGCGACTACTAGGCTTTGGGTGAACAACTTGATGTCTCCCCGGATTAATTTGGAAAGAGGGGCGAGACAGGGATGCCCGATATCACCCTTATTGTTCAACCTGGCTTTGGACCCTTTCTTACAGTATCTCCATGGCTGGACAGGTCTTCAGGGCATACGATATGGGGCGACAGAAATTAAGATTGTGGCCTTTGCTGATGACTTATTGATTTTCCTGTCAAACCCGCGGGAGTCTCTGGGCCCGCTCCTTAGAACAATAGAACAGAAGGGGGCGTTGGTGGGTTTCACCATAAATGTTGGTAAGTCTGAGGCATTGATGCTCTCTGGGCCTGCTGAACCACGTTGGACACAGGAACACTCTTTGCACTGGAAGACTCACTCCTTGACTTACCTGGGGGTCCAGATCACGAGAGACCCGGCAAAACTTTACAAAACTAACCTGCAAACATACATCACCTCATTACAGGACGAGTTGACAGCATGGGAAAAGTTTACCCTGTCCTTCATAGGCCGGGCAAATTTGATAAAAATGATCTCATTTCCCCGATTATTATATCTATTTAATGTCCTGCCATTTTATCTGAGACAAGTGGATGAACATAATATTAACCGTTTGTTTCGCAGATTTATTTGGCAAGGGAAGAGGCCCAGAATAGGATTCCACACCCTCACACAAACCCGAACCAGTGGCGGAGTGAATTTCCCAGACATTAAGCTGTATAACCTGGCAGCAAACATGCGAATTCTCCGAGACTGGTTGAAGGGTACCTCTATATACTCAGCTCTAGCGGTTGAAACATCACTAATGGGAGGTAGGTCACTGGTAAACGTATTACATGAGCCTTATACATTGATGCCCCAGGAGCTGAGAGCCAATCCTCTGTTTACAACAATTTGGCGGTCTTTGGTTGTCATACGCCGTGGGTTGGGGCTATCGCCACGGGTGTCACTGGCACAGACGTTTTGTACTAATTCTAGGTTTCAGGCAGGGAAGGCACACCACATTTTTCATGGTTGGCAAACATTAGGCCTGGGCAGGGTGGGAGACATAGTGGATGTACATTCCAAAAAGGTCCTTACTTTCAACCAGGCGACACTTTTATTTGATTTCATCAATACACACCCTTTCCACTTCATGCAACTACAGAGCTATGTGACGAGTGTTACTTGTGGCTTCAGTGATAATGATTGGCAGGATAAGCTGATAACCAAACTTACCACATGCAAGCTGACGAAACGGCTTGTGTCAGACTACTATACATTCCTAAGAACTGAGACCAAGAGGGAAGAACATTCCACAGGAATAATGAAGTGGCAGCTCCGTGACCCGTCATTGACACCTACTCTGATTTTGCAAATGTTGAGGAACACGCTTAAATTTACACCGTTTATATCTTATTGGGAAATGGCGTTGAAAATTATGCATAGATCCTATATCTCGCCAAGGCGCAACTTTCTTATGGGTAATATACCGAGTCCGATCTGTTCCAGGTGTGGAGAGGCAGACATGTTCCACTGTTTATGGGCTTGCTCACAAATCCAACAATTTTGGCAACGCATACTTGTATTTACTCATACGCATACACCATATAGAGTAGCTCTCACCCCAGCCTGGGCTCTTTTCGGGTACATTACTAATGAAGGGGCTGTGATCCCCACTCATGGTAGAAAATTCTTGTACATGATTTCGGCCTCGGCCCGGAAAACGATTTTACAAACCTGGCTGGCACCTAATGTGCCCACCCTGAGGATCTTCCTGGACAAACTCTCCTTCCTATTTAGGATGGATTGGGTGGAAGCATCCCTTCAGAAGGAACTAAAAACCCAAAATTTTTTTGAACTATGGCAGCCACTTATACCCATCCTTCCAACGCATATACAACAGAGGCTCAAACAATGCTTCTGTACAACTACATGGTTTCTGGAACAGGCGGTAGCGGGCCGAACACCCTTGTGAGCGGAGTTGTCTCCTAAATAACACATTGGGCGAAGTGCGGAGCCGTGTGTCCCACCCCCCCCCCCTCCCTCCCTTCGACTTTCCCTAGTCTGTTTGTTGACCCCTCCCCCCTCTTTTTTGTTTTTCATTTTTTCTCTAGCTATAACTTCCCCTCTCTCATCATTTGGGGTTATCTAGTTACAGAGTGGTAGTCCACTCGTATTGTATTTCCATGTTGAATTCTATGTTTTTAGCCTTATGTTTATCTTGATTGAGAGGTACTTTGCCTTAATTTGCAAATTGGAACGCTAAAATAGTTACCGTCTTTAATAATGGGCTTCTGTAATACCGGAAAGAGGGAGGTAATTACTTGTACCTATGTTTGCATGTTAATATACTAATGTTGAAAATGTTTAATTGAAAATGTTTAATAAAAACAGTTTGGAAAAAAAAAAGAAAGACCTTTTTGAATCAGGGCTACCATCCAAGAACAATTGAAAACAAGATTACAAGAGCCACCAGAATATCAAGGAATCACCTGCTACATTACAAAGCTAAAGATGAAAATATCCGGGTACCTCTAGTAGTTACCTACAATCCTAATATGGAGGTGCTAAGGGGAGCTGCACGGAAATTACAACGTTTACTACAAAAAGATGCCCTCTTACAATCCATTTTTCCAGACCCCCCACTACTGTGTTTTAGGCAGCCCCCAAATCTAAGAAGCATAATTGTCAAAAGCTCCCTGTCCTCTCCAACAGCTGCAGGTACCCTTCCTTGCAACCAGAAAAAATGTAAAACCTGTCCATTTATAATGACCACGGACAAGATAATTTTCTCACACACGGCCACACAATAAGAGAAAAAAGAATGGATCTACCTGTGGCAATACATTTCTGTCTCCCGGATCATAACATTATGGACATGAAATTACTTGTATTAAAGGGTAACTTCAAATCTCAAAGAGACAGAAGAATATGGGAATATAAGCTGATGATGACCTTTGACAGTCTTCGTGCAGGAATAAATGTGTTGCATGGATTTATTTCTTTTACATCAACTAAGAAATTTGCCCCTCAGACCATGTGGGGTCATCACAACAGAACCAGACCCCCAATCAGAGGACTATAAAATATTCCTTATCTAAGAACTGGTCCAATATTTATGGACATAACTGTTTATCACTCAAGGTAATTCTGCTTGTCACCTATCTTATCCATGTTTTTATTTCCTCTGTGATTTGTTGTGCATAAATATGTGATTTTCCAGAATTTCTTTTATTCTATGCCTGATGAAGAGACCTGAGTAGTCTCGAAAGCTTGCAATTTGTTACCATCTTTTCAGTTAGCCATTAAAAGGTATCAACCACTGAGGACTCTCAATTCTAAATATTTTTCTATCTACTGGCTAACACGGTACCAAGATATACCTTATATATTTCCTGTACCCTATGGATAGGTTTTCTGTATTGTAGTCTAGGAAAATCCCTTTATGCGTGGCACAAAGTGATTTAGAAGGAGCTTTCTTTATTGGATTTTAGTAACCTATGTCTTCTCATCTTGACAGATTAAGTGCCAGAGGGCCATCAGTAAGTGATAGATTAACAAGGTAATTTATATACATTTTGACTGGTAAGGTTTTACTAACAAGTTTGCTGCATGAGTTTTAAAGAGTAAAACAAATATACCGTAGTCTAAAAGCTTGAACTTTATAGGTTAAAAAATTATTTGCTGACATGCAAATCTTTTTTTTTGTACCATTAGCTTACTTTTTATTTTTGCTTTTATATGACATGAGTATTTGTGGTTTCCTTAAAAGCACTACAATTAACCCAAATCTTTAATATTTAATATATAATATTAATATTTTAATATATAATATATATAATATAATTAATATTTAATATATATGGGTGTTTTAATTACAAAAAAATAAAGCTTAGACAATATTGGTAATCTATTACTTTCCACTGAATAATAGACTGTAAGCTATAGTAGCATCCCCATCCAAATGTTCTCTTATACAGTGTTTAGATAGGCCAAAGAACTTGACATAAACACAAAGGGTTGGTAGTGTGGTGTGCATAGGCTAAAACATAGTAGAGAAGGAAGACGAAGGAATGTCATTTGGAAATGATAGAGCCTTTTTTAAACCAATGTCGCAATTGTTAAGTTTAGGAGTTGTGAAAAGATAACACAAGGTTAGTAGTGATGAGCGAAAATACTCGTTACTCGAGATTTCTCGAGCATGCTCGGGGTCCTCCGAGTATTTTTTAGTCAGATTCCCTAGCAACCAGGCAATCCCCACATGTACTTATGCTGGCTAACAGATGTAAATCATTCAGCTGCGGCAAGAAAAACTAAATCTCCGAGCGCTAAAAAATACTCGGAGGACCCCCGAGCGTGCTTGGGAAATCTTGAGTAACGAGTATACTCGCTCATCATTAAAGGTTAGTAAGTCTGTGTGGTGCAACAAAATTGAGAATTATCTCTCCCCCTTCAGGCTTATTGAGCAATTTGGGATGTAATATGAGCTCTTCAGATTTCCAAATGCAGAAGAAAGGTGGTGACACTGCCTATAAACAATTTAGTTAAAGTATATTCTGAAACAATACAGAAGTCTAGTCAAAATGCTTAACTTCTTACCAAATATTGAACCCAATACTCTTCCTAATTTTTATAGTGCATCCAATATATTGGAACTGGGTGAGATGTCTTTCTATGGTTTCATAATATAGTTCATTTAACCCCTTCTCGACCTCCGCCGTCTTAGTACGGCGGAGGTCGCATCTTTTCCTTTGATGTGAGCTCCGGCTGTGAGCCCACATCAAAGCCGGGACATGTCAGCTGTTTTGTACACCTGACATGTGCCCGCAATGGCGGCAGGTGAAATCACGATCCACCCGCCACTATTAACTAACGTTGACAGCGGCATTTAACAAGCATTCCCGGCTGTGCGTCCGGAAGTACGCACATCGCTGACCCCCGTCACGTGATCGGGGGTCATCGGTGCATTGGCATAACAACCCGAGGTCTCCTATATGGTTGTTGATGCCGGATTGCTGTGATCGCCACCCTGTGGACGGCGCTCATACCAATGCTGCAATTCTACTACATAGGGGCAATCTAAGCATCGCACCTATGTAGCAGAGCTGATCAGGCTATGCCAGTTTCTAGCCTCCCATGGCTATTGAAGCATGGCAATATAAAAGTTTAACCCCTCTGTGACCTTAGACGTACTATCCCGTCGAGGTGCCCTGGGCTTATCTGCCGGGACGGGATAGTACGTCATAGCGATCGGCAGCGCTCACGGGGGGAGCTTATCGCAGCTGACATCCGGCACTATGTGCCAGGAGCGGTCACGGACCGCCCACGGCACATTAACCCCTGGCACACCGCGATCAAAGATGATCGCGATGTACCGGCGGTGCAGGGAAGCACCACGCAGGGAGGGGGCTCCCTGCGGGCTTGCCTGAGCCCCCCGCAGCAACGCGATGTGATCGCGTTGCTGCGAAGGTCTTACCTCCCTCCCTCCCTCCCTGCTCCAGGCCCGGATCCAAGATGGCCGCGGATCTGGGTCCTGCAGGGAGGGAGGTGGCTTCACAGAGCCTGCTCAGAGCAGGCACTGTGAAGGCTGCAGCGCTGCTAGTCAGATCAGTGATCTGACAGAGTGCTGTGCAAACTGTCAGATCACTGATCTGTGATGTCCCCCCCGGGACAAAGAAAAAAGTAAAAAAAAATTTTTCCAAATGTGTAAAAAAAAATATTCCAAAATAATGAAAAAAAATATATATATTATTCCCATAAATACATTTCTTCATCTAAATAAAAAAAAAAAAAACAATAAAAGTGCACATATTTAGTATCGCCGCGTCCGTAACGACCCGACCTATAAAACTGTCCCACTAGTTAACCCCTTCAGTAAACACCATAAGAAAAAAAAAAAAAAACGAGGCAAAAAACAACGCTTTATTATCATACCGCCGAACAAAAAGTGGAATAACACGCGATCAAAAGGACAGATATAAATAACCATGGTACCGCTGAAAACGTCATCTTGTCCCACAAGAAACGAGCCGCCATACAGCATCATTAGCAAAAAAATAAAAAAGTTATAGTCCTGAGAATAAAGCGATGCAAAAATAATTATTTTTTCTGTAAAATAGTTTTTATCGTATAAAAGCGCCAAAACATAAAAAAATGATATAAATGAGGTATCGCTGTAATCGTACTGACCCGAAGAATAAAACTGCTTTATCAATTTTACCAAACGCGGAACGGTATAAACGCCTCCCCCAAAAGAAATTCATGAATAGCTGGTTTTTGGTCATTCTTCCTCACAAAAATCGGAATAAAAAGCGATCAAAAAATGTCACGTGCCCGAAAATGTTTTCAATAAAAACGTCAACTCGTCCCGCAAAAAACAAGACCTCACATGACTCTGTGGACCAAAATATGGAAAAATTATAGCTCTCAAAATGTGGTATTGCAAAAAATATTTTTTGCAATAAAAAGCGTTTTTCAGTGTGTGACGGCTGCCAATCATAAAAATCCGCTAAAAAACTCGCTATAAAAGTAAATCAAACCCCCCTTCATCACCCCCTTAGGGAAAAATTTAAAAAATGTAGTTATTTCCATTTTCCCATTAGGGTTAGGGCTAGGGTTAGGGCTAGGGTTAGGGTTGGGGCTACAGTTAGGGTTGGGGCTAAAGTTAGGGCTAGGGTTTAGATTACATTTACAGTTGGGAATAGGGTTGGGATTAGGGTTAGGGGTGTGTCAGGGTTAGAGGTGTGGTTAGGGTTACCGTTGGAATTAGGGTTAGGGGTGTGTTTAGATTAGGGTTTCAGTTATAATTGGGGGTTTCCACTGTTTCGGCACATCAGGGGCTCTCCAAACACGACATGGCGTCCGATCTCAATTCCAGCCAATTCTGCGTTGAAAAAGTAAAACAGTGCTCCTTCCCTTCCGAGCTCTCCCGTGTGCCCAAACAAGGGTTTACCCCAACATATGGGGTATCAGCGTACTCAGGACAAATAGGACAACAACTTTTGTGGTCCAATTTCTCCTGTTACCCTTGGGAAAATACAGAACTGGGGGCTAAAAAATAATTTTTGTGGGAAAACAAAAAGATTTTTTATTTTCACGGCTCTGCGTTATAAACTGTAGTGAAACACTTGGGGGTTCAAAGTTCTCACAACACATCTAGATAAGTTCATTGAGGGGTCTAGTTTCCAATATGGGGTCACTTGTGGGGGGTTTCTACTGTTTAGGTACATTAGGGGCTCTGCAAACGCAATGTGACGCCTGCAGACCAATCCATCTAAGTCTGCATTCCAAATGATGCTCCTTCCCTTCCAAGCCCTCCCATGCGCCCAAACGGTGGTTCCCCCCCACATATCGGGTATCAGCGTACTCAGGACAAATTGGACAACAACATTTAGGGTCCAATTTCTCCTGCTAACCTTGGAAAAATACAAAACTGGGGGCTAAAATATAATTTTTGTAGAAAAAAAAATATTTTTTATTTGCACGGCTCTGCGTTATAAACTGTAGTGAAATACTTGGGGGTTCAAAGCTCTCACAACACATCAAGATGAGTTCCTTAGGGGGTCTACTTTCCAAAATGGTGTCACTTGTGGGGGGTTTCTACTGTTTAGGTACATTAGGGGCTCTGCAAACGCAATGTGACGCCTGCAGACCAATCCATCTAAGTCTGCATTCCAAATGATGCTCCTTCCCTTCCGAGCCCTCCCATGCGCCCAAACGGTGGTTCCCCCCCCCCCCCCACATATGGGGTATCAGCGTACTCAGGACAAATTGGACAACAACTTTTGGGGTCCAATTTCTCCTGTTACCCTAGGGAAAATACAAAACTGGGGGCTAAAAAATAATTTTTGTGGGAAAAAAATTTAGTTTTATTTTTATGGCTCTGCATTATAAACTTCTGTGAAGCCCTTGGTGGGTCAAAGTGCTCACCACGCATCCAGATAAGTTCCTTAGGGGGTCTAATTTCCAAAATGGTGTCACTTGTGGGGGGTTTCAATGTTTAGGCACATCAGTGGCTCTCCAAACGCAACATGGCGTCCCATCTCAATTCCTGTCAATTTTGCATTGAAAAGTCAAACGGCGCTCCTTCCCTTCCGAGCTCTCTCATGTGCCCAAACAGTGGTTTACCCCAAAAATGGGGTATCAGCGTACTTAGGACAAATTGTACAACAACTTTTGAGGTCCAATTTCTTCTCTTACCCTTGGAAAAATAAAAAATTGGGGGCAAAAATATAATTTTTGTGAAAAAATATGATTTTTTATTTTTACGGTTCTGCATTATAAACTTCTGTGAAGCACTTGGTGGGTCAAAGTGCTCACCATACATCCAGATAAGTTCCTTAGGGGGTCTACTTTCCAAAATGGTGTCACTTGTGGGGGGTTTCAATGTTTAGGCACATCAGTGGCTCTCCAAACGCAACATGGCGTCCCATCTCAATTCCTGTCAATTTTGCATTGAAAAGTCAAACGGCGCTCCTTCCCTTCCGAGCTCTCCCATGCGCCCAAACAGTGGTTTACTGCCACATATGGGGTATTAGCGTACTCAGGACAAATTGGACAACAACTTTTGGGGTCCATTTTCTCCTGTTACCCTTGGTAAAATAAAACAAATTGGAGCTGAAGTAAATTTTTTGTGTAAAAAAGTTAAATGTTCATTTTTATTTAAACATTCCAAAAATTCCTATTAAACACCTGAAGGGTTAATAAACTTCTTGAATGTGGTTTTGAGCACCTTGAGGGGTGCAGTTTTTAGAATGGTGTCACACTTGGGTATTTTCTATCATATAGACCCCTCAAAATGACTTCAAATGAGATGTGGTCCCTAAAAAAAAATGGTGTTGTAAAAATGAGAAATTGCTGGTCAACTTTTAACCCTTATAACTCCCTAACAAAAAAAAAAATTTGGTTCCAAAATTGTGCTGATGTAAAGTAGACATGTGGGAAATGTTACTTATTAAGTATTTTGTGTGACATATCTCTGTGATTTAATTGCATAAAAATTCAAAGTTTGAAAATTGCGAAATTTTCAAAATTTTCGCCAAATTTCCGTTTTTTTCACAAATAAACGCAGGTACTATCAAATAAATTTTACCACTATCATGAAGTACAATATGTCACGAGAAAACAATGTCAGAATCACTGGGATCCGTTGAAGCGTTCCAGAGTTATAACCTCATAAAGTGACAGTGGTCAGAATTGTAAGAATTGGCCTGGTCATTGACGTGCAAACCACCCTTGGGGGTAAAGGGGTTAAATTACCCCCCTCTCATCCCATTCAAAATTAAACAATAAAAAAAGAAATCAAACACATATTTTGTATCACCACTTTCAGAATCGCCCTATCTATCAATATAAAAAAATAATTAACCTGATCACTAAACTGCATAGCACTTTAAAAATTTCAGACCGCCAGAATTATGTTTTTTGGTCGCCGCGACATTGCATTAAAATGCAATAACGGGTGATCAAAAGAACATACAGTTAGGTCCATATATATTTGGGCAGAGACAACACTTTTCTAATTTTGGTTATGGACATTACCACAATGGATTTTAAACAAAACAATTCAGATGCAGTTGAAGTTCAGACTTTCAACTTTCATTTGAGGGTATCCACCCTGTTTTTAAAGGGACCAAAAGTAATTGGACAGATTCAATAATTTTAAATAAAATGTTCATTTTTAGTACTTGATTGAAAACCCTTTGTTGGCAATGACTGCCTGAAGTCTTGAACTCATCGACATCACCAGACGCTGTGTTTCCTCCTTTTTGATGCTCTGCCAGGCCTTCACTGTGGTGGTTTTCAGTTGCTGTTTGTTTGTGGGCCTTTCTGTCTGAAGTTTAGTCTTTTATCAAGTGAAATGCATGCTCAATTGGGTTGAGATCAGGTGACTGACTAGGCCATTCAAAAATATTCCACTTCTTTGCTTTAATAAACTCCTGGGTTGCTTTGGCTTTATGTTTTGGGTCATTGTCCATCTGTAGTATGAATCGACGACCAATCAGTTTGGCTGCATTTGGCTGGATCTGAGCACACAGTATGGCTCTGAATACCTCAGAATTCATTCGGCTGCTTCTGTCCTGTGTCACATCATCAATAAACACCAGTGACCCAGTGCTACTGGCGGCCATGCATGCCCAAGCCATCACACTGCCTCCGCCGTGTTTTACAGATGATGTGGTATGCTTTGATTCATGAGCTGTACCACGCCTTTGCCATACTTTTCTCTTTCCATCATTCTGGTAGAGGTTGATCTTGGTTTCATCTGTCCAAAGAATGTTCTTCCAGAACTGTGCTGGCTTTTTTAGATGTTTTTTAGCAAAGTCCAGTCTAGCCTTTTTCTTCTTGATGCTTATGAGTGGCTTGAACCGTGCAGTGAACCCTCTGTATTTACTTTAATGCAGTCTTCTCTTTATGGTAGATTTGGATATTGATACGCCGACCTCCTGGAGAGTGTTGTTCACTTGGTTGGCTGTTGTGAAGGGGTTTCTCTTCACCATGGAGATTATTCTGCGATCATCCACCACTGTTGCCTTCCGTGGGCGCCCAGGTCTTTTTGCATTGATGAGTTCATCAGTGCTTTCTTTCTTTCTCAGGATGTACCAAACTGTAGATTTTGCCACTCCTAATATTGTAGCAATTTCTCAGTTGGCTTTTTTCTGTTTTTGCAGCTTAAGGATAGCTTGTTTCACCTGCATGGAGAGCTCCTTTGACCGCATATTTACTTCACAGCAAAACCTTCCAAATGCAAGCACCACACCTCAAATCAACTCCAGGCCTTTTATCTGCTTAATTGAGAATGACATAACGAAGGGATTGCCCACACCTGTCCATGAAATAGCCTTGGAGTCAATTGTCCAATTACTTTTGGTCCCTTTAATAACAAGGTGGCACATGTTAAGGAGCTGAAACTCCTAAACCCTTCATCCAATTTTAATGTGCATACCCTCAAATGAAAGCTGAAAGACTGAACTTCAACTGCTTCTGAATTGTTTTGTTTAAAATTCATTATGGTAATGTCTATAACCAAAATTAGAAAAATGTCTGTGCCCAAATATATGTAGACCTAACTGTATCTGCATCAAAATGGTGTCATTAAAAACGTCAGGTCGGCACGCAAAAAATAAGCCATCACCCAACCCCAGATCACAAAAAATGGAGACGCAACGGGTATTGGAAAATTACACTTTTTTTTTTTTTTATCAAGTTTCGAATTTTTGTTCACCACTTAGATAAAAAAGAACCTAGACATATTTGGTGTCTGGGAAGAAGGGGAGCGAAAACGCAAAAAAGAAAAAGGCAGGGTCTCAAATGGGTTAAAAAACAACTAGACAAATAATTTAGACAAATGTAGTAGTGAGCAGCATATACAACTTTTGAATATCGTTGAGTTGTAACTAGCTAGGTAACTAATTTATTAGGTTGATCAATGAATAGATTGGGAATTAACAAATTTCGCAATGCTAGGGATCTCTATGAGATATTAGGCTATGTGCACAAGTTGTGGATTGTATGCGTTTTTTCGCCACGAAAACGCCTACACAACACAACCCATTGAATTCAATGGGATTCCGCAGTGCTGTGCTAATGCTGCTTATTTTTCCACTGCGGAATCGCATCGCGGGAAAATATGCAGCATGCTCATTCTTTGTGCGGAATCACGGCGATTCCGCACACATAGGAATGCATTGATCCGCTTACTTCCCGCATGGGGAACCATGCACACCATGCGCTTAGTAAGTGGATCATGTGCAGATGGTACCCAGGGTGGAGGAGAGGAGACTCTTGTCCAGGCCCAGGGAACATATACCTGTAAAAAAAGAATTAAAATAAAAAATCGTGATATTCTCATCTTCCGGCGGCCGCCGCAGCCTTCCCGCTCCTCGCGATGCTCCTGTTCCCAGTGTTGCTTTGCGACAATAACCTGTGATGATGTAGCGGTCTCGCGTGATGCTACGTCATCTGGGGTCATTGTCGCGAGGCATCACTGGAGCATCGCGAGTAGCGGGAAGGCTTCTGGTCCGCCAAAAGGTGAGAATATCACGATTTTTTATTTTTATTATTTTTAACATTATATCTATATCTTTTTACCATTGATGCTGCATAGGCAGCATCAATAGTAAATTTGGTCACACTTGTCAAGCACTATGTTTGACAAGTGTGACCAACCTGTCAATCAGTTTTCCATGCGATGCTACAGATCGCTTGGAAAACGCTTGCATTCTGCAAGCTAATTACACTTGCAAAATGCTAGTGTTTAGTGGGAATACGCATGCCAATTCCGCATGCGATATACCCGCGGCAGGGAGTTGCGGAATTGCCACTGAAATTTCCGCGGCAATTCCGCACCGTGTGCACATAGCCTTAAGGTTCTATGGTCACTCTGCAAAGTGTAGATTGTGTAACCGTGATAGTGTGCTGTTTTCACTCCATTAAGATTCACCTCTATTCCCCATATAGGTGGCTAGTCACATGACTGTATCTATGCAATTTGAATTCTTGCGCTCGCGTGCTAAATAGAATAATTTGGCATTTCTCCTTTGAAAAACAATGAAAAAAATCTAGATGAGACAAGTCTACACATGACCACAAATACGCAAATCGCATATCCGTAATCATGCATGTAACAGTGTGCGCATGGCACGCTATCATGATTTTGCAGTGTGCAGTCACATTGTGAGTTCAGACTTTTCATTTCAGCCCTGACAATGCCTTTAACATTTTAAAACATTTTTGTAGTGCTTTTTAGATAGCCAAATCCTGATCTGGAACTTGTACTATCTTACAAGATGTTTTATGTTATACGCTAAATGTTGTTGTAGAAAAAATGAAATAAGAAAATAGATTTTATTTATACTTGGTGGATAGCACCGACTGTGGAGTCTGAAGCACAAATGCTCTGAATTTTTAATACGATAAATGTATCTATATGTATCATTTTCCCTGGCAAAATGTTAGCAGGATGACATGAGTTGTATGTTGAGAGTTGAGCTGCCTGCCATAGATGCCTAAAAAGTCCATTTGCACTCAACAGATGAGCTTTTCTTTGCATACAAAGATAGTTAAAGCAGATAGCCCTAGAATTTTTGGATATCAATATCGAGATACTTAAGAGGGGTGTCAATTTAAGATTTCCCCTGACCCACTTCCGGTGAACTGAGAGCAATGAAACTTGGCACAGTTATTAGTCTTTCTCTACATTAGTGCCACCTAGGGACGCACACTTCTCCCATCTCTTTAAGCAACTGTAAACCCCTCGCTTGAGAAGTCGACAGGTTGCTGCAAAAGCCACGTTGTGACTTCGGAAATCAGAGTCTCATCATCTGGAAAATACTTGCCCTTCAAAAATAACTTCATTGTTGGAAAAAGGTGTCAGTGGTGCGAGTTTGGGTGAATAAGGGATATGCGGTTGAATTTCAAAGCCACAGGAGCAGGCTTCCATTTGGGCAACATGTTAACTGGTGCATTGTCTTGCAGAAGGCACACACCTTTGGTGAGCATGACACGTCTTTTGGTTTTGATGGCCTCCCGCAATTTCCGCAGCAGTGAAGCATGGTATGCCCCAGTGATCATGGTACCCTTTGCTAGGAAATCCATCAATACTACTCCGTGCTGGTCCCAAAATACTGTGAGCATGACCTTGCCTGCCGAGGGTTGGGCACGTGCCTTTTTTGGAGGCGGTGAGTTATGATGCTTCCATTGCATCGACTGGACTTTACTCTCAGGATCATAGTGATGGACCCAGCTTTCATCCTGTGATCATTCTGTTGAAAAAGTCCTCCTGGTTTCCATGGCACATCGTCAATAGAGTCTGAGAGTATTCGACTCATTCCTGCTTCTGGAAAGGTGTGAGCAGCCGGGGAACCCAGCGATTGGATACCTTATGCATGTGAAGATGGTCTTGGGTGATTTTTTCCACTGACCCCACACTAATCTTGACATTTTGGGCTAGGTGGCGAATGGTTACGTGGTGATTTTTGAAAACGGCAACCTCCACTTGCTGGATGGTGTGCTCATCAATAACAGAGTGGGGTCGCCCTGGAATTGGAGCTGTTTGTACCGAAGTCCGACCACATTTGAATTGACGATGCAAGTTCTTGACTACAACATATGATGGGAAATCATCACCATAAACCTCTTTAATCTCATGGAACGTCTTCTTTGGTGTGCGGCCCTTCAGGTAAAGGAACTTGATGACTGCTCTGTATTCCACTGGGTCCATTATCAAACCTCACACCACTTCAGCACCTGTACAATCAAGACCGTTATCAGTTCTGAGTTGCAAATTGGCATGTAACCTATAGAGACTTATATTATACGTGCGCAATTTCAGTGTCCTGTGATAAATAGAAGTCGATCAGGGGAAGTCTTTAATGAACTCCCTTCGTAGATAAATAGTACTGTGACGTACCTTTTTTCTTGGTGACAAAGTCCACTGAGTCAATTGAATTACAGAGAAGAACCAAGGATATACCTGAAGTGTTTACGATGTCTGGATCCTTGAACAGGTTAAAGTTGCCACCTTGGAGGATAAGGCGATAGTCCACAAAGTCTGAAAGAAGTTTAAATAAATCGGCAGTATAAGCAGGTCGACATTTTTTTTGTGGGGGTGAGAAACTCTTATGGAAGGCCACCTACAGTTGGTACAAAAAGTTTTCTGACCCCCTTTTCACTCTTTGTTTCATTGCAGCCACTTGGTAAATTCAAAAAAGTTCACTTTTTTTCTCATGTGCACTTTGCACCCCATCTTTACTGTAAAAAACAAAACAAAAACAAATGTAGTAATTTTTGCAAATTAAAAAAGAAAAACTGAAATATAACAGTCATAAGTATTCAGACCCTTTGCTCAGTATTGAGTAGAAGCACCTTTTTGAGCTAGTACAGCCATGAGTCTTCTTGGGAATGATGCAACAAGTTTTTCACACCTGCATTTGGGGGACCCTCTGCTATACTTCCTTACAGATCCTCTCCAGTTCCGTCAGGTTGGATGTGAACGTTGGTGGACAGCCATTTTCAGGTCTCTCCAGAGATGCTCAATTGGCTGTAGGTCAGGGCTTTGGCTGGGCCAGATAAGAATGGTCACAGAGTTGTTCTGAAGCCACTCCTTTGGTATTTTAGCTGGGTGCTTAGGGTCATTGTGCACTCTGAAAGAGGTTTTCATCCAGGTTATCTCTTGGCCACATTCATGTTTCCTACAATGACAACCAGTCATTCTGTCCCTGCAGCTGAAAAACACCCCCATAGCATGATGCTGCCACCACGTTTCATTGTTGGGATTGTATTGGGCAGGTGATGAGCAGTGCCTGGTTTTCTCCACACATACCGCTTAGAATTATCACCAAAAGGTCTATCTTCATCTCATCAGACCAGAGAATCTTATTTCTCATAATCTGGGAGTCCTTCATGTGTTTTTTTTTTTAGCAAACTCTATACGGGCTTTCTTAGGTTTTGCACTGAGGAGAGGCTTCCGTTGGGCCACTCTGCCATAAAGGCCTGGCTGGTGGAGGGCTGCAGTTATAGTTGACTCTGTGGAACTTTCTCCCATCTGCCTACTGCATCTCTGGATATTAGCCACAGTGATCTTGGGGTTCTTCTTTACCTCTCTCACCAAGGCTCTTCTCCCACGATGCTCAGTTTGGCTGGACGGCCAGGTCTAGGAAGACTTCTGGTGGTCCCAAACTTCTTCCGTTTAAGGATTATGGAGGCCACTGTGCTCTTAGGAACCTTGAGAACTGCAGAAATTCTTTTGTAACCTTGGCCAGATCTGTGCCTTGCCACAATTCTGTCTCTGAGCTCCTTGGCCAGTTCCTTTGACCTCATGATTCTCATTTGGTCTGACATGCACTGTGAGCTGTGAGGTCTTTTATAAACAGGTGTGTGCCTTTCCAAATCATGTCCTATCAGTTTAATTAAACACAGCTAACCTCCAATAAAGGAGTACAACTATCTCAAGGAGGATAACCAGGAAATGGACAGCATGTGACTTAAATATGAGTGTCTGAGCAAAGGGTCTGAATACTTATGACCATATGATATTTCAGTTTTTTATTTTTTAATAAATTTGCAAAAATGTCTACATTTGTTTTTTTTTCAGTCAAGATAGGGTGCAGAGTGTACATCAAAGGGAACCTGTCACTCCCAAAATCAAAAGTGAGCTAAGCCCACCGGCATCAGGGGCATCAGCCTCTCTGACCTTTCCCGGCACCTGCGCACTGCAGTACTTTCCTCTGCCCTCAACAGGGCAGACAAAGTACGCCTGCACCAGAGCCGCAGCGTGAAGACAAGAAGAGGACGTCATCATAAAAAGATAAAAGGCCCCGGACCACGACACCCATCGGACCCGGACCGCAGCGGGACCGCCCCTGGGTGAGTATATTCTAACCTCTTTCTCTCATCTTTCAGGATACATCGGGGGCTTATCTACAGCATTACAGAATGCTGTAGATAAGCCCCTGATGCCGGTTAGGCTTCGCTCACCTTCGATTTTGGGGGTGACAGGTTCCCTTTAATGTGAAAAAAATTAAATTTACCAAGTGGCTACAATGAAACAAAGTGAAAAATTTAAAGAGGTGTGAATACTTTCCGTACCCACTGTATACCTGTATAGATTTCCCATCAACATTAGTGCAGTGAAGGCAGGAAATGAAGTATTTTAGAAATACCTTACTTTGGGAATCACTAAGAAATCAGTTTTATTTATAGTAATTTGTGGGCTCTGAGTGTTTTATTTTGGATGGGAGGCTAAATCATGTTATAGTTCAGCTCTAGGTTCATTTTCTCTAGACATATGCCTTTTAAATGGGATTCTCATCATCATAAATGGGTAAAACCATAAAATGTAGTAAAAAAAAAATACGTAGTCAAATTTGCCTCAATAAAAATCTTAACTATTTTCAATAAAAAAATTATTTTTTATTATTCTACTAGCTGAAGAGTACGGCGTTGCCTGGGCATAGTAACTAACTGTGGTTAGTTATAACAAATTATAACAAATTACAGTGATTATAATGCACATAAAAACCTTTCACATCATATACTCAACACCACAGATTTGCAACATAAATTAACTAAACGATTACCTAAGTATTGATAGTATTTTATTTTCAACTCATTCAAAAGCCTTTTGGATAAACAACATTTTTGTTTTTTCCTTCCGGTGCAAAGATTAACAGATTTTTGGCCGTTCCAACTCTTGAACAGGCCACGTAAAGTTGTCCATGAGAAAAGCATGGAGATTGCAAATTGATCTCTACTATTTTCAAGGACTGTACCTGAGCCTTGTTACTGGACATTGCAAGTGACAGTGGAAGTGGAAACTGGAGGCGTTTAAAATCAAAAGGCAAATCAGATGGTATGAGTGAAAAGGTCCTCTCCTTTGGCACATCGTGTTGCTGAGCTGTGTATCTAATCCTATCCTGTATGATACAGTCTGCTGAGCTGTGTATCTAATCCTATCCTGTGTGATACTGTCTGCTGAGCTGTGTATCTAATCCTATCCTATGTGATACTTTTTGCTGAGCAGTGTATCTAATCTTATCCTGTGTGATACAGTCTGCTGAGCAGTGTATGTAATCCTATCCTGTGTGATAGTGTCTGCTGAGCCATGTATCCAATCATATCTTGTGTGGTACTGGGATCCATCTGCAGTCTGTGTCAGGGTGGTCTCTGTTGGCACGGTAATAAATTGTTATTTCCAGCTTACAGTACAGAAGGACAATAACACCATAGAAATTATAAGGCTGGGTTCACATTGCGTTATGGTGGTACGTTAAACGGACTACGTTACACCGCGGCATAACACGGTGTAACGTAGTCCGTTAACGCCGCCATTGAAAGCAATGTCGGATGCATCGCTAGCGCACGCCCACAATGGGCGTGCGCTAGGGATGTGCCGTCATTGAGTGACGGACCCTGCAGCGTTTCCGGGTCCGTCACTGCTAGTGATGTAAACGCGATGTAACAGCAGCCCGTTAGCGCATGTGCTGAACGGGCTGCTGCTAACGCAATGTGAACCTGGCCTAAGAATAATAGGCCTCAAGTTACCACAACTGTCTACAAGGAAAACTGTTGCTCATAGCAACCAATCACAGCTCAGTTTCTTATAAACAGCTCTGGTGAAATGAAAGCTGCTTAGTGATTGCTTGCTATGTGGAGTGCACGTGGCTGATACACACACATGCTTAGTGATTGGTTGCTGATACATACACATATACACACACACACACTCATATATATCTACTATATAATTGTCTACGGGTCACTTCCGTCTTTCTGTTTGTCCTTCTGTCACGGTTATTCATTCGCTGATTGGTCTCGCCAGCTGCCTGTCATGGCTGCCGCGACCAAACAGCGACGGGCACAGTCTGGAAGAAAATGGCCGCTCCTTACTCCCCACAGTCAGTGCCTGTCGCCCGCATATTCCCCTCCGATCACCGCTAACACAGGGTTAATGCCGGTGGTAACGGACCGCGTTATGCTGCGGGTAAAGCACTCCACTACCGCCGCTATTAACCCTGTGTGTCCCCAACTTTTTACTATTGACGCTGCCTATGCGGCATCAATAGTAAAAAAAGGTAATGATAAAAATAATAATGAAAAAATAAAACCTGCTATACTGACCCTCCGTAGTCGCTCGCGCCGGCCGCCATCTTCCGTTGCAGGTTCCGGTGGCAAAGATGGTATGGGAGAAGGACCTGCCATGACGTCACAGTCATGTGACCGCGACGTCATCACAGGCCCTGCGCGAGAAGGACCTGCCATGACGTCACGGTCATGTGACCGCGACGTCATCACAGGTCCTGCGCTCATACCAACTCTGGGACCGGAAGCTGCCGTGGACTACAAGGGGCCTCGGAAAGGTGAGTATATGTTTATTTTTTAACCTGTGACAAACCTGGCTGGGCAATATATTACGTAGCTGGGCAATATACTACGTGACTGGCCAATATATTACGTGGCTCTGTGCTGTATACTACTTTGCTGTGCAATATACTATGTGGCTCTGTGCTGTATACTACGTCACTGGGCAATATACTACGTGACTGGCCAATATACTACGTGGCTCTGTGCTGTATACGACGTTGCTGTGCAATATACTACGTGGCTCTGCTGTATACTACGTCACTGAGCAATATACTACGTGGCTCTGTGCTGTATACTACGTCACTGGGCAATATACTACGTAACTGGGCAATATACTACATGGCTGGGCAATATACTACGTCACTGGGCAATATACTACGTGGCTGGGCAATATACTACATGACTGGGCAATATACTACGTGGACTGTGCAATATACTACGTGGACATGCATATTCTAGAATACCCGATGCATTAGAATCGGGCCACCATCTAGTTTATATATATTGCTTATTTTTACTTAAACAGTCATGGCCAAAAGTATTGACACCCGTGCAATTCTGTCAGATAATACTCATTTTCTTCCTGAAAATGATTGCAAACACAAATTCTTTGTTATAATTATCTTCATTTAATTTGTCTTAAATGAAAAAACACAAAAATAATTGTCCTAAAGCCAAATTGGATATAATTCCACACCGAACATAAAAAAGGAGGTGGACAACTCCGTGTTTAACTGTATTGTTTAATTACCATCAAGGTTAATTTAGAATTTGATAATATTCATATATACTCCCCTGCGAGGGATTTTGTTGTGAAACTTTCTTGGTTTTTTGTTGAAAAATAAAAACTTGTTGAAACTAAAAAAGGAGGTGGACAAAAGTATTGGCACTGTTCGAAAAATCATGTGATGATTCTCTAATTTGTGTAATTAACAGCACCTTTAACTTACCTGTGGCACCTAACAGGTGTTGGCAATAACTAAATCACACTTGCAGCCAGTTGACATGGATTAAAGTTAACTCAACTTCTGTCCTGTGTCCTTGTGTGTACCATATTGAGCATGGAGAAAAGAAAGAAGACCAAAGAACTGTCTGAGGACTTGAGAAACCAAATTGTGAGGCAGCATGAGCAATCTTAAGGCTACAAGTCCATCTCCAAAGACCTGAATGTTCCTGTGTCTACCGTGCGCAGTGTCATCAAGAAGTTTAAAGCCCATGGCACTGTGGCTAACCTCCCTAGATGTGGACGGAAAAGAAAAATTGACAAGAGATTTCAACGCAAGATTGTACGGATGTTGGATAAAGAACCTCGACTAACGTTCAAACAAGTTCAAGCTGCCCTGCAGTCCGAGGGTACAACAGTGTCAACCCGTACTATCCATTGGCATCTGAATGAAAAGGGACTGTATGGTAGGAGACCCGGGAAAACCCCACTTCTTACCCCGAGACACAAAAAAGCCAGGCTGGAGTTTGCCAAAACTTACCTGAAAAAGCCTAAAACGTTTTGGAAGAATGTTCTCTGGTCAGATGAGACAAAAGAGGAGCTTTTTGGGCAAAGGCATCAACATAGAGTTTACAGGAGGAAAAAAGAGGCATTCAAAGAAAAGAGCACGGTTCCTACAGTCAAACTTGGTGGAGGTTCCCTGATGTTTTGGGGTTGCTCTGCTGCCTCTGGCACTGGACTGCTTGACCGTGTGCATGGCATTATGAAGTCTGAATACTACCAACACATTTTGCAGCATAATGTAGAGCCCAGTGTGAGAAAGCTGGGTCTCCCTCAGAGGTCATGGGTCTTACAGCAGGACAATGACCTAAAACACACTGCAAAAAGCATTAGAAAATGGTTTAAGAGAAAGCACTGGAGACTTCTAAGGTGGCCAGCAATGAGTCCAGACCTGAATCCCATAGAACACCAGTGGAGAGATCTAAAAATGGCAGTTTGGAGAAGGCACCCTTCAAATATCAGGGACCTGGAGCAGTTTGCCAAAGAAGAATGGTCTAAAATTCCAGCAGAGCATTGTAAGAAACTCATTGATGGTTACCGGAAGCGGTTGGTCGCAGTTATTTTGGCTAAAGGTTGTGCAACAAAATATTAGGCTGAGAGTGCCAATACTTTTGTCTGGCCCATTTTTGGAGTTTTGTGTGAAATGATCAATGTTTTGCTTTTTGCTTCATTCTCTTTTGTGTTTTTTCATTTAAGACAAATTAAATGAAGATAATAATACCAAATAATTTGTGTTTGCAATCATTTTCAAGAAGAAAATGAGTATTATCTGACAAAATTGCAGGGGTGTCAATACTTTTGGCCATGACTGTATAGATTGCAGTGCTGTTAGATTGCTTATTGCCTATATTACCAATCATCGATGGCTGCTTCCCTTGGTAAGGAGCAGGGTCGGACTGGCCATCGGGCAGTTCTGGCAAATGCCAGAAGGGCCGATGGCAGTAGCGGGCTGCTCGAGTGTGTGCTGTCGGCACACATTTCCCCCCCCCCCCCCGTTGGCACACTCCCGGCCCCGCATTCAACTATACCGGCGTCATAGACGCTGGTACAGTTAAATGCAATGATGGGGAGAGAGCGTCTGCTGTCGCTCCCTCTCCCATCATTCCCCACTCTGTCTGCCGCTTACACTGCGGGTATGACGTCATCGCGCACCTGCTGTGTGACCGGGTGGGCAGACTGCAGCTGCTGAGACCGGAGCCAGGAGCAGCGCGTGGCAAGAGGAAAGGTGAGTATAGTCAGTGTTTTTTGTTTTTTTTTATTATTATTACATGGCATGGCTGCATTACATTCTATGTGGCTGGGCAGCTCTGCATTATATTGTATGGTGGCTGTGCTGCATTACATTCTATGGGGACTGGCTACATTACATTCTATGGGGCTGTGCTGCATTACATTCTATGGGGGCTGGCTGCATTACATTCTATGGGGCTGGCTGCATTACTTTCTATGGGGGCTGGCTGCATTACATTCTATGGGGGCTGGCTGCATTACATTCTATGGGGGCTGGCTGCATTACATTCTTTGGGGCTGTGCTGCATTACATTCTATGGGGGCTGGCTGCATTACATTCTATGGGGCTGTGCTGCATTACATTCTATGGGGGCTGGCTGCATTACATTCTATGGGGCTGTGCTGCATTACATTCTATGGGGTCTGTGCTGCATTACATTCCATGGGGCTGTGCTGCATTACATTCTATGGGGGCTGTGCTGCATTACATTCTATGGGGGCTGGCTGCATTACATTCTATGGGGCTGTGCTGCATTACATTCTATGGGGGCTGGCTGCATTACATTCTATGGGGCTGTGCTGCATTACATTCTATGGGGCTGTGCTGCATTACATTCTATGGGGGCTGGCTGCATTACATTCTATGGGGACTGGTTGCAGTACATTCTATGGGGACTGGCTGCATTACATTCTATGGGGGCTGGCTGCATTACATTCTATGGGGCTGTGCTGCATTACATTCTATGGGTTCTGTGCTGCATTACATTCTATGGGGGCTGTGCTGCATTACATTCTATTGGTGCTGTGCTGCATTACGTTCTATTGGTGCTGTGCTGCATTACATTCTATGGGGGCTGTGCTGCATTACATTCTATGGGGGCTGGCTGCATTACATTCTATGGGGGCTGGCTGCATTACATTCTATGGGGACTGGCTACATTACATTCTATGGGGGCTGTGCTGCATTACATTCTATGGGGGCTGTGCTGTATTACATTCTATGGGGGCTGTGCTGCATTACATTCTATGGGGCTGTGCTGCATTACATTCTATGGGGACTGGCTGCATTACATTCTATGGGGGCTGAGCTGTAATGCTGGATACAGCTGTAATTATATGTTACATAGTCGTTACACTCCCCTCACTTCTTGTAACCTACAAGTGTACAAAGATATTATACAGTCACCATGTGACAAGTGGGCCTGTGTGACTTCAAATGCCAGGGCTGAATTTTAGTCCCAGTCCGGCCCTGGTAAGGAGTATGCACTTTTAATCTCTTTGCCATATAGTTTTAAAGCTAGTCTGTGAAGCTTGTGTCATCACATGATTTGTCCAGCTTCAGTGTCCTTGTGCTTCCCCCAAGCTGCAGAGGCAAAGCAATCACTGTTTGAGCCAGCAGTGCACCAATGCTGCTGGTCTAAACTGTCAATCGTTAGGAGTGCACTAGCAAGCAGGAGGCCGGGAGGCAGAATTAAAAAGAATACATGAGAACACCCCTTTGATGGGAAAGTTCTTCTAACAGCATTTGTTTGGTTCTCCTCCTGTAACCAGCTCTGTCTTATCAGCCCCCACCCAATTGAAAAACATGTGTTCCATGTAAAGTGTTTTTAATTAGTGGAAGTCTGTAGTAAGCAGAGGAGAACCTGTAGTAAATGTATTTGGGATTATCCCCAATACATTTTTCAAATTGCGAGAAATTCACCTAAAAATATATTATTCGATGATGACTGGTATTTTAGCTTATTTGACTACACAGTGAAAAAATAAAAACATCAGTAAAATGTCCTTTCAACTGAAATCACTGGAGAGTAAAATTGTCTTATTATTTTTGCATGGTTCTTTTAGGTCAATCAGCTTGGTACATTTGTTTAAGTCTACTAATCTATTTGTGTAGTAGTGGTCATGTGTTTGAGGAATCTAATACATACCAAAAATGTTAAAATTGTGTGCAACATGGTAACTTAATTTTTTTTCTAATAAAAGAAGTAATAAATTATACATTTACAACCATTTTACAATCTGCTTAGAATATGGCAATAATGATTTTGAGATTACCGTAAGAGGAATTGTGAAAATTATTTTACATAGTTAATTGTATATCTGTTTCCATGTCAGCTCAGAAGGAGGGTTTCTAAGAATAAGGAAGTGGTGCAAATTACAATTGTGGCTTTCTAATATTGCAGTATTGTTAGTACTACACGCGTTCTTGACTCTATGCTTCCCTTCATGCATCCTAGACCTGTGTTTGCCTTTTTTTTGTTACTGCATCACACTGTTGACTCACGTGCAGTCTCTGATCTACTAGTATATCCAAGTCTTTTTCACATGTGCTATTGCTTAACTGTATTCCTCCCATTCTGTAGGTGCCATTTTTATTTTTCTTGCCCAGATGTAGAATCATTCATTTTACCCTGTTAAATACCATTCTATTAGTCGTTCCATACCTGGATGATATGCCCTGAACTAACCAGATTTTGGTCCAGAATCTGTGGTATTAAACAAACTTTCTTCAGTGTCATATTACATCGGGATCCCTGGTTCGCCCTCCTATATTACGACATGCTAGACCTCACTCATACAAAATTTCGACTCCTTACTTTTTTTCTGCCTCCAATGAGACTATTGCACATTCATGGCTGAAAATATATTTTCCCTTACAACACATCAATTCCAAAATGGACAGATCTATGATAAATTAAAAATTGTTCAGTACTATATTAGATTAACATGTCAAGTTTGATTACGATCTAAACACCATGAGTTAAATATGCTTACCCAAGTTTACCAATCTTCCAAGTTGCTCTAAGGAGGCTCTGTCAATGGTCACCTGGCAAATCTAAAAATGGATACCACCGACATGCTTGGCACAAGACGCCCTGTTTACCAGATCACAGGGGTTGCCCTGGCTTTAACTCTTTAAGATCTGGATTTACACATGGGCCCCATGCTGGGTCCACGGTGTCAGGTTCTGTTCAGTAGTGCAGGTTGGCAAGAGTGGTTAGGTCGCTGGGTCAGAAACAAGAGATCCGAGAAGGCACAAAATCTGAAGAAGCTAGAATAGTCAGTAAAACAAGCCGAGGTCAAAACAGGAAACAAATATACTACACAGGAGATGAACACACGGGCCTTAACCAGAAGAGCAAAGGGTTATATCTCACAACTTCCAGCAGTAAGCTGAAAGCTTTGGTATGGTGTTGTGCTTTCCAATTGGCTGAAACAGGGAGCTGATAACTAGCTGGACAGCGCACATGCCCATACTGTCTTTTTCCAAAGAACTTTATTAACTTTTGTAAATAAACTAATGGGAAACGAAAGATCGGGTAGGGAAAGGAGGGAAATGATTGAAGGGGGGGAAAATAGAGGACAACTATATTACATTTATTCCATTAGCATTTTCAACCTTTTATGTTACATCACAAAGTGTTATCATTTGAAATATATTCTCAAACTTTTAAGGATATAGTTCTAACCAGCTATGCCATTTTGTTGCATATTTATCAGAGTAAACATTAACCACCGCCAATTTATATTCAAAATTTTTATGAAGCATCATTCTATCAATTATATCCTTTAGACAAGGGATGACCTGTCTTTTCCAATAGAAAGCAATAAAAAGTTTTGTAATCAGTAATAAATGGATAATTATTTGGCTATTGGAACGGTAAACCTGATCTGAGTCCAAAGATAGGAGAGCCTATTGGGGTGAAAGGATGAAGATAAAAAATGAAACCTTTCTCCAAAGGGGTTTTATTTGGGGGCAAAGCCAGAAGGTGTGCAGTCCCTTTATGAGGTTATAACTCTGGAACGCTTCAACGGATCCTGATGATTCTGACATTATTTTCTCGTGACATATTGTACTTCATGATGGCGGTAAAATTTCTTTGATATTACCTGCGTTTATTTGTGAAAAAAAACTGAAATTTGGTGAAAATTTCGCAATTTTCCAACTTTTAATTTTTATGCCCCTAAATCACAGAGATATGTCACACAAAATACTTAATAAGTAACATTTCCCACATGTCTACTTTACATCAGCACAATTTTGGAACCAAATTTTTTTTAGTTATGGACTTATAAGGGTTAAAAGTTGACCAGCAATTTCTCATTTTTACAACACATTTTTTTTAGGGACCACATCACGTTTGAAGTCACTTTGAGGGGTCTATATGATAGAAAATACCCAAGTGTGCCACCATTCTAAAAACTGCACATCTCAAGGTACTCAAAACCACATTCAAGAAGTTTATTAACCCTTCAGGTGTTTGACAGGAATTTTTGGAATGTTTTAAAAAAATGAACATTTTTAACTTTTTTTCACAAAAAAATTACTTCCGCTCCAATTTGTTTTATTTTCCCAAGGGTAACAGGTGAAATTGGACCCCAAAAGTTGTTGTACAATTTGTCCTGAGTACACTGATACCCCATATGTGGGGGTAAACCACTGTTTGGGCGCATGGCAGAGCTCGGAATGGAAGGAACGCCATTTGACTTTTCAATGCAAAATTGACTGGAATTGAGATGGGACGCCATGTCGCGTTTGGAGAGCCCCTGATGTGCCTAAACATTGAAACCCCCCACAAGTGACACCATTTTGGAAAGTAGACCCCTGTAAGTGCATCTCTGCCGCTGTGATCCAAGTAATTAATATCAGAGACAACAGATGACACCATACACAACACAATCCCCTATATCAAGACCAATAACACCACATACAGGAAGAAATACAACCACAACCAGACCACACCACATAGTGACTGAATAACACCACATATTACCAGGATATAGGGGACCATTTAATACCATAAAAAAGGAGAAATACCACCCCAACATAACTAGACTACACATTCCACCACATAGTGACCGAATAATACCACATATAGGGAATAAATACCGCCATGCCGTGACCAGACCACAAATTACCACCACATAGTGACCAAATAATACCACACATAGGGGATAAATACCGCCACACCGTGACAAGACCACATATTACCATCAGATAATGACTGAATACTACAATACTGATTATGAATACAAACCACAGTACTAACAACACTGTTATTGCCACCAGTGACATACACAAGAGCTCTGTATATAGTGTCATTGTACAGGTAATGCAGTGATCACCAGTGACATTATACACAGGAGCTTTGTATATAGTGTACAGGTAATACAGTGATCATCAGTGACATTATACACAGGAGCTCTGTATATGACAACAGATGACACCATACACAACACAATCCCCTATATCAAGACCAATAACACCACATACAGGAAGAAATACAACCACAACCAGACCACACCACATAGTGACTGAATAACACCACATATTACCAGGATATAGGGACCATTTAATACCATAAAAAAGGAGAAATACCACCCCAACATAACTAGACTACACATTCCACCACATAGTGACCGAATAATACCACATATAGGGAATAAATACCGCCATGCCGTGACCAGACCACAAATTACCACCACATAGTGACCAAATAATACCACACATAGGGGATAAATACCGCCACACCGTGACAAGACCACATATTATCATCAGATAATGACTGAATACTACAATACTGATTATGAATACAAACCACAGTACTAACAACACTGTTATTGCCACCAGTGACAATATACACAAGAGCTCTGTATATAGTGTCATTGTACAGGTAATGCAGTGATCACCAGTGACATTATACACAGGAGCTCTGTATACAGTATATAGTGTATAGTATGCATGTACATGTAATATACTGACTCACCGGTGACGTCTCTAGTTGAAGTCCTTCTTCTTCGCCATCACTTCTTCCAGCCAGGACTCATCTCTGCAAAAAATAACACACAGTCATCAATAGCTGATCGCTTCCAGAGCACTTGCCCCACTTTTTCCCTGACTTCTACGCTACGTCAGATGAAGAAAAGAAGTGACGTAGTACCGCCCTGCACAGTAACAGGACCTCCCTTTTGTTCCCTCCATGGAAAACCATTTCCTAAAAAGTAAATTATATTACTGTAGTAATAATGTCCCTAATTAGAAATTAGAAATTATGCTCCCCACTTCTCACCATAAACTAATATAGCATGTTCCTCATTCTAGCCCCCAGACAATAATTAAGTCCCTCATCCTGGCCCCATTTATTTAATAATCTCGCGCAGCCTGGCCCCCTTTATTTTATAATATGCCTCAGCCTGCCCCCTATGTCCTTTGTGCAGCTTGGCCCCCAGATATCCATCTTGCTCCCCAGCTATCCATACTGGCCCCATATGTCCCTTGTCCTTCCACCACCCCCATTGTCCGGGCCCCTCCCCCCATAAATCCATCCTGGCTCCCCCCATATATCCATCCTGATCCCACTTATATATAACCATCCTGGCTCCCCCATATATAACTATCCTGGTTATTATTATTTATTGTTGTAGCGCCATTTATTCCATGGCGCTTTATATGTAAGGAGGGGTATACATAATAAAAACAAGTACAATAATCTTAAACAATACAAGTCATAACTGGTACAGGAGGAGAGAGGACCCTGACCGCGAAGGCTCACAATCTACAAGGGATGGGTGAGAATACAGTAGGCGAGGAAAGAGCTGGTCATGCAGTGGTTTGGTCGATCGGTGGTTACTGCAGGTTATAGGCTTGTCGAAAGAGGTGGGTCTTCAGGCTCTTTTTGAAGGTTTCGATGGTAGGTGAGAGTCTGATATGTTGTGGTAGAGAGTTCCAGAGTAGGGGTGATGTGCGAGAGAAATCTTGTATGCGATTGTGAGAAGAGGAGATAAGAGGGGAATAGAGAAGGAGATCTTGTGAGGATCGGAGGTTGCGTGCAGGAAAGTACCGGGAGACGAGGTCACAGATGTATGGAGGAGACCAGTTGTGGATGGCTTTGTATGTCATGGTTAGGGTTTTGTACTGGAGTCTCTGGGCAATGGGGAGCCAGTGAAGGGATTGACAGAGGGGAGAAGCTGGGGAATAGCGGGGGACAGATGGATTAGTCGGGTAGCAGAGTTTAGAATAGATTGGAGGGGTGCGAGAGTGTTAGAGAGGAGGCCACAGAGCAGGAGGTTGCAGTAGTCAAGGCGAGAGATGAGGGCATGGACTAGGGTTTTTGCAGATTCTTGGCTGAGGAATGAACGGATTCGTGAAATATTGTTGAGTTGAAGTCGGCAGGAAGTGGAAAGGGCTTGGATATGTGGTTTGAAGGAGAGATCAGCATCAAGGATTACCCCGAGGCAGCGAGCTTGTGGGACTGGGGAGAGTGGGCAGCCATTTACTGTAATGGATAAGTTCATTGGGGGGGTCACGTGAGATGGGGGAAAGATGATGAATTCTGTTTTGTCCATGTTAAGTTTCAGAAATCTAGCGGAGAAGAAGGATGAGATAGTGGACAGACATTGAGGGATTCTGGTTAGTAGGGAGGTGATATCTGGTCAAGAGATGTAGATCTGTGTGTCATCAGCATAGAGGTGATACAGAACGCCATGAGATTCTATGAGCTGTCCCAGGCCAAAGGTGTAAATGGAGAAGAGCAGGGGCCCTAGGACTGAACCTTGTGGGACTCCGACAGATAGGGGGCGAGGTGAGGAGGTGGTGTGTGAGTGGGAGACGCTGAATGTCCGGTCTGTTAGGTATGATGAGATCCAGGATAGGGCCAAGTCTGTGATGCCAAGGGATTAGAGGGTCTGCAATAATAGGGAATGGTCCACTGTGTCAAAGGCAGCCGACAGGTCGAAGAGGAAGAAGACAGAGTAGTGTCGCTTGCTCTTGGCGGTTAAGAGGTCATTGGTGACCATAGTAAGGGCAGTTTCAGTGGAGTGGTGTGACCGGAAGCCCTGATTGTGGAGCCTACTGAAACATGTTAACAGACCTTTTTTGAAATGCTTAGCAAAGCTTTGCAGGTGTTTTCTGTTAATTATTTAAATTTACTGAGGTAATGACTTTTGGGTTTTCATTGGCTGTAAGTCATAATCATCAACATTAACAGCAATAAACACTTGAAATAGATCAATAGGTTTGTAATGACTCCATGTAATGAGTTTCACTTTTTGTACTGAAGAACTGAAATAAATTAACTTTTTGATGATATTCTAATTTTGTGAGAAGCACTTTTATGTCACAAGAAAACATTCTCAGAATCAGTGGGATCCGTTGAAACGTTCTAGAGTTGTAGAGTTGTCTGTGGGGAAAATCCAACGCATAAAACCCGCAAGAAAATTTGACATGCTGTGGGTTTGCAGCATGCACCACATGTTTTTTTATGTATAAAAAAAATAAAAAGAATGGCTTTTCTCATAACTTTAGATGAATAGTAAACTATTTCTTAATTTCTCTTTATATATAAAATCTTAATCTGCATTTCAGGAGATCTGCAGCAGCTCGTATCCAAGAGCTTTTTAGAAGAAGAAAAGAAAGAAAGGAGTTGGAAGAATTAGACATGCAAAATATTCGTCAGCCTCCATCAAAACTTGTGTACAAGGGTCACAGAAACTCGCGGACTATGGTAAGACAGCAAAATACAATTTTAGTGAATTTTTAGCAATGTGACTCCCTTAATATAATTGCATTTTGATCCAAATTTTCAGACAACCAGATATGTTTAAGATAAATTTGTCTAGTGATCAAAATCCATGTTCAATCTTCTTGCTTGCAGTTACTGTTTTGTTAATCTCTTCCTGACATTTGACCTACCTATCATGGTCGGGAAGGGGTTCCTGACCAATGACGTACAGATATGTCATACCGATGGTGCAGGGAACAGGAGCTGTCCCTGCACAATTGCTGCCAGGAGCTCAGCTTAAGTGATAGCCTAGTCTTGGCTGTTTAACCTTCTAAATGCTGCAGTCAGTATCCGATCTAGCAGACCCCTTTTCCCTTCTGATCGGTACCCCCGCAACATCATTGCGAGGGCCCGATGGCATTCATGGCAACCCGATGTCACATGAGTACATCTGGGTCTTTCAACTATGGTGGCCTGTTAAACCATACCAAGAACATGGTCTAAAAGGCATTCTGTCAGTTTAACATTGACAGGTGTAATGCCAATGCAGTGCTAGTTCATTTCTATGCATTATAACAGTGATCAGAGTCCTAAAAGTTCAAGATTCATAGAGGGACTAAATAAAAAGTTAAAATAAATTAAAAAAATGTAAATATTTAAAAGAAAAATCACAAAATATCTAAAAAAGAAATAACATTATATCCACAAATACGTTTATTTATGTAAAAACAAAAAAGAACTTTATGTAAGTATAGTATATTTGGTATAAACATGTCGAGAACGGCCTGATTAATAAAACTGTCACAGTAGTTAATACCTTCAGTGAATACCGTTAAACTAAATAAATAAACATGGCAAAACACTATGTGTTTGAATCATACAGCCAAAAAAATGAACTATAATGCAATAAAAGTCAAATGTAAATTAAAATAGTTGAAAACGTCATCTTGTTCTGTAAAAAAACAAGCCGCCATACAGCTCTGTCAGCAGAGTACTAAAAAAGCTATAGCTCTAAGAATATAGCTTTGTAGAAATAATTTTTTTGTCTATAAAATAGTTTTTATTGTGTGAAAGATGCAAAACAAAAAATAGATGTAAATGTAATCGTTCTGACCCAAAGAATTGCTGGATTTTGTTTGTTCTGCCTCCCAAAAAATCGGTATAGAAAGCAATCAAAAATTTTTATGTGCCTGAAAATGTTCGCAATAAAAACGTCAACTTGTTCCACGAAAAACAAGCCCTCACATGACTCTGCTGGCAGAAATAGTTCTGAAAATATGGCGATGTAAACATTTTTTTTTTCTAAAACGTCTTTTAGTGTGAAAGCGCAGCCAAACATAAAAAAAAATATTGAAATCTGGTATCACTGTTATCGCACCACCATGAAAAATAAAGCAGTCCAATCACTTATACCGCACAAGGAACGGCGTGAAAATTAAATAAAGCCAATGCTTCACCTGCTGTTGGTTAGTTCATTCTGCCTCCCAAAGATCGCAGTAAAGCTCAGCTTATATTTATACTTTGCTCTATGCTAAGTGCTTACATCGAGGTTTCCGTATAAATCTCTGAATGATGTGATTAAGACTGAACCTCCAGCGGAAGATTCCCTATAATGAGGCAGATGGAGGCACTGTAAGCGCTGTCTGGTTTATGATCGAACTGTGTCCATATTAAGTATGCAAACAAGCTTGGTTGGCCACCATTTTATGCACCTCTCACTGCTAGACAGAAGCCAGACTGAGTCCAGAGTAACGCTGCTGCCTCATTATAGTGAATGGATCTCTCTGGGGTATCATCTGAATAATTTATTTCAAAGATTTTGATGGAAACGAAAAATGAAAAGTAAGTGCTTAGCGTACAGCACAGGATAAATGTGTTAGAAAATGTTATGTAAAATGTTCCTGTGATGAATGTGAAGGATCCACACCTCGCCACCCCACCTGTCTTTAATATTGCATCAGCGGGATCATGTGGTAAGGTCTCCCCACTTGTACTAATGTAACATTCCACACCCCCTGGGGACACGTTACATCAGCTTGTCACAGTTTTACACAGAGACCCCACTGTCCACATGGGCCCAGGGATCAATAGGAGTGAGAGAAGGTGCCCATGCAGTCCCTGAAGTGGCACCACGCTCACACAGGCTGATGGGCCTGACAGGCTGAGAGGCCCCTTTCACTAGCAATAGAACCTTATCAGCCTAGTAGGACTGCCACCAGTTCCTCAATTGATATATGCCTGGTCCATTAACAGGAAACCAGCCCCAGCAGTGTACGAAATTAAGCATAGAAATAGATGTGTGCATTTGTGGATCGAGATAAAAGAGCAGCCAAGGTTAAGCTGTATAATTAATCCCTTTAAGGGCACACTAGACAATATACTACAGTCATGGCCAAAAGTATTGACACCCCTGCAATTCTGTCAGATAATACTCATTTTCTTTCTGAAAATGATTGCAAACACAAATTCTTTGGTATTATTATCTTCATTTAATTTGTCTTATATGAAAAAACACAGAAGAGAATGAAGCAAAAAGCAAAACATTGATCATTTCACACAAAACTCCAAAAATGGGCCAGACAAAAGTATTGGCACCCGCAGCCTAATACTTGGTTGCACAACCTTTAGCCAAAATAACTGCAACCAACCGCTTCCGGTAACCATCGATGAGTTTCTTATAATGCTCTGCTGGTATTTTAGACCATTCTTCTTTGGCAAACTGCTCCAGGTCCCTGATATTTGAAGGGTGCCTTCTCCAAACTGCCATTTTTAGATCTTTCCACAGGTGTTCTATGGGATTCAGGTTTGGACTCATTGCTGGCCACCTTAGAAGTCTCCAGTGCTTTCTCTCAAACCATTTTCTAGTGCTTTTTGAAGTGTGTTTTGGGTCATTGTCCTGCTGGAAGACCCATGACCTCTGAGGGAGACCCAGTTTTCTCACACTGGGCCCTTATGCTGCAAAATTTGTTGGTAGTCTTCAGACTTCATAATGCCATGCACACGGTCAAGCAGTCCAGTGCCAGATGTAGCAAAGCAACCCCAAAACATCAGGGAACCCCTGCCATGTTTGACTGTAGGGACTGTGTTCTTTTCTTTGAATGCCTCTTTTTTTTCTCCTGTAAACTCTGTGTTGATGCCTTCACCCAAAAAGCTCTACTTTTGTCTCATCTGACCAGAGAACATTCTTCCAAAACTTTTTAGGCTTTTTCAGGTAAGTTTTGGCAAACTCCAGCCTGGCTTTTTTATGTCTCGGGGTAAGAAGAGGGGTCTTCCTGGGTTTCCTACCATACAGTCCCTTTTCATTCAGACGCCGACGGATAGTACGGGTTGACACTGTTGTACCCTCGGACTGCAGGGCAGCTTGAACTTGTTTGGATGTTAATCTAGGTTCTTTATCCAATATCCACACAATCTTGCGTTGAAATCTATTGTCAATTTTTCTTTTCCGTCCACATCTAGGGAGGTTAGCCACAGTGCCATGGGCTTTAAACTTCTTGATGACACTGCGCACGGTAGACACAGGAACATTCAGGTCTTTGGAGATGGACTTGTAGCCTTGAGATTGCTCATGCTTACTCACAATTTGGTTTCTCAAGTCCTCATACAGTTCTTTGGTCTTCTTTCTTTTCTCCATGCTCAATGTGGTACACACAAGGACACAGGACAGAGGTTGAGTCAACTTTAATCCATGTCAACTGGCTGCAAGTGTGATTTAGTTATTGCCAACACCTGTTAGGTGCCACAGGTAAGTTACAGGTGCTGATAATTACACAAATTAGAGAAGCATCACATGATTTTGCGAACAGTGCCAATACTTTTGTCCACCCCCTTTTTTATGTTTGGTGTGGAATTATATCCAATTTAGCTTTAGGACAATTCTTCTTGTGTTTTTTCATTTAAGACAAATTAAATGAAGATAATAATACCAAAGAATTTGTTTGCAATCATTTTCAGGAAGAAAATGAGTATTATCTGACAGAATTGCAGGGGTGTCAATACTTTTGGCCATGACTGTATACTATTTGGGCTGTGTTATATACTGCGTGGCCACTGTTATATATTGCGTGGCCTGTATTAACGCATCGGGTATTCTACAAAATGTATGTATGTATGTATATAGCAGCTACATAGTATATAGCACAGGCCACGTAGTATTTGTCTGCTATATACTACATGGCTCCTATATACTACGTGGCCCGTGCTATATACTATGTGGCTGCTATATACATACATACATATTCTAGATTACCCGATGTGTTAGAATCGGGCCACCATCTAGTACACATTATAATCTGCTACTGGTCATGATGCATGAAATAATGTCTTTGGCTGGGAAAGTGTTAAAGGGATTGTCCACTAGTTTTTTTTCTCTTGAAAATTGTGCTTTTAACCCTTTAACGACCGCCGATACGCCTTTTAACGGGAAATAGAGAAATAAATGTATAGTGCCCCCCAGCATCGGAAAATCTCCAGGGTCTCGGCTACTTGGGGGTTGCTGAGACCCTAGAGAACATGATTCGAGTCAGTTTTTACCGTCCCCAGTCAAAAAAAAAAAAGTCAATTTTCAAAAGTAAAGTTTCAATTAATTTCTCTCTTCTGATATGATCTAGCATATTAGAGGAGAAATGAGGTCCCCTGAACCCTCACGGTACCTCCTCCATCCCCGGGCCCTCCTCCATCCCCTGGCCCTCCTCGTCATCTTTCTAGAAGAAAATGGCAGGCGCATGTTCAGTGCACCCACCGAGATCTGCCGGCCGGTACCCAGCAACAATAGGACTGGGTATTTTGATCACTGTGATAGAAACTATCACAGTGATAAAAAAAAAATAGTAACTCAAACCGCCCTTTGGCACCCCCTTAATTAGATAAAAATAATAAAATAAAAAAATTGTAATTTGTATCATTCTTTGCAGGGTTAAAGCTGGGTTTAGGGTTTGGGTTAGAGCTGTAGTTAGGTTTAGGGTTGGGGTAAAGAGTGTGTTGGGGTTAGGGATCTGTTGGGGTTAGGGTTGGAATTAGGGCTGTGTTAGGGTTGGAGTTAGAATTGGGGTGTAAGCACAGATCGCATACCGCGATCTCCGATGGAGAGTCAGGGACATGCCAGGAGGGGGGGTATGCTATATTCACCTGTCCCCCGTTCCACTGCTGCGTGCCGCTCTGTCTTCCGCGTCCTCTGCCTGTGACATTCAGGTCAGAGGGCGCGATGACGTGGTTAGTGCGCGCCCTCTGACTGAACAGTCACAGCCAGAGGACCCGGAAGAAGGAGCGCCACGCAGCGGTGGAACGGGACAGGCGAATATAGCTCAGTGCCCAGTGACGATAGGCGAGTATGTGATATATATATATTTTTTTTTAATCGCAGCAGCATACAGGGCATATTATACTATGGAGTATCTTATCGGGGCCATCACCCTTTATGGAGCAGCATGCGGGGCATATTATACTATGGAACTTTTTATAGGGGACATCACCCTTTATGGATCAGTGTACGGGGCATATGGATGGGAGCAGCACATGACAGAATGAGGCGCAGGATGGGGGCAGCACATGACAGAATGGGGCGCAGGATGGGAGCAGCACATGACAAGATTGGGGCACAGGATGGGAGCACCACATGACAGGATTGGGGCGCAGGATTGGAGCAGCTCCTGACAGGATTTGGGTGCAGGATGGGAGCAGCACATGACAGAATGGGGGCACAGGATGGGAGCAGCACATGACAGAACAGGGGTGTAGGATGGGAGCAGCACACGACAGGATGGGGCGCAGGATGGAGGCAGCACATGACAGGATGGGAGCAGCACATGACAGGATTGGAGTGCAGGATGGGAGCAGAACATAACAGGATTAGGGTGCAGGATGGGAGCAGCACATGACAGAATGGGGCGTAGGATGGGAGCAGCACATGACAGGATGGGAGCACAGGATAGGAGCAGCACATGACAGAATGGGGGTGCAGGATGGGGGAGCAGCACATTACAGAATGGGGCGCAGGATGGAGGCAGCACATGACAGGATGAGGGCTCAGGATGGGAGCAGCACATTACAGAATGGGGGTGCAGGATGGGAGCAGCACATGACAGAATGGGGCGCAGGATGGAGGCAGCACATGACAGGATGAGGGCTCAGGATGGGAGCAGCACATTACAGAATGGGGGTGCAGGATGGGAGCAGCACACGACAGGATGGGGCGCAGAATGGAGGCAGCACATGACAGGATGGGAGCAGCACATGACAGGATTGGAGTACAGGATGGGAGCAGAACATGACAGGATTAGGGTGCATGATGGGAGCAGCATATGACAGAACGGGGGTGCAGGATGGGAGCAGCACATGACAGGATGGGAGCACAGGATAGGAGCAGCACATGACAGGATGGGGGCGCAGGATGAGAGCAGCACATAACAAAATGGGGGCGCAGGATGGGAGCAGCACACGACAGGATGGGGGCGCAGGATAGGGGCAGCACATGACAGAATGGGGCTCAGGATGGGAGCTGCACATGACAGAACAGGGCGCAGGATGGGAGCAGCACATGACAAGATTGGGGCGCAGGATGAGAGCAGCACATGACAGAATGGGGGCGCAGGATGGGAGCAGCACACGACAGGATGGGGGCGCAGGATGAGAGCAGTACATGACAGAACAGGGGCGCAGGATGGGAGCAGCACACAACAGGATGGGGGCGCAGGATGGGAGCAGCACATGACAGGATGGGGCGCAGGATGGGTGCAGCACATGACAGGATGAGGGGGCAGGATGGGAGCAGCACATGACAGGATGGGGGAGCAGCACATTACAGAATGGGGGCACATGATGGGGGCAGCACATTTCAGAATGGGGCGCAGGATGGGAGCAGCACATGACAAGATGGGGCACAGGATGGGAGCAGCACATGACAGGATGGGAGCAGCACATGACAGAATGGGGGTGCAGGATGTATGCAGCACATGACAGAATGAGGGCGCAGGGTGGGAATACAACATGACAAGATTGGGGCGCAGGATGGGAGCAGCACATGACAGGATGAGGGCACAGGATGGGGGCGCTGGATGGGTGCAACACATTACAGAATGGGGCGCAGGATGGGAGCAGCACATGACAGGATGGGGCACAGGATGGGTGCATTACATTACAGAATGGGGGCACAGGATGGGAGCAGCACATGACAGAATGGGGGCACGGGATGGGAGCAGCACATTACAGAATGGGGGTGCAGGATGGGAGTACCACATGACAGGATTGGGGCGCAGGATGGGAGCAGCACATGACAGGATGGGGCGCAGGATGGGGGCGCTGGATGAGTGCAACACATTACAGAATGGGGGCACAGAATGTGACCAGCACATGACAGAATGGGGGTGCAGGATGGGAGCAGCACATGACAGGATGTGGCGCAGGATGGGGGAGCAGCACATTACAGAATAGGGGCACGGGATGGGAGCAGCACATTACAGAATGGGGGCGCAGGATGGGTGCAGCACATGACAGAATGGAGGTGCAAGATGGGAGCAGCTGATAACAAGATGGGGGAGCAGCATATTACAGAATGGGGGCGCAGGATGGGTGCAGCACATTACAGAATGGGGGCGCAGGATGGGAGCAGCACACGACAGGATGGGGCGCAGGATGGGAGCAGCACATGACAGAATCAGGGCGCAGGATGGGCGCACCACATGACAGGATTGGGACGCAGGATGGGAGCAGCACATTACAGAATGGTGGCGCTGGATGGGTGCAACACATTACAGAATGGGGGCACAGGGTGGGAGCAGCACATGACAGAATGGGGGCGCAGGATGGGAGCAGCACATAGCAGGATGGGGGTGCAGGATGGGAGCAGCACATGACAGGATAGGGGCGCAGGATGGAAGCAGCTCATGACAAAATGGGGTGCAGGATGGGAGCAGCACATGACAGGATTGGAGCGCAAGATGATAGCAGCACATGACAGGATGAGGGCGCAGGATGGGAGCAGCACATGACAGGATGGGGCGCAAGATGGGAGCAGAACATGACAGTATGGGGGCGCAGGATGAGAGCACCACGTGACAGAATGGGAGCAGCACATGACAGCATGGGGGCACAGGATGGGAGCACCACATGACAGGATGGGGGCGCATGATGGCAGCAGCACATACCAGAATGGGGGAGGTGGATGGGAGCAGCACATGACAGGATGGGAGCACAGGATTGGAGCGCAGGATGGGTGCACCACATGACAGGATGAGGGCTCAGGAAGAGAGTAGCACATGACAAGATGGGGACGCAGGATGGCAGCAGCACATACCAGAATGGGGGCGCAGGATGGGAGCAGCACATGACAGGATGGGAGCACATGATTGGGGCGCAGGATGGGTGCACCACATGACAGGATGAGGGCTCAGGAACAGAGAGTAGCACATGACATGATGGAGGCGCACAAAACAGAAGGAGGGCGCAGGATGGGGGCTGCACATGACAGAATGGGGGCGCAAGATGGTAGCAGCACATGACAAGATTAGGGCGCAGGATGGAAGCAGCACATACCAGGATGGAGACAATATACCAATATAAGTGCTCGCCACCCGTGCGTAGAATGGATTCAATAGCTAGTTTCTATATATAGACCCTGGACATGCTCAGTCTGAAGCATCGAACGCATCCATGCTCATGTCCTTGCCTACCAATATGTTCCCATAGACAGTAATGCGTTGTTTTGACACAATCATCCACATGTGCATGCCTGCGCATATTTGACGGCACAAAAAATGCAACATGTTGCATTCGGCGGGCACCACGAAACGATGCATGGGTATTCATCCGCATACAAACTGATGCCAACGCATTTTCCTGGGTACACATGGTACACAAGACGCATGCAGATCTGTACATGTAAATGATTTACTTAAACAGTCACTGCCTAAAGTCACATGGTCACAATTTAATGAAAACTTATCCTGGACACAATAGACATGGTGCTTGCTGGCAAGAGACAAATCCGCTTTGTTCCTGCCCGGCTATCAATTTGATACGGACTGATCAATCACAATGAAAAAGGCTGGTTTAGCCAGATTTCCCAGTTCCAATCATCTTTGTTGTGTCGGGGAGAAGATGAGTGAGCTTTAAGACAGTCTGCACATTATGGCAAACAACCTGACACACTGCTGCATCAATTAACCCACTAGATGCCAATATCCATAGCGACAGTGGTTTGACAAAGTCCCTACATGGCCTAAACGTTGCTAATTTTCCTATATGTACACTGGTGTCAATAACAATCATTACAGTGTCTGTACCAAGTCTGCAGGGGACACAGAGTGGTGCATGGGATACACCTCATTGCATTAGAAAAATCTGTGTTATATACTACAGAAATTTACCAATAAAAACTTTAATCTAGCCAACAAATAGCAAGCCTTCACTCAGGTCCATTCATCTGTCAATGGAAAAGTATTGGGTTTTTATGTTAGACCGGGATTAAACATATTTCATGGTCCGTATGTGGACCGCACGGACCTGGATATTTTGAAACAAACTTACAGCCTAATAGACACATATGATTCCATAAATTCAGGTTTGGAGACCACATGTTAGTCCAGGCAGTATGTCTGTTTACGGACCATGAAATATGCCCGTCTAAGGCGAGTTTCACACTAGCGGTCGGCAGGGCTGCGTACCTATTCCATGAAGCCCTGCTCACTGCCGCTCCTCTTTCTTCTGGTCCGCCTACGACTGCACAGTCCTGCGTACCTATCTTTAACATTGAAAACACAGGCCATGCGGATGCCTCCGCATGCATCGTTTTGACGCTGCGTCGAACACAACATGTTGCATTTTGTTGCGGTTGGCGCAGCGTCAAAACAACGCATGCAGAGGCATCCGCATGGCCTGTGTTCCCAATGTTAAAGATAGGTACGCAGGACGTGTGCAGACTTAGGCGGAGTAGAAGGAAGAGGCGCGACAGTGGGCGAGGCTTCATGGAATAGGTACGCAGCCCTGCCGAACGCTAGTGTGAAACTAGCCTAAACCCGGCGTTACTGGATTAAAGGAAATGGGAAATTGACATGGCACCCAAAAAATAATCCAGTAAAATCTGAGCTCCCAATTTCAAAACCATTCCCCTCTGTCCCACTTCTGAGCCCCACAGTGTACCTAAACTGCAGGTAGCATCCATATGTCTGGCAATGTTGTAGCGAGAAAAACTGGCTGAAAAATGTATGGATTTTATGTCTCCAGAAGCACAATCTGAGCACTAAAGTGGTACATTTTTTCTCTGAAACATCTGCTCCATGCTTTTTCTTTTTTGGGGGGGAAGACACACATGGGGTCAAAATAGTCACTGCGCTTGCATATGAATTAACAGAGTAGTGTAATTTGCAAAAAACTGCTCATTTTTGGGGTATGTGTCCACGGGCCAGATAACATCCGGATTAGCTGTGGATTGAACGCTGTGTACAGCCGCAGCGTTAAACCCGCAGCGTCCAGACGTTACAGCATAGTGGAGGGGCTGTTATGAAATCCCGTCTCCACTATGCGTGTGAACACGCATCCGGCGGCCCTGCATTTACGGACATGTGATGTTTCTGTTTAGAACGCAGCATGTCTGTTTACCATGCAGCGATGCTCCATTGTCGCAAGGTAAATAACACAGTCCTATGTATAGGGTGCGGCAATTCCGGATGTGTTCAATAAACACATCCAGAATCACCGCGCGTACAGAAGGGGCGGTGCTTTGGGCAGAGCTGGTTTTGCGCTCCGTCCAAAGCGCCGACAATCCGGACCATGGACACACACCCTTAAGGTTCTTGTGATGTTCTGGCCTTTAAGGAGCTCTGCAAATGCTGCCTACAAGCTATCCAGGAAAATCTGCACTACAGTAAAATACCTCTTTCTGAGCCTTTCTGTGTAGCCAAGTAGAAAGTTCTGACAACGTATGTGTTATCTCCGTGTTTGGGAAAAATTGTGTAAAAAATTGTAGGGTCCATGTCACCGATTACCCCTTGTGAGTTTCAACATTTGCAGCAAGTATAACACTTTAGTGTTAAAAATTGTATTTTTATTATTTTTATTTCCACCACCCAATGTTATAAAATTCTGTGAGGCAGCTGTGGATTCAAGATGCTTCTTATACCCTTAGATAATTAAGCAGTGCAGTTTCCAAAATAAAGTTGTTGGGGTTTTTTTTTTTTTTTTTTAAATGAATGTTCACAATCAATAATCATGTAGTGTAAATGCATCTCCCCCCCCCCCCCCCCAAAAAAAAAAAAAGAGAAAAAAAAATTCTGCCCTCTCACCCTCGAAAAGAAAATATAAACAACTACAACAATGTAGATGTAGGGTGATTCATGCTGCCAAAACCACAGACAGCATAAATCTGAGACTGGATCCAGCATTCAAACTTGGTGGCATGAATCATCTGACCTGTTCTCTTCAACCACATTCCATAAATATAAAGGCAATCCTATTGTTGCTAGTCTTCTAAAAAAAATCTTTTCTTTTCTGTTTTAATTACAGATCAAGGAGGCTGGTTTTTGGGGTAAGAACTTTGTCATAAGTGGTTCTGACTGTGGTCATATCTTCATCTGGGATCGACACACAACTGAACATCTAATGCTCTTAGAAGCAGACAACCATGTGGTAAACTGTCTTCAACCACACCCCTACGACCCAAGTAAGTAACATTAATAACTATGGAAAGACAAAAATATTGTTTCCTTATTGTTTTAATTTTCTCCTCTTCTAAATTGCTATCTGAAAAGAGTAGGTAGTAGTAGGTAGGAAACTTAAAACTTAACATTTAATATTTAATAATATATTAAAAACCATGGACACAACAAACATAAAATTCAGAACCCTCAAAGACCTATAAGAAACCAAGTCTGCTCAGTCAGGGCATTGATGGTCTATCAAGTGCTACCTATGCCAGTGCTACTGGCAGTGCAATAAGCAGGCCTAATAAAACACGCAGATAATCGTGCCAGTACCAATTAGGCCACAGTATTGTATTAAAGGTTCATAGAAGAAATAAATTAGAATGGTCTCATCCCAATTCAAGTTGTTGCTTGGACCTTCGGCATGTAGTTAACAAACCTCACGTGAAGCTAAAGGCATTGAGCCACTGGAAAAAATTGTCCATGTCATGAGTTGGAATCTTTTATGCCATTTCCAGAAAGAACCGCCTCCCGATGTGCTTATTTTTTTACTATTATGAAACGTGTCAGCCTGGGAAAAGTATTAAGGAATATAGTCATTGCAAACAGAATCCAAATGGCAGAATTCTACACAATAAATTTGGCTAACCCACCTTCACCCATGTCTTTCTTTACCTGTCATGGCATTTTCCTATGCTATCTTCCAAATGTTTGTTTGACAAGTTGGATTTATATCTGGGATTATACTCCCAGTGCTCTATGACTAAATGCTCTATGCTCCATTCTGTTTTATTCATTTAAATCCATGCTTTTTCAGTAACTGACAGGTATTTCTGTATGCACACTTAGGCCGGCTTCACACTTGCGAGTTTTACGGACGTAAGAGCGCAGAAACTACGTCCGTAAAACTCGCAAAAAATACGGCACAATTATTCTCTATGCCTCTGCTCCTATCTGCCGTATTTTACTGATCAGTATTATACGGCTTTCTACGGCCGTACAAAATCGCAGCATGCTGCGTTTGTCACCGTACTGCGCAAGAAATACGCCAATGAAAGTCTATGGAAGCGTGAAAAATACGGATTACACACGGACAAGCAGTGTGACTTGCGAGAAATACGCAGCGCTGTTAGAGAGAAAAGCCGGCAATTCAGTGCGGTGTACAGTAAAATCACACTGACAGCTTACAGTAGAATAGGTAGAATAAATGTGTACACATAGAATAGGTATATATATATATATATGTCAGTGAGACACATATATGTATATATATTAATATTTATTCCAGCGCTATACAGCTTGAAAGCCGGTAATTCAATTACCGGCTTTTTCTTTCTCCTTCCTAAAACCCGACATGATTTGAGACATGGTTTACATACAGTAAACCATGTCTTCTCTCCATTTTTTTGCAGATTCCACACTACTAATGTCAGTAGAGTGTATCTGCAAAATTTGGCCGTTCTAGCTCTTAAAATAAAGGGTTAAATGGCGGAAAAAATTGGCGTGGGCTCCCGCGCAATTTTCTCCGCCAGAGTAGTAAAGCCAGTGACTGAGGGCAGATATTAATAGCCTGGAGAGGGTCCATGGTTATTGCCCCCCCCCCTGGCTAAAAATATCTGCCCCCAGCCACCCCAGAAAAGGCACATCTGGAAGATGCGCCTATTCTGGCACTTGGCCACTCTCTTCTCATTCCCGTGTAGCGGTGGGATATGGGGTAATGAATGGTTAATGCCACCTTGCTATTGTAAGGTGACATTAAGCCTAATTAATAATGGAGAGGCGTCAATTATGACACCTAACCATTATTAATCCAATTGTAGTAAAGGGTTAAATAAAACACAAACACATTATTTAAAATTATTTTAATGAAATAAAAACAATGGTTGTTGGAGTATTTTATTCTACGCCCAATCCAGTCACTGAAGACCCTCGTTCTGTGAAAGAAAAAACATAATAAACCAACAATATACTTACCCTCCGCAGATCTGTAACGTCCAACGATGTAAATCCTTCTGAAGGGGTTAAAACATTTTGCAGCAAGGAGCTTTGCTAATGCAGGCTGCTCCTCGCTGCAAAACCCCGGGGAATGAGTCTAAATATAGATCAATGAGCTATATTTAGCTTCATTTGCGGTGAGGCGCCCCCTGCTGGATGTTCATAGATCGTGGGAACTTACCTAGAAGTGCCAGAATAGGCGCATCTTCCAGATGTGCCTTTTCTGGGGTGGCTGGGGGCAGATGTTTTTAGCCAGGGGGGTGCCAATAACCATGGACCCTCTCCAGGCTATTAATATCTGCCCTCAGTCACTGGCTTTACTACTCTGGCGGAGAAAATTGCGCGGGAGCCCACGCCAATTTTTTCCGCCCTTTAACCCTTTATTTTAAGAGCTAGAACGGCCAAATTTTGCAGATACACTCTACTGACATTAGTAGTGTGGAATCTGCAAAAAAAATGGAGAGAAGACATGGTTTACTGTATGTAAACCATGTCTCAAATCATGTCGGGTTTTAGGAAGGAGAAAGAAAAAGCCGGTAATTGAATTACCGGCTTTCAAGCTGTATAGCGCTGGAAAAAATAGTAATATATATACATATATGTGTCTACTGACATATATATATATATATATATATATATATATATATATATAGACAGTATATATATATTTTTTTTTCTTTTTGGGACACATGGATCATTTCTATAGCGGTATGTTGGTTTTGCAAGCTTGCGAGAAAACCACGCAGTACGGATGCCATACGGATTACATACGGAGGGTGCCATGCGCAAAAAACGCTGACACACCCTGCCTACGGAGGAGCTACGGACCACTATTTTCGGGACATTTCAGCGTATTACGGCCGTAATATACGGACCGTATTTTCATACGCTGAGTGTGAAGCCGGCCTTACACAAATAATGTGAACCAGATGTCTGTGGCTGTTAAACCCTTTCTGGCTCAATTTGATAAGCCATTTCATGAAGCAGGAACTAGATGAGGTTTTTTATAATAAGTGAGGGATTGGCATCATTAGCAATGATATGGTATTCGATGAAAGCTTATGTTAGAGGAATCAACAATTATGTCCAGAATATTTGAACACAAGTTTTGGCATTTTAGCGGTTTGCTAAAGCATATTTAAGATACAGACTTTCAGCTTTAATTTGAGGGTGTTCACACCCTAATTGGAGGAAGAGAGTAACGGCGGTGTGTCTGCTTCATGCAGCACTTCTCCACCTGTACGTGGCTTCTATCTAGCCTTAGGGAGGCGTGACTGGTCTCTGCAGGAATTTAATCCTTCTGTGTTTTTTAGAGATTAGGTTCCCTGGCCTATCCCATGCCAGGGCCTATTATTGACAGCGCCTGCTACCATTTCTCTCTCGAACCTTAGTTCCCGTTCCGATAGCACCCATTCTTGCATTACTCCATAGTCTGTATCTCATTAACGACCCAGCCTGTTTACTCATCTTGTCTGACCTATGTGTCCCTGACCTCTGCTATGTGTATTGAACCTGCGCTGCTTGTCCTGACCAGGTTGTGGGGAGGTTTGCAACCCGGGTGTATATAACTCTTCTGTGGGTAGGTCACAATTTTATCTACTGGCTGAGATTTTCCTGAGCAAAAATAAGGAGGATATTTCTGCCTTTCTGGACAATGGGACGGGGTTTAATTTGATAGACGCTAGGTTCGTCCAGATCCAGGGCCTCAAACCACATACACGGTCTAGACATACCTATAATCGCTATTGACTCTGCACCCTTGAGCCAGGGGTATTTTACTCACGTCGTTGGAGGGATACATTTACAATTAGGGGCCATGCACTCAGAATGTATTGACTGTTATGTGCTAGAGGGTTTGCCATCTCCTATGGTTCTTGGACTACTTTGGCTCACGCTGCACATCCCTGTGGTAGTGTTGTACAAAAGGAGAACCAAGAGTCCAATAAATTGCCAAAAAAAAATTATATAATCAATCATGAATATTATTTATTGAAAAATTGTACAACTATACAAAAACAATTAAAACATGTACCACAAATGTAACAACATGTGAAAAATCGTGAATACATCGAAAACTAAAGATCACGGATCAGGACACTGCCAAATATACTTATATGTAAAATGCAACTAGTGTGCTATGATAACAGGTATAGAACCACTGACAGGCCATGGCACTAAAACTGTCCATTAGAACTAATGTGTGTAGTGACGGTAATGTGCGATAGCAGTCATATCGCCAGGCCGGTCAGATACTCTTGGGTGGTAAAACATACAAGATAACATTCAAGATCTTATTTACCCATAATAAGTGTGGCAGGTCCTAGTTAGCAACCCCAACGCGCGTTTCGCGTCTGGTGAATACCGCTTCCTCAGGGGGCGTGGCTTAATTCGGATCTCCATCCGGTTTATATACAGGTCGCCGCCAATAAGGCGACGACAGTACCGGTACCAGTGCGCATGCGTGAACTGCATCCATGCATCTCAGCCCTCATGCTCGTTCGGCACGTCCACCGTCACGTGAGCGGACTAGCGCTACGCCCACATCACGCGACCAGCGGCCGTCGACGAGCAAGGGGCCGGGAACCAAGAGCATATAAGGTGACGAGTGCAGCTGAGAGGTGACTAGTGCTGTGTATGCATAACTATCTATAGCCGGTCCTGAAAAGCAGCCGACTACTATTATATAAAAGGTCCGATCCTCTACCATGGGATACAGCTCACCTCACCCCATGAACTGAAAATCCCCCACTGATAGAGAAAAGGATCAAGGGATACGGTTCACATACCCGAAGGTACAATGAACATAATAGTGCAAAAAAATGCATAAATGTTAAAAAATAATAAAAAATAAACATTAAACAAAAAAGAAAAGAGTGAAGCGTGATATAATGTGCTATTACATGGTATGGTAATTATATGACATTTATAGAGACACTATAAAATGATCAAAACCGCTGCCTATCCAAAGATATTATTAGGGCAGTCCATGAATACAGAGGGAGTATATATTGTCTATATCCATATATAAGCGCGCAAAAGGCTGTTCGGTAAGTATACCGCAGCACACGGACCGGATCAATATATCCAAGCTACAACCCATAGATAACAAATAACACATATGTCATTTTATGACGCTTTATAGTCCATAATGTATTCTTGTTTTGCAGCTTCTTATAATCCTTTCAGACTTGAGTTACTTCTTATCCCATATTCATGTGGATGTCCCCAACAACGGAAGGCATGGGGAAAAGATCAGGTTAACAACACTATTTGTATAGTTGTACAATTTTTCAATAAATAATATTCATGATTGATTATATAATTTTTTTTGGCAATTTATTGGACTCTTGGTTCTCCTTTTGTACATGATTATATTTTGAGTCACCATTAATTATTTGGGAAGGTATTTCTGGCTGATGCTCTGTTTATATACATCCCTGTGGTAGATTGGCAGACTAGGGAGTTGGTAAAGCGGAGCGAATATTGTCACGGACACTGCTTGGGCACTCAGCTAGACAGGGTGGATACCTTATCTGTATCGAAATATTTATCTGACTTTCAGGATTTCGGAACAGGGGTGCCAAGAACTCCCCAATATCCTTATGACTGCACCATTAATCTTATTCTTGGGGCCAAGCTGCCAAAGAGCACACTATATAATATCTCTGGTCCAGAGAGGCAGGCCATGAAGGACTATATCACAGAACGTTTGGCAAACGGTCATGTTAGACCATCCTTATTTCCCATTGCTGCAGGTTTTTTTCTTTGTAAAGAAAAAAGGTGGAGGTTTGGGAGTTACACAATCAGATCATGGTCCGGGATCCGTACCCTCTCATCCCAGACCTTTTTTAATCAGATTGTAGGAGCAAAATGGTTTTCTAAACTGGATCTCAGGGGGGCATATAATCTCATTCATATTAAAGAGGGGGAAGAGTGGACAACAGTGTTCAATACACCTGAGGGACACTGAGCACCTTGTGATGTCATTTGGGTTGACTAATGCTCACATCCTCTTTCAGCACTTTGTAAATTAGTCACCTGGCAGGTAGATTTGTTGTGATCTATCTTAATGACATTTTAATTTTTTCGCCTGACCTTGAGTCACATCAGGTACACGTCTCGCAGGTCTTACAGATACTCAGAGACAATAAATTATTTGTTAAACCAGAGAAATGTATGTTCTCGGTTGACGAGATCCCTTTTTTGGGCTGTTTTATCGTCCACTGGTTTTCTCATGCATCCAGCGAATGTCTGGGCGATACTGGATTGGGTTCGTCCTGAAGACTTAATGCCATTGCAAAGGATTTTGGGTTTCGCTAACTACTACTGTAAGTTCATCAAAAACCTTTCGGTAGTGGCCAAAGCTCTGATGAATATTCCAGGAAAGGCACAAACTTTTCCAAATGGTCCAGTCTGGCCAGGAAGGCATTCAATACCTTCTGAGTGTTTTGCACCTGTGCCGATTCTCATACAGCTTGACATCACTCAGCCATTTATTGTAGAAGTTGATGCGTCTGAAGTGGGGGTGGGTGCTCTTTTGTTGCAGGGTGCATCTCCTAGTAAATGGTGTCCGTGCCCATATTTTTCTAAAAGTCTGTCATCCACTGAGAAATACTATGACATTGGCAACAGGCAGCTCTTGACTATCAAGTGGGCCTTTGAAGAGTGGCGAAATTTTCTGGAGAGGGCAGTTAATCCAGAAATGATAATTACGGATCATAAGAATCTTGTATATCTAGAGTCTGCGAAACACCTAGACAGGCAAGATGGGTGTTATTCTTCTCCAGATTTGACTTTTTTGTTACATATAGGCCAGGTAACAAGAACATTAAGGTGGATGCCTTATCTTGTAGTTTTCACGGGGGTGAAGATAATTGTGAATCCGTTCATATACTACAAAATCGGTTGGGTATTGCGTCTATATGCTCCAATCTTGAGAAGGAGGTTGTGGAGGCTCGTGGGGATGACTCTGCTGCCTGTCCATTAGGTAAACTGTTTGTATCTGTGAATCTCCATCTTAGAGTTCTTAGTGTACATCATGATTCGGTCTTTGCCGGACATTCTGGTAGTAAAGCCACCACATATCATCTTACTTGGCATTTTTAGTGGTCAGGGATGTATCAGGATGTTAGGCAATATGTAGCCACCTGCAGTGTTTGTGCGCATTCGAAGACCTCTCATACTCCGTCTGGAACTCTCAAACCATTGGCGATTCCCAGTAGACCTTTGACTCCTTTATCAGTAGATTTCATCGCTGATCTTCCCGTGTTGGCAGGTAATACTGTAATTTTGGTGGTGGTGGACAGATTCAGTAAGGTGTCTCATTACATTGTGATACCTGCTTTACCGAACGCCAAGATCAAATTTTCATCAGAGACATTGTAAACTTACATGGGATTCCTACCGATATTATTTCTGTTCGAGGGATGCAATTTATTTTCAAATTTTGGAACGCGTTTTGTGCTCAATTGGGGATCCACCTGTCGTTTTCATCAGCATTTTATCCACAGTCTAATGGGCAAACTGAACATGTTAAACAAAATCTTGATCCTTATCTTCCTTGTTTTGTTTCTCAGAATCAGGAGAACTGGGTTACTTACCGCTCTCTGAATTCGTGGTGAATAACCCTTGTTATGAGTCTACTGGAAAGCCCCCATTCTTCGGGGCATACAGGTTTTATTCTCAGTTCAGCTCGTTTAATAGGAATCGATCTTGAGGAATACCTGAAGAAGAACCTGAAGAAGAACGGTTTTTGTCATCTATTAAGTCTAAGTGGCAAGGGGTTCTTAAAATTTTGAATATAAGTGTGGCTAATCAGAGACGTTTGATGGGTGTGTGTTGGTGATTTGATGTGGTTGTCCTCAAGAAACAATAAGCTGACGATGCTCTCTTGGAAACTGGGTCCCATGTTCATCGGTCCTTTTAAGATTGTGACCGTCGTCAGTCCTGTAGCTTTCTGCCTTGCTTTGCCACCCGCTTTTAGGATTCATAATGTGTTTCATCGATCTTTACTCACAAATATGTTGCATCCTCTGTACCATCACCGCTACCGCCATCTCAGGTCATTGTTTATGGAATTTTGATATTTCAGATTGCTAAGATTGTTGATTCTCGCGTAGTTTGTCTGTCGCTTCAGTATTTGGTACACTGGAAGAGTTACGGTAGCAGCATCTGACGTCCATGCGGTACGGTTTATCCAGTCTTTTCACATGGTATACCCTGTTAACCCCTTAACGACCGCCGATACGCCTTTTAATGGCGGCAGTTAAGGGTACTTAAATCACAGCGCCCTTAATTAACGGCGCTGTGGAAAAAGTGAATAACGCCCCCCAGAGTCGGATTTTCTCTGGGGTCTCGGTTGCCGGGGGTAGCCGAGACCCCAGAGAACATGATCTGTGTTTTTTTACCGACCCCCGGGGTGCGATCTCCGAAAATTAACCGTTTACCGGCAGTCGCAAAAAAAAAAGTGATTTCCCATTTAATTTCTCTGTCCTCCGATGTGATCGCACATAAGAGGACAGAGAAATGGGGTCCCCGATAGCCCCCCGATACTCACCTGTCTCCCCCGGTGCTCCTCATGGCTCCCGATGGGCACCGCCATCTTGGGTATAAAGGGATAAAGAGCCTTGAAAACCAGGATAGGGATGAGGAGCCATGCATGCCGGGATAGGGATGAAGAGCCAGGATAGGGATGAGGAACCATGCATACAAGGATAGGATTGAAGAGACCATGCATAAAAGGATAGGGATGAAAAAACATGCCTACTAGGATAGGGATGATGAGCCATGCATACAAGGATAGGGATGAGGTGGCCATGCATAACAGGATAGGGATGAGGGGGCCATGCATGCCAGTATAGGGATGAAGACCATGCATGCAAGGATAGGGATGAGGAACCATGCATACAAGGATATGAATGAAGAGACAAGGATAGGGATGAGGTGGCCATGCATAAAAGGATAGGGGTGAAAAACCATGCATACCAGGATAGGGATGAGGAACCATTCATACAAGGATAGGGATGATGTGGCCATGCATAACAGGATAGGGATGAGGGGGCCTGTTATGATTAGGTAATTCCGTACCGCAATGGACATAGAAGTCAGAGCACATACAGTGACCTGACAATAACCCAAAAACATAGAACGAGCTCTGAGACGTGGGAACTCTGCTGACCGCAATCCCTAATCCTCTCCAACAACACTAGAGGCAGCCGTGGATTGCGCCTAACGCTCCCTATGCAACTCGGCACAGCCTGAGAAACTAGCTAGCCTGAAGATAGAAAATAAGCCTACCTTGCCTCAGAGAAATACCCCAAAGGAAAAGGCAGCCCCCACATATAATGACTGTGAGTTAAGATGAAAAGACAAACGTAGAGATGAAATAGATTTAGCAAAGTGAGGCCCGACTTTCTGAACAGAGCGAGGATAGGAAAGGTAACTTTGCGGTCAACACAAAACCCTACAAACAACCACGCAAAGGGGGCAAAAAAACCCTCCGTACCGAACTAACGGCACGGAGGTATACCCTCTGCGTCCCAGAGCTACACCCTCTGCGTCCCAGAGCTTCCAGCAAGCAAGAAAAACCAAATAAGCAAGCTGGACAGAAAAAAACAGCAAACAAAATAACAAAAGCGGAACTTAGCTATGCAGAGCAGCAGGCCACAGGAACGATCCAGGAGGAAGCAAGTCCTATACTAGAACATTGACTGGAGGCCAGGATCAAAGCACTAGGTGGAGTTAAATAGAGCAGCACCTAACGACTTCACCACATCACCCGAGGAAGGAAACTCAGAAGCCGCAGTACCACTCTCCTCCACCAACGGAAGCTCATAGAGAGAATCAGCCGAAGTACCACTCGTGACCACAGGAGGGAGCTCTGCCACAGAATTCACAACAGGGGCCATGAATACCAGTATAGGGAAGAAGACCATGCATACAAGAATAGGGATGAGGAGCCATGCATACCAGGATAGGGATGAAGAGCCAGGATAGGGATGAGGAACCATGCATACAAGGATAGGAATGAAGAGACCATGCATAAAAGGATAGGGATGAAAAAACATGCATAACAGGATAGGGATAAGGGGGCCATGCATACCAGTATAGGGATAAAGACCATACATTCAAGAATAGGGATGAAAAGCTATGCATACAAGGATAGGGATGAGGACACCATGCATACCAGGATAAGGATGAGGAGACCATGCATACCATGATAGGGAGGAGGGGGCCATGCATACAAGGATGGGGATGAGAAGGCCGTGCATACAAGAATAGGGATGAGGGGTCCATATATACCAGGATAGGAATGAGGAGACCATGCATACCAGGATAGGGATGCCAAAGCCGTGCATGCATACCAGGATAGGATGAGAAGACCATGCATATAAGGACAGGGATGAAGAGCCATACATGCCAGCTTAGGGATGAGGAGACCATGCAAGGATAGGGATGAATAGCCATGCATACCAGGATAGGGATGAAGTGCAATGCATACAAAGATGGGGATGAGGAGGCCATGCATACCAGAATATGGATGAGGAGCCATGCATACAAGAATAGGGATGAGGTGGTCATGCATACCAGGATAGGGATGAGGAGACTATCCATACAAGGATCGGTATGACGAGAAATGTATACCAGGATAGGGATAAGGAGACATGCATACCAGGATAGGGATGAGGAGACTATGCATACAAGGATGGGGATGAGGAGGCCATGCATACAAGGATGGTGATGAGGAGGCTGTTCATACAGGATAGGGATGAGGAGGGCATGCATACCAGGATAGAGATGAGGAGGGCATACATACCAGGATAGGGATTAGAAGACCATACATACAAGGATAGGGATGAGGAGACATGCATACCAGGATAGGGATGAGGAGACCATGCATTCCAGAATAGGGATGAGGAGCCATGCATACAAGCATAGGGATGAGGGGGCCATGCACACCACAAGGATAGGGATGAGGGGGCCATGCATACAAGGATTGGGATGAGAAGATGCATACAAGGATGTGGATAAGGAGCCATGCATACCAGAATAGGGATGAAGAGCCATGCATACAAGTATGGGGATGAGGAGGCAGTGCATACCAGGATAGGGATGAGGAGACCAGGCATACCAGGATAGGGATGAGGATCCATACGTACCAAGTTAGGGATGAGGAGACCATGCATGCAAGGATAGGGATGAATAGCCATGCATACCAGGATAGGGATGAGGGGGCTGTGCATACCAGGCTAGGGATGAGGAGGGCATGCATACCAGGAAAGGGATGAGGAGACCATGCATACCAGGATATGGTTGAGAAGACCATGCGTACTAGGGTAGGGATGAGGGAGCCATGCATACCAGAATAGGGATGAGGAGACCATGCATTCCAGAATGGGGATGAGGAGCCATGCACACCACAAGGATAGGGATGAGGGGGCCATGCATACAAGGATTGGGATGAGAAGATGCATACAAGGATGGGGATGAGGAGCCATGCATACCAGAATAGGGATGAAGAGCCATGCATACAAGTATAGAGATGAGGAGGCCGTGCATACCAGGATAGGGATGAGGAGACCATGCATACCAGGATAGGGATGAGGATCTATACGTACATAGTTAGGGATGAGGAGACCATGCATGCAAGGATAGGGATGAATAGCCATGCATACCAGGATAGGGATGAGGGGGGCTGTGCATACCAGGCTAGGGATGAGGAGGGCATGCATACCAGGACAGGGATGAGGAGACCATGCATACCAGGATATGGATGAGAAGACCATGCGTACCAAGGTAGGGATGAGGGAGCCATGCATACCAGGATAGGGATGAAGAGCCATGCATACCAGGATAGAGATGAGGGGGCCATGTGTTGTGAATTCTGTGGCAGAGCTCCCTCCTGTGGTCACAAGTGGTACTTCGGCTGATTCTGTCTGTGAGCTTCCGTTGGTGGAGGAGAGTGGTACTGCGGCTTCTGAGTTTCCTTCCTCAGGTGATGTGGTGAAGTCGTTAGGTGTTGTTCTATTTAACTCCACCTGGTGCTCTGATCCTGGCCTCCAGTCAATGTTCTAGTATAGGACTTGCTTCCTCCTGGATCGTTCCTGTGGCCTGCTGCTCTGCATAGCTAAGTTCCGCTTTTGTTATTTTGTTTGCTGTTTTTTCCTGTCCAGCTTGCGTATTTGTTTTTTCTTGCTTGCTGGAAGCTCTGGGACGCAGAGGGTGTACCTCCGTGCCGTTAGTTCGGTACGGAGGGTCTTTTTGCCCCCTTTTGCGTGGTTGTTTGTAGGGTTTTGTGTTGACCGCAAAGTTACCTTTCCTATCCTCGCTCTGTTCAGAAAGTCGGGCCTCACTTTGCTTAATCTATTTAATCTCTACGTTTGTCTTTTCATCTTCACTCACAGTCATTATATGTGGGGGCTGCCTTTTCCTTTGGGGTATTTCCTTGAGGCAAGGTAGGCTTATTTTCTATCTTCAGGCTAGCTAGTTTCTCAGGCTGTGCCGAGTTGCATAGGGAGCGTTAGGCGCAATCCACAGCTGCCTCTAGTGTGTGTTGGAGAGGATTAGGGATTGCGGTCAGCAGAGTTTCCATGTCTCAGAGCTCGTTCTATGTTTTTTGGGTTATTGTCAGGTCACTGTATGTGCTCTGGCTTCTATGTCCATTGTGGTACTGAATTGCCTTATCATAACAGTACTGGAGGCCCAAAGTACTAATGATTCTCAATAGAGGGAAAAAAGAAGTTCTGAGACCATTTTTTTTTCTCTGCACTGTGTTTTGCCTTTTTTTCCCCCTAGACATTTGGGTGGTTCAGGACACAGGTGTAGCGATGGACATAAAAGGTCTGTCTTCATGTGTGGATCAGCTCACGGCAAGAGTACAAAATATTCAAGACTTTGTGGTTCAGAATTCTATGTTGGAACCAAGAATTCCTATTCCTGATTTGTTTTTTGGAGATAGAACTAAGTTTGTGAATTTCAAAAATAATTGCAAACTGTTTCTGGCCTTGAAACCTCGCTCCTCTGGTGACCCAGTTCAACAAGTGAGAATTATTATTTCTTTTTTGCGTGGCGACCCTCAAGACTGGGCATTTTCCCTTGCGCCAGGAGATCCTGCATTAAGTAATATTGATGCGTTTTTCCTGGCGCTCGGATTGCTGTACGATGAACCTAATTCGGTGGATCAGGCAGGGAAAAATTTGCTGGATCTGTGTCAGGGTCCGGATGAGATTGAGATTTACTGTCAGAAATTTAGAAGGTGGTCCGTGCTCACTCAATGGAATGAAGGTGCGCTCGCAGCTATTTTCAGAAAGGGTCTCTCTGAAGCCCTTAAGGATGTCATGGTGGGATTTCCTATGCCTGCGGGCCTAAATGAGTCTATGTCTCTGGCCATTCAGATCGGTCGACGCTTGCGTGAGCGTAAATCTGTGCACCATTTGGCGGTATTATCTGAGCATAAACCTGAGCCTATGCAGTGCGATAGGACTTTGACCAGAGTTGAACGGCAAGAACACAGACGTCGGAATGGGCTATGTTTTTACTGTGGTGATTCCACTCATGCTATCTCCGATTGTCCTAACCGCACTAAGCGGTTCGCTAGGTCTGCCACCATTGGTACAGTACAGTCGAAATTTCTTTTGTCCGTTACTTTGATCTGCTCTTTGTCATCCTATTCTGTCATGGCATTTGTGGATTCAGGCGCTGCCCTGAATTTGATGGACTTGGAGTATGCCAGGCATTGTGGGTTTTTCTTGGAGCCCTTGCAGTGTCCTATTCCACTGAGAGGAATTGATGCTACGCCTTTGGCCAAGAATAAGCCTCAGTATTGGACCCAGCTGACCATGTTCATGGCTCCTGCACATCAGGAGGATATTCGCTTTCTGGTGTTGCATAATCTGCATGATGTGGTCGTGTTGGGGTTGCCATGGCTACAGGTCCATAATCCAGTATTAGATTGGAAATCCATGTCTGTGTCCAGCTGGGGCTGTCAGGGGGTACATGGTGATGTTCCATTCCTGTCTATTTCATCATCCACCCTTTCTGAGGTCCCAGAGTTCTTGTCTGATTACCGGGATGTATTTGATGAGCCCAAGTCCGATGCCCTACCTCCACATAGGGATTGTGATTGTGCTATCGATTTGATTCCTGGTAGTAAATTTCCAAAAGGGCGACTGTTTAATTTATCTGTACCTGAGCACGCCGCTATGCGGAGTTACGTGAAGGAGTCCTTGGAGAAGGGGCACATTCGCCCGTCATCGTCGCCATTGGGAGCGGGGTTCTTTTTTGTGGCCAAGAAGGATGGTTCGCTGAGACCTTGTATAGATTACCGCCTTCTAAATAAGATCACGGTCAAATTTCAGTACCCCTTGCCGCTGTTATCTTATTTGTTTGCTCGGATAAAGGGGGCTAGTTGGTTCACCAAGATAGATCTTCGTGGTGCATATAATCTTGTGCGTATAAAGCGAGGAGATGAATGGAAAACTGCATTTAATACGCCCGAGGGCCATTTTGAATACCTAGTTATGCCATTCGGACTTGCCAATGCTCCATCAGTGTTTCAGTCCTTTATGCATGACATCTTCCGAGAGTACCTGGATCATTCCTGATTGTGTACTTGGATGATATTTTGGTCTTCTCGGAAGATTGGGAGTCTCATGTGAAGCAGGTCAGAATGGTGTTTCAGGTCCGGCGTGCTAATTCTTTGTTTGTGAAGGGATCAAAGTGTCTCTTTGGTGTTCAGAAGGTTTCATTTTTGGGGTTCATTTTTTCCCCTTCTACTATCGAGATGGATCCTGTTAAGGTCCAGGCCATCCATGATTGGACTCAGCCGACTTCTCTGAAGAGTCTGCAAAAGTTCCTGGGCTTTGCTAATTTTTATCGTTGCTTCATCTGCAATTTTTCTAGTATTGCTAAACCATTGACCGATTTGACCAAGAAGGGTGCTGATGTGGTCAATTGGTCTTCTGCTGCTGTGGAAGCTTTTCAAGAGTTGAAGCGTCGTTTTTCTTCTGCCCCTTTGTTATGTCAGCCAGATGTTTCGCTTCCGTTCCAGGTCGAGGTTGATGCTTCTGAAATTGGAGTGGGGGCTGTTTTGTCGCAGAGAAGTTCTGATTGCTCGGTGATGAAACCATGCGCCTTCTTTTCCAGGAAGTTTTCGCCTGCTGAGCGAAATTATGATGTTAGCAATCAAGAGTTGCTGGCCATGAAGTGGGCATTCGAGGAGTGGCGTCATTGGCTTGAAGGAGCTAAGCATCGCGTGGTGGTCTTGACTGATCATAAGAACTTGACTTATCTCGAGTCTGCCAAACGGTTGAATCCTAAACAAGCTCGCTGGTCGCTGTTTTTCTCCCGTTTCGACTTTGTGGTTTCGTACCTTCCGGGCTCTAAAAATGTGAAGGCGGATGCCCTGTCTAGGAGTTTTGTGCCCGACTCTCCGGGTTTATCTGAGCCGGCGGGTATTCTCAAAGAGGGAGTAATTGTGTCTGCCATCTCCCCTGATTTGCGGCGGGTGCTGCAAAAATTTCAGGCTAATAAACCTGATCGTTGCCCAGCGGAGAAACTGTTTGTCCCTGATAGGTGGACGAATAGAGTTATCTCTGAGGTTCATTGTTCAGTGTTGGCTGGTCATCCTGGAATCTTTGGTACCAGAGAGTTAGTGGCTAGATCCTTTTGGTGGCCATCTCTGTTACGGGATGTGCGTTCTTTTGTGCAGTCCTGTGGGATTTGTGCTCGAGCTAAGCCCTGCTGTTCTCGTGCCAGTGGGTTGCTTTTGCCCTTGCCGGTCCCGAAGAGGCCTTGGACACATATCTCTATGGATTTTATTTCAGATCTTCCCGTCTCTCAAAAAATGTCAGTCATTTGGGTGGTTTGTGATCGCTTCTCTAAGATGGTCCATTTGGTACCCTTGTCTAAATTACCTCCCTCCTCTGATTTGGTGCCATTGTTCTTCCAGCATGTGGTTCGTTTACATGGCATTCCGGAGAATATCGTTTCTGACAGAGGTTCCCAGTTTGTTTCAAGGTTTTGGCGAGCCTTTTGTGCTAGGATGGGCATTGACTTATCTTTTCCCTCGGCTTTCCATCCTCAGACTAATGGCCAGACCGAACGAACCAATCAGACCTTGGAAACATATCTGAGATGCTTTGTTTCTGCTGATCAGGATGACTGGGTGTCCATTTTGCCTTTGGCTGAGTTCGCCCTTAATAATCGGGCTAGCTCGGCTACCTTGGTTTTGCCGTTTTTCTGCAACTCTGGGTTCCATCCTCGTTTCTCTTCAGGGCAGGTTGAGTCTTCGGACTGTCCTGGTGTGGATACTGTGGTGGACAGGTTGCAGCAGATCTGGACTCATGTAGTGGACAATTTGACCTTGTCCCAGGAGAAGGCTCAACGTTTTGTGTTGTGAATTCTGTGGCAGAGCTCCCTCTTGTGGTCACAAGTGGTACTTCGGCTGATTCTCTCTGTGAGCTTCCGTTGGTGGAGGAAAGTGGTACTGCGGCTTCTGAATTTCCTTCCTCAGGTGATATGGTGAAGTCGTTAGGTGCTGCTCTATTTAACTCCACCTAGTGCTTTGATCCTGGCCTCCAGTCAATGTTCTAGTATTGGACCTGTCTCCTCCTGGATCGTTCCTGTGGCCTGCTGCTCTGCATAGCTAAGTTTTTCTTTGCTATTTGTTGCTGTTTTTTCTGTCCAGCTTGTCTATTTGTTTTTCTCCTGCTTGCTGAAAGCTCTGGGACGCAGAGGGTGTACCTCCGTGCCGTTAGTTCGGTACGGAGGGTCTTTTTTCCCCCTTTGCGTGGTTTTTGTAGGGTTTTGTGTTGACCGCAAAGTTACCTTTCCTATCCTCGCTCTGTTCAGAAAGTTGGGCCTCGCTTTGCTAAATCTATTTCATCTCTACGTTTGTCTTTTCATCTTACTCACAGTCATTATATGTGGGGGCTGCCTTTTCTTTTGGGGATATTTCTCTGAGGCAAGGTAGGCTTATTTTCTATCTTCAGGCTAGCTAGTTTCTCAGGCCGTGCCGAGTTGCATAGGGAGCGTTAGGCGCAATCCACGGCTGCCTTTAGTGTGGTTTGAGAGGATTAGGGATTGCGGTCAACAGAGTTCCCACGTCTCAGAGCTCGTTCTTGTTTTTTGGGTTATTGCCAGGTCACTGTATGTGCGCTGACCTCTAAAATTTTCGTGGCCCCCTTGAGACTCCACCCAGGCTCCACCCCAGCCCCGCCTCCAGGCTCCACCCCTCGAACTGTCCACAGTCCCACCGCTCTCTCTTGGAAAAACTCCACTTCTCACCAATCACACATTAACAGTTCCCATCACCAGATCACACATATAGCAGGCAGCTTTTGTTTTGGCCAAAAGATTTTTTAAGCCGCCACCATAACACGGTAGACACTTTTGGCCAGGCCCTACTCTACTGTAACCTATTAAATATTTGTTAAAATATGCAATACAATTTAGGTATATTTTTATTTATTTTTCAATTTTTAAAATGCCCAATAATATCACATAGAAGGAACAAATACCACAACACCATGACCAGATGACATATTACCACCACAGTGATCGAATAATATCACATACAAAGAACAAATACCGCAACACCATGTCCAGACCGCATATTACCACCACAGTGATCGAATAATATCACATACAAGGGACAAATACCACAACACCATGTCCAGACCACATATTACCACCACAGTGATCGAATAATATCACATACAAGGGACAAATACCACAACACCATGACCAGACCACATATTACCACCACAGTGATCGAATAATATCACATACAAGGGACAAATACCACAACACCATGTCCAGACCACATATTACCACCACATAGTGACTGAATACTACAATTCTGATCAGTAATTTAAAAAAAAGCACCATACTATCACCATAAGTGCCATTATACACAGGAGATCTGTACTTAGTATGCAGTGTCTGTGTACAGATAATATAGTGATCACTAGTGAAATTATACACAGGAGCTCTGTATACAGTGTATAGTGTCAGTGTATAGGTAACACACTGACTCACCAGTGACGTCTCTAGGTGAAGTCCTTCATCTTTCATCCAGCACAGACCGCCATCATTTCATCCAGCCAGGACTTCTCTCTGCATGAAATAACACAGTTATCTCGAGCTCCGCTTGCAGAACACATTACTTAATTTTTCACAACTTCTACATTACACCACATGAAGAAGGCGACATAGTATCACTCTATACAGTAACAGGACCGCCCCCCATTTAAAACAGTATACTCAAAAAATAAAATAAATACATCACTGCAGTAATAATATCCCTAAATTAGCCCCTATGGTATTAATAATATCCCCCAGCCTGGCCCCGTGTGTCTCATTCCTGGCGTCAGCCAGATGTTCTCCCATCCTGCCCTCATGAGTATCCATTCTGCCCCATATGATCTCCCCATCCTGCCCCATATGATCGCCCCATGTGATCTCTCCATCCTGCCCCATCTGTCTCCATCATATCCATCCTGCCCCATGATCCTGCACGATCTGTCTCCAATTCTGCCCCCAGTGTCTTCAATCATGCCCCATGTCTCCATTCTGCCCCCTATGTCTCCAACCATGCCCCCATGTCTGCAATCCTGACACCTGTCTCCAATCATGCCCCCTGTGTCTCCATTCTGCCCCATCCGTCTCCAATCCTGCCCCATCTGTCTCCAGTCATGCCCCCATGTCTTTCATCCTGCCCCGTGTCTCCAATCATGCCCCGTATCTCCATTCTGCCCCGTGTCTCGCATTCTGCCCCAATGTCCAGCATTCTGCCCCTGGGTCTCACAGTCTGCCCCTGTGTCCAGCATTCTGCACCTGTCACTGTGTCCAGCATTCTGCCCCTGTCACTGTGTCCAGCATTTCTGCCCCACTGTGTCCAGCATTCTGCCCCACTGTGTGTCCAGCATTCTGCCCCACTGTGTGTCCAGCATTCTGCCCCACTGTGTGTGCAGCATTCTGCTCCACTGTGTGTCCAGCATTCTGCCCCACTGTGTGTTCAGCATTCTGCCCCACTGTGTGTCCAGCATTCTGCCCCACTGTGTGTCCAGCATTCTGCCCCACTGTGTGTCCAGCATTCTGCCCCACTGTGTGTCCAGCATTCTGCCCCACTGTGTGTCCAGCATTCTGCCCCACTGTGTGTCCAGCATTCTGCCCCACTGTGTCCAGCATTTCTGCCCCTGTGTGTCCACCATTCTGTCCAGCATTTCTGCCCCACTGTGTCCAGCATTCTGCCCCACTGTGTCCACCATTCTGTCCCACTGTGTCCAGCATTTCTGCCCGTGTGTCCAGCATTTCTGCCCCTGTGTGTGTCCACCATTCTGCCCCACTGTGTCCAGCATTCTGTCCCACTGTGTCCAGCATTTCTGCCCCTGTGTGTCCAGCATTCTGCCCCACTGTGTCCAGCATTCTGCCCCACTGTGTCCAGCATTCTGCCCCACTGTGTCCAGCATTCTGCCCCACTGTGTCCAGCATTTCTGCCCCTTTGTGTGTCCACCATTCTGTCCCACTGTGTCCAGCATTTCCGCCCCTGTGTGTCCACCATTCTGCCCCACTGTGTCCAGCATTTCTGCCCCACTGTGTCCAGCATTTCTGCCCCACTGTGTCCAGCATTTCTGCCCCACTGTGTCCAGCATTTCTGCCCCTGTGTGTCCAGCATTCTGCCCCACTGTGTCCAGCATTTCTGCCCCTGTGTGTCCAGCATTCTACCCCACTGTGTTCAGCATTTCTGCCCCTGTGTGTCTACCATCCTGTCCCACTGTGTCCAGCATTTCTGCCCCTGTGTGTCCACCATTCTGCCCCACTGTGTCCAGCATTTCTGCCCCACTGTGTCCAGCATTTCTGCCCCACTGTGTCCAGCATTTCTGCCCCACTGTGTCCAGCATTTCTGCCCCACTGTGTCCAGCATTTCTGCCCCACTGTGTCCAGCATTTCTGCCCCACTGTGTCCAGCATTTCTGCCCCTGTGTCCAGCATTCTGCCCCACTGTGTCCACCATTCTGCCCCACTGTGTGTCCAGCATTCTGCCCCACTGTGTGTCCAGCATTCTGCCCCACTGTGTGTCCACCATTCTGTCCCACTGTGTCCAGCATTTCTGCCCATGTGTATCCACCATTCTGCCCCACTGTGTCCAGCATTCTGCCCCACTGTGTCCAGCATTCTGCCCCACTGTGTCCAGCATTTCTGCCCCTGTGTGTCCACCATTCTGCCCCTGTGTGTCCACCATTCTGCCCCACTGTGTCCAGCATTTCTGCCCCACTGTGTCCAGCATTTCTGCCCCACTGTGTCCAGCATTTCTGCCCGTGTCCAGCATTCTGCCCCACTGTGTCCACCATTCTGCCCCTGTGTCCAGCATTCTGCCCCACTGTGTCCAGCATTTCTGCCCCACTGTGTCCAGCATTTCTGCCCCACTGTGTCCAGCATTTCTGCCCCACTGTGTCCACCATTCTGCCCCACTGTGTCCAGCATTTCTGCCCCTGTGTCCAGCATTCTGCCCCACTGTGTGTCCAGCATTCTGCCCCACTGTGTGTCCAGCATTCTGCCCCACTGTGTGTTCAGCATTCTGCCCCACTGTGTGTCCAGCATTCTCCCCCACTGTGTGTCCACCATTCTGTCCCACTGTGTCCAGCATTTCTGCCCCTGTGTATCCACCATTCTGCCGCCCCACTGTGTCCAGCATTCTGCCCCACTGTGTCCAGCATTTCTGCCCCACTGTGTCCAGCATTTCTGCCCCTGTGTGTCCAGCATTTCTGCCCCACTGTGTCCAGCATTTCTGCCCCACTGTGTCCAGCATTTCTGCCCCACTGTGTCCAGCATTTCTGCCCCACTGTGTCCAGCATTTCTGCCCCTGTGTGTCCAGCATTCTGCCCCACTGTGTCCAGCATTTCTGCCCCTGTGTGTCCAGCATTTCTGCCCCTGTGTCCAGCATTCTGCCCCACTGTGTCCACCATTCTGCCCCTGTGTGTCCAGCATTCTGCCCCACTGTGTCCAGCATTTCTGCCCCACTGTGTCCAGCATTTCTGCCCCTGTGTCCAGCATTCTGCCCCACTGTGTCCACCATTCTGCCCCTGTGTGTCCAGCATTCTGCCCCACTGTGTGTCCAGCATTCTGCCCCACTGTGTGTCCACCATTCTGTCCCACTGTGTCCAGCATTTCTGCCCCTGTGTATCCACCATTCTGCCCCACTGTGTCCAGCATTTCTGCCCCTGTGTGTCCATCATCCTGCCCCCCGGGCCCCCCTGGATCGCAGCAGCTCTCAAAGAAAAAAAAAACACGACTTCTTACCTGACCATGCTCCTGCGCCGGGCGAAGATCCCCCCAGGCTCCACACAGACGCACTCGCCGGGCCCGGCGGCTGACAATGACGTCAGACGCCGGCGACGCCGGCGAGTGCGCACTGCGGCCCTATTCAGCTGCCAGCCTCAGACTGGCTGGCGGCTGTTAACTATTGACGTGCGGGCGCGGGCCCGCACGTCAATAGTGTGCCGCTGCCGCAGCGCCTGCACGGGGGGCCCGGTGACCAGATGAGACGGGGCCCGATGCGGGCCCCCTCTGCTCACCGGGCCCCATACGCCAGTCACGGCTGTCATGCCCTGATGGCGGCCCTGCACAGGTGTGGACATGGATATTCAGGGTCTGTGCTCTTCATTGGATAAACTCGTTATAAATGTACAAAAGATTCAAGATTTGGTGGTTCAGAAGCCTATGTTAGAACCAAGAATTCCTATTCCTGATTTGTTTTATGGTGATAGAGCGAAGTTTGTGAATTTCAAACATAATTGCAAACTGTTTCTGGCCTTGAAACCTCGCTCCTCTGGTGATCCAGTTCAACAAGTGAGAATTGTTATTTCTTTTTTGCGTGGCGATCCTCAGGACTGGGCATTTTCCCTTGCGCCAGGGGATCCTGCATTAAGTAATATTGATGCGTTTTTCCTGGCGCTCGGATTGCTGTACGATGAGCCTAATTCAGTGGATCAGGCAGAGAAGAATTTGCTGGCTCTGTGTCAGGGTCAGGATGAGATAGAGGTATATTGTCAGAAATTTAGAAAGTGGTCTGTACTCACTCAGTGGAATGAAGGTGCGCTCGCGGCTATTTTCAGAAGAGGTCTCTCTGAAGCCCTTAAGTATGTCATGGTGGGATTTCCTATGCCTGCTGGCCTGAATGAGTCTATGTCTTTGGCCATTCAGATCGGTCAACGCTTGCGCGAGCGTAAATCTGTGCACCATTTGGCGGTATTACCTGAGCTTAAACCTGAGCCTATGCAGTGCGATAGGACTTGGACCAGAGTTGCACGGCAAGAACACAGACGTCTGAATGGGCTGTGTTTCTACTGTGGTGATTCCACTGATGCTATTTCTGATTGTCCTAAGCGCACTAAGCGGTTCGCTAGGTCTGCCACCATTGGTACGGTACAGTCAAAATTTCTTCTGTCCGTTACCTTGATCTGCTCTTTGTCATCGTATTCTGTCATGGCATTTGTGGACTCAGGCGCTGCTCTGAATTTGATGGACTTGGAGTATGCTAGGCGTTGTGGGTTTTTCTTGGAGCCCTTCCAGTGTCCTATTCCATTGAGAGGAATTGATGCTACGCCTTTGGCCAATAATAAGCCTCAGTACTGGACCCAGCTTACCATGTGCATGGCTCCTGCACATCAGGAGGTTATTCGCTTTCTGGTGTTGCATAATCTGCATGATGTGGTCGTGTTGGGGTTGCCATGGCTACAAGTCCATAATCCAGTATTAGATTGGAAATCCATGTCTGTGTCCAGCTGGGGTTGTCAGGGGGTACATGGTGATGTCCCATTTCTGACTATTTCGTCATCCACCCCTTCTGAGGTTCCTGAGTTCTTGTCTGATTACCGGGATATATTTGATGAACCCAAGTCCGATACCCTACCTCCGCATAGGGATTGTGATTGTGCTATCGATTTGATTCCTGGTAGTAAATTCCCAAAAGGTCGACTGTTTAATTTATCTGTGCCTGAGCACGCCGCTATGCGGAGTTATGTGAAGGAGTCTTTGGAGAAGGGGCATATTCGCCCGTCATCGTCGCCATTAGGAGCAGGGTTCTTTTTTGTAGCCAAGAAGGATGGTTCACTGAGACCTTGTATAGATTACCGCCTTCTAAATAAGATCACGGTTAAATTTCAGTACCCTTTGCCATTATTATCTGATTTGTTTGCTCGCATTAAGGGGGCTGGTTGGTTCACCAAGATAGATCTTCGTGGTGCGTATAATCTTGTGCGTATTAAGCGAGGCGATGAGTGGAAAACTGCATTTAATACGCCCGAGGGCCATTTTGAGTATCTTGTAATGCCATTCGGACTTGCCAGTGCTCCATCAGTGTTTCAGTCCTTTATGCATGACATCTTCCGAGAGTACCTGGATAAATTCCTGATTGTGTACTTAGATGACATTTTGATCTTCTCGGATTATTGGGAGTCTCATGTGAAGCAGGTCAGAACGGTGTTTCAGGTCCTGCGTGCTAATTCTTTGTTTGTGAAGGGATCAAAGTGTCTCTTTGGTGTCCAGAAGGTTTCATTTTTGGGGTTCATCTTTTTCCCTTCTACTATCGAGATGGACCCTGTTAAGGTCCAAGCCATCCATAATTGGACTCAGCCGACATCTCTGAAAAGTCTGCAAAAGTTCCTGGGCTTTGCTAATTTTTATCGTCTCTTCATCTGCAATTTTTCTAGTATTGCTAAACCATTGACCGATTTGACCAAGAAAGGTGCTGATGTGGTCAATTGGTCTTCTGCTGCTGTGGAAGCTTTTCAAGAGTTGAAGCGTCGTTTTTCTTCTGCCCCTGTGTTGTCAACCAGATGTTTCGCTTCCGTTCCAGGTCGAGGTTGATGCTTCTGAGATTGGAGCAGGGGCTGTTTTGTCGCAGAGAAGTTCTGATTGCTCGGTGATGAAACCATGCGCCTTCTTTTCCAGGAAGTTTTCGCCTGCTGAGCGAAATTATGATGTGGGCAATCGAGAGTTGCTGGCCATGAAGTGGGCATTCGAGGAGTGGCGTCATTGGCTTGAAGGAGCTAAGCATCGCGTGGTGGTCTTGACTGATCATAAGAACTTGACTTATCTCGACTCCGCCAAGAGCTTGAATCCTAGACAAGCTCGTTGGTCGTTGTTTTTTGCCCGTTTTGACTTTGTGATTTCATATCTTCCGGGCTCTAAAAATGTGAAGGCGGATGCTCTGTCTAGGAGTTTTGTGCCCGACTCTCCGGGTGTATCTGAGCCGGCGGGTATCCTCAAAGAGGGAGTAATTGTGTCTGCCATCTCCCCTGATTTGCGGCGGGTGCTGCAAAAATTTCAGGCTGATAAACCTGATCGTTGCCCAGCGGAGAAACTGTTTGTCCCTGATAGGTGGACGAATAAAGTTATCTCTGAGGTTCATTGTTCGGTGTTGGCTGGTCATCCTGGAATCTTTGGTACCAGAGAGTTAGTGGCTAGATCCTTTTGGTGGCCATCTCTGTCGCGGGATGTGCGTACTTTTGTGCAGTCCTGTGGGATTCGTGCTTGGGCTAAGCCCTGCTGTTCTCGTGCCAGTGGGTTGCTTTTGCCCTTGCCGGTCCCGAAGAGACCTTGGACACATATCTCTATGGATTTTATTTCAGATCTTCCCGTCTCTCAAAAGATGTCAGTCATTTGGGTGGTCTGTGATCGCTTCTCTAAGATGGTCCATTTGGTACCCTTGTCTAAATTACCTTCCTCCTCTGATTTGGTGCCATTGTTTTTCCAGCATGTGGTTTGTTTACATGGCATTCCAGAGAATATCGTTTCTGACAGAGGTTCCCAGTTTGTTTCGAGGTTTTGGCGAGCCTTTTGTGGTAGGATGGGCTTTGACTTGTCTTTTTCCTCGGCTTTCCATCCTCAGACTAATGGCCAGACCGAACGAACCAATCAGACCTTGGAAACATATCTGAGATGTTTTGTTTCTGCTGATCAGGATGACTGGGTGTCCTTTTTGCCTTTGGCTGAGTTCGCCCTTAATAATCGGGCCAGCTCGGTTACCTTGGTTTCACCGTTTTTCTGCAACTCTGGGTTCCATCCTCGTTTCTCTTCAGGGCAGGTTGAGTCTTCGGACTGTCCTGGTGTGGATACTGTGGTGGACAGGTTGCAGCAGATTTGGACTCATGTAGTGGACAATTTGACCTTGTCCCAGGAGAAGGCTCAACGTTTCGCTAATCGCAGACGCTGTGTGGGTCCCCGACTTCGGGTTGGGGACTTGGTTTGGTTATCTTCTCGTCATATTCCTATGAAGGTTTCCTCTCCTAAGTTTAAACCTCGTTTTATTGGTCCGTATAGGATTTCTGAGGTTCTTAATCCTGTGTCTTTTCGTCTTACCCTTCCAGATTCTTTTTCCATACATAACGTATTCCATAGGTCATTGTTGCGGAGATACGTGGCACCCGTGGTTCCATCTGTTGATCCTCCTGCCCCGGTTTTGGTGGAGGGGGAGTTGGAGTATATTGTGGAGAAGATTTTGGATTCTCGTGTTTCTAGACGGAAACTCCAGTATCTGGTTAAGTGGAAGGGTTATGCTCAGGAAGATAATTCCTGGGTCTTTGCCTCTGATGTCAATGCTCCCGATCTTGTTCGTGCCTTTCATATGGCTCATCCTGGTCGTCCTGGGAGCTCTGGTGAGGGTTCGGTGACCCCTCCTCAAGGGGGGGGGGGTACTGTTGTGAATTCTGTGGCAGAGCTCCCTCCTGTGGTCACAAGTGGTACTTCGGCTGATTCTCTCTGTGAGCTTCCGTTGGTGGAGGAAAGTGGTACTGCGGCTTCTGAGTTTCCTTCCTCAGGTGATATGGTGAAGTCGTTAGGTGCTGCTCTATTTAACTCCACCTAGTGCTTTGATCCTGGCCTCCAGTCAATGTTCTAGTATTGGACCTGTCTCCTCCTGGATCGTTCCTGTGGCCTGCTGCTCTGCATAGCTAAGTTTTTCTTTGCTATTTGTTGCTGTTTTTTTCTGTCCATCTTGTCTATTTGTTTTTTCCTGCTTGCTGGAAGCTCTGGGACGCAGAGGGTGTACCTCCGTGCCGTTAGTTCGGTACAGAGGGTCTTTTTGCCCCCTTTGCGTGGTTTTTGTAGGGTTTTGTGTTGACCGCAAAGTTACCTTTCCTATCCTCGCTCTGTTCAGAAAGTTGGGCCTCGCTTTGCTAAATCTATTTCATCTCTACGTTTGTCTTTTCATCTTACTCACAGTCATTATATGTGGGGGCTGCCTTTTCCTTTGGGGATATTTCTCTGAGGCAAGGTACTCTTATTTTCTATCTTCAGGCTAGCTAGTTTCTCAGGCTGTGCCGAGTTGCATAGGGAGCGTTAGGCGCAATCCACGGCTGCCTTTAGTGTTGTTGGAGAGGATTAGGGATTGCGGTCAGCAGAGTTTCCACGTCTCAGAGCTCGTTCTATGTTTTTTGGGTTATTGTCAGGTCACTGTATGTGCTCTGGTTTCTATGTCCATTGTGGTACTGAATTGCCTTATCATAACAGCCATGCGTACAAGGATGGAGATGAGGGGACAATGCATACCCCGCTTATACTCGAGTCAATAAATTTTCCCAGTTTTTTGTGGTAAAATTAGGTGCTTATACTAGAGTATGGCTAGTTTCACATTTGCGGTTAAGTCCGCAGAGTATCGTCCGCAAACGCATGCAAAAACGCATGCAAACGTCTGATAACGCAGCGTTTTTTATCCGTATCAGCTTACACATGATGGTAAAAAAAAAACACAGCGTTTGCATGCGTTTTTACATCTGTTTGCGCTTTTTATGTTCATGCGTTTGGTATTTCCAGGAGGGTGTGTCTTTAATGGACATGTCTAATCAGTTATTGGACATGCGCAGTCCGAAGTACGCAAGCGCATCAATCGCATGCGTACGCAAGGACATGTGTACGCATGCGTTCCCATAGACAGTAATGCGTTTTTTTGCCACATTCCTTGCACTAACAACCGCATACGTTTCTAGGCGGCAAATTGACGCCTCTGCATGCTGCATTTACCGCGCCAAACCGCAGACGATGAAACGACGCATGCGTCGTCAAACGCGGCAAAACACAACTGATCGCAGACACATACGTCCCTAATGTTAAATATAGGAAAACACAACGCATGCGGATAATTGCGGAAGAAACGCTGCGGACACAACCGCAAATGTGAAACCGGCCTATATATGATAATATGTTAATATAAATGTTGAGCAGAATTAATTTCAGCCTCATGGTTCGGCCTTCCGGAACAGTGACAGTGTGTCTCATTGGGCCCTTCAGGGAAATGAATTGCACCCTGTGCAGGGGCACATTTCTAAGACTATCTCAGCACAGGAACATTTTATTTAAACACATCCAATTGTGGAAATTATTATTATTTCAATATCTATTGACTAAAATGAACTTTTGTTTGTGAGAAAATCTCTTAAAATGGCAAGCATTGTAAGGCTGTGTGCGCACGTTGCGTTTTTTATGCGTTTTGCCACAGCAGAAACGCTTAAAAACGCATTCCCATGCAATCCTATGGGATTCCGCAGTTGCTGTGACCATGCTGCGGAATCGCATAGCGGTAAAATACGCAGCATGTTAATTCTTTCTGCGGAATCGCGGCGATTCCGCAGCCATAGGATTGCATTGAAATGCTCACTTCACGCATGTGGCAAAAAAGGGGATATACTTACCTTCTGATGGCCCCTGGAGTTCTCCCACCTCTCAGCGGTGCACACGGCAGCTTCCGTTCCCAGGGATGCATTGCACAAATCACCTAAGATGACGTCGCGGTCACGCGACCATGACATCACAAAGGTCCTTCGCGCAAAGCATCCCTGGGAATGGAACGTACCGGGAGCGCCGCTGAGGAGATCGGGGGCCGTCGGAAGTTGAGAATAACCATACTTTTTATTATTTTTAACATTCTATCTTTTACTATTGATGCTGCACTATGCGTGACAAGTGTGACCAACCTGTCAATCACTTTTCCAAGCGATACTTCAAATCGCTTGTAAATCGCAAGCATTCTGCAAGCTAAAAACGCTTGTGTTTTGCGGGAAAACGCATGCGAATTCCGCATGCGTTTCTCCCGCGGCAGGGAGTTGCAGATATGCTGCGGACATTTCTGCAACGTAGGCACATAGCCTAAATATAATGCAAGCTCTGCCCACAATATTAAACTACTTGATGAATACGATCAAAATAAACCCCCCAAAACAAAGCCTGATTTGCTTTTTTCCAGTCCACTCCAGGAAAAAACAATGCAATATTTCTGTGTGTAATGAGTAGATAGGTATGTTTGTCAGGGGGAAATCCTGAAGTAGTGAAACATGTTTAAGTTGGGTTTACAAGGCATGACATAGCTGCAGATATTTAAATGATTAAGTGTTAGGAATGCAGTTGACCAAAGTACAATTGTGGTATACCAAAGAACAATTGCAGTAAAAATGTAGGACATCAGGGTCTATTATTATTATTGTTTGGTCTTATCATAATGTTTATGATCTTTACTGTGTTTACAGTTTTAGCATCATCTGGAATAGACTACAATATAAAGGTCTGGTCACCACTGGAACAACACAGGTCTTTCAATTGGGCACTTGCTGAGGAGGTATGTTTAAAACATCATAGCGGCTCTGCCTTCATTTTGTAACAGTGTGTTAATGTCACAGTAATGATAAATAACAACACTGAAGCAATACATAATCTTAACCCCTTCCCGACCTTTGACGCCACGTAGGCGTCATGAAAGTCGGTGCCATTCCGACCCATGACGCCTATGCGGCGTCATGGAAAGATCGCGTCCCTGCAGATCGGGTGAAAGGGTTAACTCCCATTTCACCCGATCTGCAGGGACAGGGGGAGTGGTAGTTTAGCCCAGGGGGGGTGGCTTCACCCCCTCGTGGCTACGATCGCTCTGATTGGCTGTTGAAAGTGAAACTGCCAATCAGAGCGATTTGTAATATTTCACCCATTATAACGGGTGAAATATTACAATCCAGCCATGGCCGATGCTGAAATATCATCGGCCATGGCTGGAAATACTAGTGTGCCCCCACCCCACCCCTCCGATCGCCCCCCCACCCCCCCGATCTGGCCGGTACACTGCTCCGGCTCCCCTCCGCCCTGTGCTCCGCTCCCCCCCGTGCTCGTGTCCGCTCCCCCCGTGCTCCAATCACCCCCCCGTGCTCCAATCACCCCCCCTGCACTCCGATCCACCCCCCCCGTGCTCCGTTCCACCCCCCCGTGCTCCATTCCAGCCCCCCCGTGCTCCGTTCCACGCCCCCCGCGCTCCGTTCCACCCCTCCCGCGCTCCGATTCCCCCCCCCGTGCTCCGATCCCCCCCCCCGTGCTCCGATCCCCCCCCCCGTGGTCCCCCCCCACCCTATCATACTTACCGATCCAGCCGTGGTCCCGTCCGTCTTCTCCCGGGCGCCGCCATCTTCCAAAATGGCGGGCGCATGTGCAGTGCGCCCGCCGAATCTGCCGGCCGGCAGATTCGTTCCAAAGTGCATTTTGATCACTGAGATATAATCTATCTCAGTGATCAAAATAAAAAAAATAATAAATGACCCCCCCCCTTTGTCACCCCCATAGGTAGGGACAATAAAAAAATAAAGAAATTTTTTTTTTTCCACTAATGTTAGAATAGGGTTAGGGTTAGGGGTAGGGTTAGGGTTAGGGGTAGGGTTAGGGGTAGGGTTAGGGTTAGGGGTAGGGGTAGGGTTAGGGGTAGGGGTAGGGTTAGGGGTAGGGTTAGGGTTAGGGCTAGGGTTAGGGGTAGGGTTAGGGGTAGGGTTAGGGTTAGGAATGTGCACACGTATTCTGGTCCTCTGCGGATTTTTCCGCTGCGGATTTGATAAATCCGCAGTGCTAAACCGCTGCGGATTTATGGCGGATTTACCGCGTTTTTTTCTGCGCATTTCACTGCGGTTTTACAATTGCGATTTTCTATTGGAGCAGTTGTAAAACCGCTGCGGAATCCGCACAAAGAAGTGACATGCTGCGGAATGTAAACCGCTGCGTTTCCGTGCAGTTTTTCCGCAGCATGTGTACAGCGATTTTTGTTTCCCATAGGTTTACATTGAACTGTACACTCATGGGAAACTGCTGCGGATCCGCAGCGTTTTCCGCAGCGTGTGCACATACCTTTAGAATTAGGCTATGTGCACACGGTGCGGATTTGGCTGCGGATTCGCAGCAGTGTTCCATCAGGTTTACAGTACCATGTAAACATATGAAAAACCAAATCCGCTGTGCCCGTGATGCGGAAAATACCGCGCGGGAACGCTGCGTTGTATTTTCCGCAGCATGTGAATTCTTTGTGCGGATTCCGCAGCGTTTTACACCTGTTCCTCAATAGGAATCCGCAGGTGAAATCCGCACAAAAAACACTGGAAATCCGCGGAAAATCCGCAGGTAAAACACAGTGCCTTTTACCCGCAGATTTTTCAAAAATGGTGCGGAAATATCTCACACGAATCCGCAACGTGGGCACATAGCCTTAGGGTTAGGGTTGGAATTAGTGTTGTGGTTAGGGGTGTGTTGGGGTTAGGGTTGTGATTAGGATTATGGCTACAGTTGGGATTAGGGTTAGGGGTGTGTTGGGGTTAGTGTTGGAGTTAGAATTGAGGGGTTACCACTGTTTAGGCACATCAGGGGTCTCCAAACGCAACATGGCGCCACCATTGATTCCAGCCAATCTCGTATTCAAAAAGTCAAATGGTGCTCCCTCACTTCCGAGCCCTGACGTGTGCCCAAACAGTGGTTTACCCCCACATATGGGGTACCAGCATACTCAGGACAAACTGCGCAACAATTACTGGGGTCCAATTTCTCCTGTTACCCTTGTGAATCTAAAAAAATGCTTGCTAAAACATAATTTTTGAGGAAAGAAAAATGATTTTTTATTTTCACGGATCTGTGTTGTAAACGTCTGTGAAGCACTTGGGGGTTCAAAGTGCTCACCACATATCTAGATAAGTTCCTTGGGGGGTCTAGTTTCTAAAATGGGGTCACTTGTGGGGGGTTTCTACTGTTTAGGCACACCAGGGGCTCTGCAAACGCAACGTGACACCCGCAGACCATTCCATCAAAGTCTGCATTTCAAAAGTCACTACTTCCCTTCTGAGCCCCGACGTGTGCCCAAACAGTGGTTTACCCCCACATATGGGGTATCAGCGTACTCAGGAGAAACTGGACAACAACTTTTGGGGTCCAATTTCTCCTGTAACCCTTGGGAAAATAAAAAATTCTGGGCTAAATAATTATTTTTGAGGAAAGAAAACGTATTTATTATTTTCACGGCTCTGCATTATAAACTTCTATGAAGCACTTGGGGGTTCAAAGTGCTCACCACACATCTAGATAAGTTCCTTTCAGGGTCTAGTTTCCAAAATGGGGTCACTTGTGGGGGGTTTCTACTGTTTAGGCACATCAGGGGCTCTGCAAACGCAACGTGACGCCCGCAGAGCATTCCATCAAAGTCTGCATTTCAAAACGTCACTACTTCAATTCCAAGCCCCGGCATGTGCCCAAACAGTAGTTTACCCCCACATATGGGGTATCACCGTACTCAGGAGAAACTGGACAACAAATATTGGGGTCAAATTTCTCCTGTTACCCTTGGGAAAAATAAAAAACTCTGGGCTAAATAATTATTTTTGAGGAAAGAAAACGTATTTATTATTTTCACGGCTCTGCATTATAAACTTCTATGAAGCACTTGGGGGTTCAAAGTGCTCACCACACATCTAGATAAGTTCCTTTGGGGGTCTAGTTTCCAAAATGGGGTCACTTGTGGGGGGTTTCTACTGTTAAGCCACATCAGGGGCTCTGCAAACGCAACGTGACGCCCACAGAGCATTCCATCAAAGTCTGCATTTCAAAACGTCACTACTTCACTTCCGAGCCCCGGCATGTGCCCAAACAGTGATTTACCCCCACATATGGGGTATCAGCGTACTCAGGAGAAACTGGACAACAACTTTTGGGGTCAAATTTCTCCTGTTACCCTTGGGAAAATAAAAAATTGCAGGCTAAAAGATCATTTTTGAGAAAATAATTTTTTTTTTTTTTTTCATGGCTCTGCGTTATAAACTTCTGTAAAGCACTTGGGGGTTCAAAGTCCTCACCACACATCTAGATTAGTTCCTTTGGGGGTCTAGTTTCTAAAATGGTGTCATTTCTGGGTGATCTCCAATGTTTAGGCACACAGGGGCCCTCCAAACGTGACATGGTGTCCGCTAATGATTGGAGCTAATTTTCCATTTAAAAAGCCAAATGGCGTGCCATCCCTTCCGAGCCCTGCCGTGCGCCCAAACAGTGGTTTACCCCCACATATGGGGTATCAGCGTACTCAGGACAAACTGGACAACAATATTTGGGGTCCAATTTCTCCTATTATCCTTGGCAAAATAGGAAATTCCAGGCTAAAAAATCATTTTTGAGGAAAGAAAAATTATTTTTTATTTTCATGGCTCTGCGTTATAAACTTCTGTGAAGCACCTGGGGGTTTAAAGTGCTCAATATGCATCTAGATAAGTTCCTTGGGGGGTCTAGTTTCCAAAATGGGGTCACTTGTGCGGGAGCTCCAATGTTTAGGCACACAGGGGCTCTCCAAACGCGACATGGTGTCCGCTAACAATTGGAGCTAATTTTCCATTCAAAAAGTCAAATGGCGCGCCTTCTCTTCCGAGCCCTGCCGAGTGCCCAAACAGTGGTTTACCCCCACATATGAGGTATCGGCGTACTCGGGAGAAATTGCCCAACAAATTTTATGATCCATTTTATCCTACTGCCCATGTGAAAATGAAAAAATTGAGGCGAAAAGAATTTTTTTGTGAAAAAAAAGTACTTTTTCATTTTTACAGATCAATTTGTGAAGCACCTGAGGGTTTAAAGTGCTCACTAGGCATCTAAATTAGTTCCTTGGGGGGTCTAGTTTCCAAAATGGGGTCACTTGTGGGGGAGCGCCAATGTTTAGGCACACAGGAGCTATCCAAACGCGACATGGTGTCCGCTAACGATGGAAATAATTTTTCATTCAAAAAGTCAAATGGCGCTCCTTCCCTTCCGAGCCTTACCATGTGCCCAAACAGTGGTTTACCTCCACATGTGAGGTATTGGTGTACTCAGGAGAAATTGCCCAACACATTTTAGGATCCATTTTATCCTGTTGCCCATGTGAAAATGAAAAAATTGAGGCTAAAAGAATTTTTTTGTGAAAAAAAAGTACTTTTTCATTTTTACGGATCAATTTGTGAAGCACCTGGGGGTTCAAAGTGCTCACTATGCATCTAGATAAGTTCCTTGGGGCGTCTAGTTTCCAAAATGGGGTCACTTGTGGGGGAGCTCCAATTTTTAGGCACACGGGGGCTCTCCAAACGTGACATGGTGTCCGCTAAAGAGTGGAGCCAATTTTTGATTCAAAAAGTCAAATGGCGCTCCTTCCCTTCCAAGCCCTGCCGTGCGCCAAAACAGTGGTTTACCCCCACATATGAGGTATCAGCGTACTCAGGACAAATTGGACAACAACTTTCGTGGTTCAGTTTCTCCTTTTACCATTGGGAAAATAAAAAAATTGTTGCTAAAAGATAATTTTTGTGACTAAAAAGTTAAATGTTCATTTTTTCCTTCCATGTTGCTTCTGCTGCTGTGAAGCACCTGAAGGGTTAATAAACTTCTTGAATGTGGTTTTGAGTACCTTGAGGGGTGCAGTTTTTAGAATGGTGTCACTTTTGGGTATTTTCAGCCATATAGACCCCTCAAACTGACTTCAAATGTGAGGTGGTCCCTAAAAAAAATGGTTTTGTAAATTTCGTTGTAAAAATGACAAATCGCTGGTCGAATTTTAACCCTTATAACTTCCTAACAAAAAAAAATTTTGTTTCCAAAATTGTGCTGATGTAAAGTAAACATGTGGGAAATGTTATTTATTAACTATTTTGTGTCACATATCTCTCTGGTTTAACAGAATAAAAATTCAAAATGTGAAAATTGCGAAATTTTCAAAATTTTCGCCAAATTTCCGTGTTTATCACAAATAAATGCAGAATTTATTGACCTAAATTTACCACTAACATGAAGCCCAATATGTCACGAAAAAACAATCTCAGAACCGCTAGGATCCGTTGAAGCGTTCCTGAGTTATTACCTCATAAAGGGACACTGGTCAGAATTGCAAAAAACGGCAAGGTCTTTAAGGTCAAAATAGGCTGGGTCTTGAAGGGGTTAATTTAGAATATAAACTTAGTCATTTCGTGTCCATTTAAGGAATCTGTCTACTGTTTATATATGCATGTAACTTTTTCACCTGTGTGAAAAACACCGTGTGCACAGCTACAATGTGGTGCTTAGACTAGGTTCCCAAACCATCACATCAAATAGAAAAAAGTCTAGCACTCAACTTAAGCATCGATAGGTTTGATTTATTTGTAGCACTTGAAACATTTCAGTCCGTAAGGACTTTCATCAGTCACTACAATAACATAACAAAAATAAATAAAATATAAAGTACAGCCAGTACAAAATAAAGAAAGTATATACAGAATGGCAAAAGCCGACAGAAAACTTGGTCATTGTACATGATCAAAGCATAGACAAACTTATAGCAGTGGTATTAGAGCAAGTAGCCACGCTCAGTACGGAGTATGGTGAAAGTGAGTAAATATAAAGGCCGATATAACAAGAGACAAATAACGTACCGTGCTGATCGTAGCAAAATATGGCAAAGTTCATGCGGGAGAAAAATTACATGGTACGTGCCTGATATGGTGTAAGAAGAAATAAGGGTAAACGGGACAGGAGTTAAAGAGGGAGGGTTAGGACTTGTGTGTTGTACTTACAAGAGAGCCGCCACGCCTTAGGGCATTAATAGTAATATTTAGTATAGCTGTGGAGCAACAATGGGAGGTTGGGGTTCCTCAAGGAGCAGTCCTAGGCCCCCTCCTCTTCTCGTTGTATACTGCCCCTATTGGACAATCAGTAGATTTGGTTTCCAGTACCATCTCTATGCGGACGACACCCAATTATACACCTCTTCTCCTGTTGTCACGCCGACCTTTTTAGAAAACACCAGGGATTGTCTTACCGCTGTCCTCCCTCTATCTGAAACTAAACCTTTCAAAAACTGAACTCCTCGTGTTCTCTCCCTCTACTAACCTACCTTTGCCTGACATTGCCATCTCCGTGTGCGGTTCCACCATTACTCCAAAGCAACATGCCCGCTGCCTTGGGGTCATCCTTGATTCTGACCTTTCATTCACCCCCCACATCCGATCACTGGCTCGCTCTTCTTACCTGCATCTCAAAAACATTTCTAGAATTCGCCCTTTTCTTACTTTCAACTCTGCATAAACTCTTACTGTTTTACTTATTCATTCTCGTCTGGACTATTGTAACTCTCTACTAATCGGCCTCCCTCTTACCAAACTTTCCCCGCTCCAATCTGTCCTGAATGCTGCTGCCAGGATCATATTCCTCACCAACCGTTACACCGATGCCTCTACCCTGTGCCAGTCATTACACTGGCTACCCATCCACTCCAGAATCCAGTACAAAACTACTACCCTCATCTACAAAGCACTCCATGGCTCGGCACCACCCTACATCTCCTCTCTGGTCTCAGTCTACCACCCTACCCGTGCCCTCCGCTCCGCTAATGACCTCAGGTTAGCATCCTCAATAACCAGAACCTCCCACTCCCGTCTCCAAGACTTTACACGTGCTGCGCCGATTCTTTGGAATGCACTACCTAGGTTAATACGATTAATCCCCAATCCCCACAGTTTTAAGCGTACCCTAAAAACTCATTTGTTCAGACTGGCCTACCGCCTCAATGTATTAACCTAACGATCCCTGTGTGGCCTATTTAAAGAAAAAAAAAAAAAAACTATTGTTTTTATTTATTTAATTTTTTTTTTTTTTTAATAGGCAATCAGGTTCCTCGCATCATGTTCTCATTCACTTTATGCAGTTAATAGCCCTCTGTGTCTGTACTGCTACATACTTAGGCAGTTAACTGGTTCATGCAGCTTTACGTGAACACCCGAGCCTTACACTATGGCCGGTCCGAATAACTAAAGCAATTGTTACCATCCACCTCTCGTGTCTCCCCTTTTCCTCATAGTTTGTAAGCTTGCGAGCAGGGCCCTCATTCCTCCTGGTATCTGTTTTGAACTGTATTTCTGTTATGCTGTAATGTCTATTGTCTGTACAAGTCCCCTCTATAATTTGTAAAGCGCTGCGGAATATGTTGGCGCTATATAAATAAAAATCATTATTATTATTATTATTATTTAGTATGCCTGTAAAGGACAGCTAAATGATGGTGACAAATATGCATGTTGTGTCGATAGCTAATAAAGATAAATACATAGAGAAAAGCAAAAAGCCAGCTCACCAGGCAGCTACAGCAGGTGCACGGAACTTCCATGTTGATCCACGTAGTATAGATAGGAAGACGAAAAAAGGGGGTTTGTTCCAGCTCCAAAGTTTAAAATTAAGTCCTTTATTGATACATGATAAAAACGTAAGCTGAATAACTCTCCACAGCACAATAGGAAACGAGCTACGCGTTTCGATCTTTGCAGATCTTTGTCAGAGCTACAAATGAATAAAAAAAGGAATACTATATAGCCACCACCAGCCAATAGACAATTGTCTCAAAATCACATGACAGGAAAGAATCCCAGTGACGAAAACAATATAAAACAAAAAAGGAAAAATAATACACATATGCATTAAAATTTGTGTGAACATATTAAACACATAAGAAAAACACACGTTAGTTTCACATGCTCATAACAGGGACACTAGTAATGATACATCAATTCATTGTGTTTGTTGAGACCAGAAGGGAAGCGAGTGCTCAGGTGATAAATCCAAAATGCCTCACGCATCAACAGACAGCATCTGGAATCCCCTCCCCGCACTGGTTTGTTAACTCGTTCTATTCCATAAGCACGGAAACTTTTAGTGCTACCAGAATGCTGAGTAATGAAATGCCTGGAGGCTGCCGACACTGAATGAACAGACTCACCAGACTTCTCTATATCGTGTAAATGTTCACTGATCCGAGTCTTCAACTTGCGAGAGGTACAGCCAACATATGGTAAGTGACAAATTGTACAGTCAATTTTATATACCACTGAAACAGTATTGCAATTAATATACCCCTTTATATTGAAGTGCTTGGAAGCACTAGAGTTATCAAATGTCTTGGTGACTAATGCATGATCGCACGTCTTGCACCTATTGCTGCCACATTTAAAGAAACCCGTATAATTTAACCAGGTTTTGTTCTTATTTGTACTAGAGCAAAACATACTTGGTGAAACCCTATTCCCAACAGTAAGGGCTTTTCTTGATATTACGTTAACTCCTGTGTCTAAAATTTTAGCCAAACTACTGTCTTCATACAATATTGGTAAAAATTTGTTAACTATATTCTTTATTTGATTAAACTGAGAACTAAACTGAAAACAGATATATGGTTTGCTATTTGTTTTGGCAGAAATAGGTGCAGAAGAAATTGATGTTTTAGGTACAATCAAATCATCATGATCTTTTCGTGCAACAATTTTCTCTGCCCTGTTCAGCATCCAATATGGATAATTGCGGCTTTTTAGTTTACCAGAAGCTATATTTATTTCATTTTTTAAAATGTTCTTATTACTACAGTTTCGTTTGATTCTGGTAAATTCCCCGACGGAGATAGATTGGATGGTGTGCACAGGGTGATTACTATCAGCATGGAGTATGGTGTTGCCACTGAGAGATTTGTGATGGGTTCTCGTCTCTATCACCTGATCAGCATCACCAGTTAAACTTAAATCCAAAAAATGTATCTGTTTCTGATCATGTCTGTATGTGAAGCGTAAATTATACCCATTTGAATTAATGTAACTAATGAAGTCAGGTATGGCAGATACCTCGGCGATCCAAATGATGAGTAAATCGTCGATGTATCTGCCATACCAACCAATCTGTGAACGAAAAGGATTAGAAACTGAAAATATATAATTATGTTCCCAAAAAGCCATAACAAGGTTAGCCAAAGAAGGTGAAAATTTGGCACCCATGGCCACTCCAGATCGCTGCAAATAATAACGAGAATCAAAAGAAAAAAAGTTATGTGTCATGAGAAAAAAGGTAACTTGCAAAATATACTGTTTCAAATCTGTGGAATAATTACTGAAATTATCAAGATGGAATTTGAGACCTTGCATGGCTACACTGTGGGGAATACATGTGTATAGCGAAACCACATCACAGCAAAGCCATGTAGATTCAGCTGTCCATTTTTTATCTGCAAACAATCCCTTTGAATCTTTAATATAACCTGGAATTCTACCCACAAGAGGCTGCAAAAGCGAGTCCACCCACTCACAAAGATGTTCATTGGCTGAGCCTATTCCTGAGACAATTGGCCTCAAAGGAGGAATAGCTTCCTTCTTGTGCACTTTTGGTAGTCCGTGCAAAATGGGACAGATGGGATCTTGTACTACCAAATAATTGAACTGTTTCTTTGTTAGAATACCAAGACTATAACCTTCCTCTATTATTTTGTCTGCTTTATTCTTAAAGTCATTGGATGGATTAACTTTAAGTTCCGCGTAGCTCGTTTCCTATTGTGCTGTGGAGAGTTATTCAGCTTACGTTTTTATCATGTATCAATAAAGGACTTAATTTTAAACTTTGGAGCTGAAATAAAGATAGATACCTTAGATTGAATGCTGTTGTGGTGGGGCGGTGACCACATTTGTAACTCTTTCACCGACAAGTCCAGCAATACCTGTATATGGCCTGTCTGCTCCTCCATTACTGAGAAATCTGCTTGTGAATTGATATACAAATGAGGTTGAAGACCTATGGTAGATCTGAAGCCCCTGTCATTTTTGCTTTATTTCATGCTCAGCTCCGGCTCCTCCTACTTGACTTACAACTCCTTTGCCTGACATCACACAACAAAGAAGCTGTTAGGCAAGCAGAAAGAGGCAGTTCTGGGTGGGGAAATGACAGAGGCTTCAGATCTACAATAGCTCTTAAGCCTAATTTGTATATCCTTTGGAACATTGATTTCTCAGAAATGGGAGAACCGATTGGCAATGTAAAGGTGTTGCTGGACTTTTCTGTGAAAGAGTTACATGCACATATGCATAGTTTGGGTGTGACATCCTGCTGACAGATCCCGTTCAAGAACTAATTAATGGACACTAATTGAAATTTTTGTTTTCCCAGTAATAATCTATTTGATGGTACCTGAAGGTTTTCAAAGTGTTGCATCACAGCAGAAGAAAGGGTCATTTTTTTCTGATACTGTGATTGGAGCTGAAATGCAACTCCAGTGGCAGTAAGAAGAGTGGCCTTGTAGCAAGAAAAAAAAAGACCCTTATGTCTTTCATACAACCTCTTTAAAATTATTGTACAACTTTATCACCAACTATTTTATTATTGTTTTGATGCATCTTCATTTTACAATGAAACACCTGGTCCTACCATTATTCAAGCTTGATACGTTGGTATTGCTGTGAAAACAAACCCCAAACAATCATTACGTAATCTGATTCTGCACGCTTAGTCCTTGCAGTATACTACTTCTTGCTTGAACATATTCAGTCTTTTGCTGCTGTGTAAGTCTGTTCACTTTCTTTTATATTGCTTAGATCTTGCAATTGCCACTCTTCTGACTCCTAAAAGTCCCTTCTTGGTAAATTCCTCCTTATGTTCACATGTGCCTCAGCGTAGGGGCAGAATACAGCAATGCATCATTGTTTCCTTCATAACCAGAAAAAAAACACAAGGCAATTGCTGTCATATTTGAGTTTGAAACAGAAACACTGATCCTGTGTGAAAATCTGTGGAGGCATTATACACAATCAAATAACCAAAAAAGTACAGTTGTTCTAATCACTGAACATGAGAAATTGAAAAAGTCATAAATAATAATTGAAAAAAGAAGGAGATCCAGCTCAACGATGTAGTGAAAAGTCCATAGTTTTATTTCACTTCAAAATATAGTGTAAGGATAGAACATCAGCATACAAAAAAAATTAAAAACCAAGGTCAACGCGTTTCCGGTGACTAAGCACCCTTAATCATGATACCTGGTACATGGCATGTCTTATACTTTTATACTGGTATCCGGTCGTCACACCGGTGTTACAATTAGTAAAATTGGTTAATCAAACCAAGTAGACACACATGGTAACAAAAGTAAGACATACTTGATGGAAAGACTAAAACAAATGTTCTAGCTGGACGAAAATACAAAAAATGACAGAAATTGCATAAAATACATAGATCACATGTATGTGAAAGGACTACATGCAGGATGGAAAAATAAACAAAATTGCATTGTAATAATAATTGGATGGATCTGAGAATATATTGGTAATATGCAATGTCAAATATAATAAATTCTCATAGCAATATGAAAAAAAGACTATATTGATCCTTGATGGAAATTAGATTAGTAAAAGAAAAAAGTTTTTTTCAAACAGAAAGCATATTGAGAGGAAAGCTATTTCAAAAGGAAAACTATCCATGGTTGGGCACGAACTCGTATGAATTCTCAGTTCAGAAATGTGGCATACATGTGGATCTCGTAATGAGAAGAGCTACAAGCCTCTTCAATTCCAGAGACACCCCTAGAACGCTGCAAGTCAAAATAAAGCAAAGAAATTGTTTGCATCGTTAGTTACGGAGGAGACTCCTATGACTAGCAATAAGGATGGACTACTTGATAATTTGTTATCCTCAATGCTCAAGGAAAATCGCCTCTGGTGGGATCTCAGTTCATTGAAAAATTATAAAGAGAAAAATGTTATCCCAAGAGGGCTGAGAGTGAAGAAAATTCCCAATACTGTGTTTTCAAACACTTTTGTTCAAGAGTGGAACACAATTCTATCTGATTGTTCGTTGAAACTAATTGCCTTGATAATACAATATGAGGAAACTTCTCTGATTCAACTGCAACAGGATATTGAAACCATGACTAAGGAGGCAAAAGATAAAATGACATCAGCACAATTTGACGAGTTTATCAACACCAGTAACTCTAAAATTTCTAAAGCAGAAGAAACTATCATGGACATGAAGAAACGCAAGCTGGATCGGGATCTTTATGACTATGCCAATGATCAGGTCTATGAATGGGGGAGGTGGGATAAAATGAACCAATCTCACAAATCCATCCTAAAACCCCACAGAAACCGCACTTACAGAAATCGTATGCGGAGACAGGTCACTTTCAGTTCGTCTGATCTGGACACTTCAACCGGAGTTACAGAGGACTCAGATTCCGAACCTGCACAGAGTTCAAAAAACTCCTACTTCAAAAAAAGCAAACCTCCATTCATCAACAGAAGAAGGTCTACCAAAGAAAAGGAAGGAAACATCGAAGTAAACAGAAACCCCTCGAGATATCATCTCAGACGCCAGCGTTAGGACATTTTAATGTTGTTAACATGTCTTCTTTTTCCCTTACAGATGACCAACAAGAACTTTTATCATATGGCCTTAATTTTGTACCAAGTTGTAATTTCGATCTTTTTTCCACAATTTGTGATGTGAATAGATTCATTAGAAATATTGCTCTCAAATTACATTTTAGGGATGATTCAACAGAGGCAAAATGTAACATCAATCCTCATGATAATGACTTTAGGTCTCTTGACTTTCCAGATCAGCTGTCACTTATGTCAGAATTACAGGAAGAAAGTTTAGAGGTAAATGAAGATTCATTCATTCCTAGAAATGTAATTAAAGTGCCTAATCCTCATCACTATCCTGTTCAGGCACGTAAACCTGCCATGGATAGATTCCAAAATGTGATAGAATCTCAGTTGAGGAGCCTTTTTGAAGGTGTGCGGGACAAACGCTTGCACAACGGTAATCTTAAACCTAGGTTACAGAAGGCATTACGGGAACTACAACACAATGATGACCTTGTCATTAAAAACTCTGACAAGGGTGGGTCCGTTGTTGCAATGGATAAGCCTAATTACATCACCTGGGTTAATGACATGCTTTCGGATCCGACTGTGTACAAGCGTCTGCCTGCCAACCCCACGGTACAAATACAAAACAGAATCTATAATCTTATAGATGAGGGGTTTAGTATGGGATTTTTCAATAAAAAAGAAAGTGATTATCTGAAGGTTGCTAATCCAGTGACTCCAATCTTGTATGCCTTACCTAAAACCCATAAAAACAAATATCCACCACCCATGAGGCCGATTGTATCGGGCATTGGGTCTCTGGGTGAGAGGCTGGGGGAGTGGTTGGATCTGCTCCTCCAGCCTCTCGTCCAGAGAACACCTGGTTACCTAAGGGACAGCACCGATGTTCTTAATTTCATGGAGGGGTTTATATGGCAGTCGAATTTCTCATGGATCACTTCAGATGTCACCTCGTTGTATACTTCTATACCACATGAAGTGGCGATATTCGCCCTTAAATTTCACATGCAAAAATATAGCGATTTTTCGGCAGACCTTCAGTCCTATGTCATAGAGGTCACATCTTTTCTTATGACCACAAACTTTTTTTGCTTTAATCAAATATATTTCATGCAAATTAGCGGTGTTTCAATGGGTGCCAAATACTCACCTTCCATCGCCAATTTGGTTATGAGTTGGTGGGAAGAATCTTGCATATATAACGATGAGAACCCTTTTAAAGATTGCATACAATGGTACGGTAGATACATCGATGATTTGATATTTATCTGGAACTCCGATGTATCTACCGCACAGGATTTAACAAACTATTTCAACTGTAATCCATTCAATCTTAAATTTATTTCACGTCAAGATTACATGTGTATAGAGTTCTTAGATTTAAAACTAAAGGGCATACCTAACACTCCTATTGTTACTTCCACTTTACGAAAAACCACAGCAGGAAATACAATATTGCGTGCAAACAGTCACCATCCTAAACACACCATTAAAAGTATCCCTGTAGGGGAAATGGTAAGAGCAAAACGTAACTGCAGTACATCAGAGGATTACTTTCAAGAGATTGAGGGCATAAAGGAAAGACTTGTGCAGAGAGGCTACAGTGATTGGCATTTAAATAGAGCAGAAAAAATTGTCGCACGACGACCTCGTTTTCACAGCAAAGAAAACCAAAGTTTATCTCCCCAAAATCCAATCACTGTGGTCTTCCAGTACAGTAATCAATTTAATGCAATTAAGAAAATACTAATTGATAATTTGACTATTCTCAAAGAGGATGCTGACATAGCGGAAATCCTGAATAACGGATACAGAATTGTGTCTAGAAAAGCCCCCTCTTTAGGCTCTAGCTTATCACCGAGTTCTCTTTGTGCCCATTCCGTACAGCCTTCTCATTGGCTTAACACAAAAGGCTTTTATAAATGTGGTGCGGTGGCATGTAAAACCTGCAAATATTCGGGAAAATGCTGTAATTTTACTGATGCCAGTGACCAGAATGTTTATTCCATTAAGACTTTCCTGAATTGTAACACCAAAAATGTGGTATACATCATGGAATGTACGGCATGCCATCTCAAATATGTTGGGAGTACCATACGGTCTTTAAAAACTCGTATTCGTGAACATATTTATGATGTTGAGAACATCAGTGCCAATAGAAACACATCACAAGTTTCACAACATTTCATTAATCACCATCAATCTAATCTTGAGTCACTTAAAATTTATGCGATTGAAAAAATTCATAAACCATTCAGAGGAGGAGACATTGAGGTGACCCTGAGAAATAGGGAATCATGGTGGATCTTTAAACTCTGAACAAGAATTCCACATGGTTTAAACAAAAGGAAAGATCTAATGCTCTTTTATTAGTATCTTGATGGTTTATGGATAGCGAAGTTGTTCTCCCGACATTTAGTAACTGAATGTGTAGTTCACATATTTCGCATATTCTCTTTCAAGGCAAATAGCTATCGATATGCCCTTTTGTTCGCTCTTGGTTGCCGGCCGCACTCACATTGTAAAGACATCTGCCGCTATGTTCTTATCTGATCTCATTTATTCTGGCCATAACAGCTCTTAACTTGAGAGAGTCTTGCCGTTAATTGTCCTGTTCCTCTGCCCATAGCTGTTTGCGAGCTTGCAGCGTTCTAGGGGTGTCTCTGGAATTGAAGAGGCTTGTAGCACTTCTCATTACGAGATCCACATGTATGCCACATTTCTGAACTGAGAATTCATACGAGTTCGTGCCCAACCATGGATAGTTTTCCTTTTGAAATAGCTTTCCTCTCAATATACTTTCTGTTTGAAAAAAACTTTTTTCTTTTACTAATCTAATTTCCATCAAGGATCAATATAGTCTTTTTTCATATTGCTATGAGAATTTATTATATTTGACATTGCATATTACCAATATATTCTCAGATCCATCCAATTATTATTACAATGCAATTTTGTTTATTTTTCCATCCTGCATGTAGTCCTTTCACATACATGTGATCTATGTATTTTATGCAATTTCTGTCATTTTTTGTATTTTCGTCCAGCTAGAACATTTGTTTTAGTCTTTCCATCAAGTATGTCTTACTTTTGTTACCATGTGTGTCTACTTGGTTTAATTAACCAATTTTACTAATTGTAACACCGGTGTGACGACCGGATACCAGTATAAAAGTATAAGACATGCCATGTACCAGGTATCATGATTAAGGGTGCTTAGTCACCGGAAACGCGTTGACCTTGGTTTTTAATTTTTTTGTATGCTGATGTTCTATCCTTACACTATATTTTGAAGTGAAATAAAACTTTGGACTTTTCACTACATCGTTGAGCTGGATCTCCTTCTTTTTCCTGTTTGTCTACGCCCTGACACAGCGGTTCCGTGCTCCGAGCCCCTGGGAATGTCGATATGGTGAGCTGGACTTTGTTTTTTCTGCATAAATAATAATTGACTGATCTAAAAATGGGTACCAAATCCCATAGGAAAGATGAATTGAAACATAGGAAGATAGTTAATGCAAAATATATTTAAATGACAACTTCACAATTCATAAATACATACATTGAAAAGGACTAGTCTTTAAAAATAGTCCTGATGGTGTTAACATTAAGGCTGTGTGTTTTTGCGGCTGATTTTTCCACACAGAATTGGCCCAGAAATGCTAGGGAATCCTTATACCATCAAAGTCAATGAGAATCCTTAAGTGCTGTTCACATAGGTATTTTTCCTTTGTGGATTTGTGCAGCATTTAAATCCGCAGCATGTCAATTCTTTGTGCGTTTTGCCAATGACTTCAATTGAGTCAGTCAAATACGCAACAAAAACGCAAGTATAAAATGTTTGCGGATTTGCTGAGTTTTTGTTTGCGTTTTTATGGACTTCCTATGGTGTTCCCTATGCTGTCATCTGTGTGACAAGGAGAGAAACACCGGCAGCAACATTACCGCCAGTAAGATCATTACCGTTGGTCAGAGCGCTGCGGGGTAACGCTGTAAGATGTCAGCGTGAGCCTGCCGCTGTGACTGTGACCCACGGTAGAAAGCTTACTGCATATTACCAACGTCGGCTGATGAGACTACTATGCCTACCTATCCTTCCTACACTCCTGTGTGGCTGCTAGATACTGGACTAAGCACCTTCTGACATCTAGGGTATGTAAGACTTCCTCACTCCTATTTTTGGGATTGGGGTTAAAGGAAGGAAGGGTTATCTCCTGAGACCTATGAAAATGTGACGCTACTTTTGGGAGATAGGCCGGGTCAGTCTATCTTCTAGAATCTGTGTGAAAGGTGGGTAGGCCGATAGGGCCTGGATGTCACTGACCCTACTTGCTGAAGTAAGAGCAATGAGGAGTGAAGTTTTTAGGGATTCAAAAGGGACCTTCTTTAGGGCTGAAAGGAATAAGTTCAGGTCCCAAAGAGGAGTACAAAAAGAGGGGATGGGTCTAGACCTGCCTGAAGCTTTGATGAATTTAGATATCCAACAATACCCAGCCAGGTCGCAATTGTACAGGGCCCCTAGAGCCGCAACTTGGACTTTCAAAGTGCTCGTGGCCAACCTCTGTTCCAAACCTTTCTGCAGAAACTCTAAAATGGCAGTTAGCGGAACCCCGCCGTCTAACTTAGAGCCTGAAACTGTAAGAAATATTTTCCAGGTTTTTCCATATAGTTTGGTGGTCACCGGCTTTCTGCTCTGTAGCAAAGTGGCGACTAAGTTTGGAGAGAACCCCGTATTGCTCAGTAGCGACCTCTCAAGTTCCAGGCTGTCATGTGCAGGCCGTCATGTGCAAGTTTTTTTTACCTGCGGATGAGACACTGGCCCTTGAGAGAGAAGGTCCTGGAGATTCGGAAGTACCCAAGGGTCAGAGATGGACATCCTCCTCAGCCAAGAAAACCATGTCATCTTTGGCCAGAAGTTGGCTATTAGAATCATCCTTGCACTGTCCTCCCGTACTTTCTTCAGAATTGCCGGGATCAGGGCAATTGACGGAAAGGCGTATGTTAGATGGTAACTCCATGGAATCATGAAGGTGTCTAGAGCCACTGGGTTCCCTATGGGATCTATTGAACAGAAGGGGTCTACCTTCCGATTCCGACTGTTGGCAAATAGATCTATGGCCGGGTATCCCTAATTTTCTGCAGTCTGAGCGATCACCGCTTGATTTAGCTCCCATTCGACCTGCCTTAGCTGGGTCCGGCTCAGAAAATCTGCCCTTCGATTCTCTACCCCCTCATATGGAGCACCAACAGAGAGCCCAAATTGTTCTCGGCTGAAAAATGGTCCTTGTTACGTCCATAAACGGGCGAGACCTGGTACCCCCTGGTGATTCTGATATGCTACCACCACTCGGTTGTCCGAGAATACTCTCACGTGGTGTGACCGGAGGGTGCTCAATTCTAAGAGGGTGAACTCCACTACTAATAACACCTTCATGTTCGAGGACACAGATCTTAGTTCCCCTGTCCAGACCCCCTGAGTTATCTGATTGTCCAGATGAGCCCCCACCCCCTGGGGCTTGCATCCGTAGTCAAGACCTGGGAGATTGGTAACACCAAAGGAACTCCTCGCTTTAGATTGTCTATGTTCATCCATCATTCTAGAGAGAGAGTTCTCTTTTACATGGTTAACCGCCCTTCTAAATTCCCTTCTAGAGAATTTTCTGATGACAATACTTCCCACTGTAAATCTCTGGTATGGGCATGAGCCCATTGGACAGCTGGGATACAAGATGTCATGGACCCTAGAAGTGGCATTGCCTTTCGCAATGTTGTGGTGGGAAGGTCACTTGCACGCGATACCAGTTGTATCATCTTGTGAACTTGTGGGAGGCGGCACTCTTATTTGAGTCCAGTATATTGCATAGGCATTATTGTACCTGACAAGGCATGACCCTGGATTTCTGTAGATTTAGGAGCCAGCCTAAATCGGTTAAAGAATTGATAACTTTTTCTAACTGATCTATTTAGTGTCGGGTGAAATTGCCTATTATCAAGAAGTCATCTAGGTAAGGGACTATCAGGATGTCTTACTCCCTCAAGTGTGCCATTACCTCCGCTAATACCTTGGTGAATACCCTTGAGAAGATGGCCAGACCAAATGGAAGGGCCTTGAATTGGTAATGTCTTATCACCCCCTGCATGGTGACTGCTACCCTTAGGAATTTGTGATAGTCCTTGTGGATGGGGACGTGATAGTATGCGTCCTTTAGATCTAGAATAGTCATGAAACCGGAATGAAACAGCATTTTCACTCATGACTTTATTGTTTCCGTCTCGAAGGACTGCACTTTCACACATTTGTTCAACTTTCTCAAGTTTGTAATTGTCGTGAAGTCCTATCCAGCTTTCTCCTTGGGAAAAGAGGGGAGTAAAATCCTTCGCCTCTTTCTTGGTGAGGGACTTCCTGAAGAACAGCCTTCTCTACTAGGCTCAGAATCACCCTTTCTAAGGCTAGTTGTTCCTCTTCTGAGGATCTCCCAGGAGTCACTATGAAGGATAGGTGGGGAGGGGAATAGAAACCCAGTTTTAGGCTTGATTTTATCAAGTCCAAAATCCACGCACTGTTGGTTATTTTTTCCCAGGTCGGGAGAAAGAGAGACGAACCCCCCCACCCCACCTGGGGAAAACCCTCATTGGGTTTGCTTTTTATTGTCGCTGGCCCCCCTGATGAACATGAACCCGTTGCCTCTACCTCTGCTATCTTCCTATTTATCCTGGGGATTTTTGGGGGGTTTCCTTTGAATAAATCTTCTACTCCGAAAGGTCCCTTTATAGGATTGAATGGAGAGGATAGGGAAGTGTTTCTTTTTTTCTCCTGCTTTATCCAGGATATCGTCCAGCATGGGTTCAAACAAAAACTCACCCCTCAAAGGGAATGGAGCACAGTTTTGATTTTGTCTGCAGGTCCCACGGCCAAAATTAAAACAAGAGAGCCCACCTGGCTGCATTGGAGAAAGATGCCGATCTGGCGGCTAACCTGACCGAGTCCGCAGAGGCGTCCGCCAGAAAAGCAGCAGCCCCCCTCATTACAGAAATGAAATTTAGTATTGTTTCTCTAGGGGTTTTGCCTCTTAAAGGGGTTGTCCACTACTTTCATGTAACCCCCCTATGTATCCCCCCAGGGCCCCTATTGAATTGTGTAAATACCTTGCGTTGTCGTTTTTGCCTGTGAGCGGCGCTATGGCTGCAGCTGGGTACGGGTCACATGACCCCCAGACTGCAGCCGCCGCTCATTTCCGCCGACGTCACGTCAATTTCCAGGCTCTGAAAATTGACGTGACGTCAGCAGCAGGCGTGACCAGCCCCCACAGTCAGCAGTCACTCAGCAAGAGTGACTGGACTGTGGGCGGTGCTGGGGGCTGCCTGCAGGGCTGTGCTGGGGGCGGGCGGGGCTGTGCTGGGGTGAGTGTGTGGACGCCGGGGTCTGGGTGCCGGCATGTGCCGCTCGGCACCGGGGGCCTCCTGTGCCGCTCGGCGCCGGGGGTCTCCTGTGCCGCTCGGCGCCGGGGGTCTCCTGTGCCGCTCGGCGCCGGGAGTCTCCTGTGCCGCTCGGCACCGGGGTCTGCTGTGCCGCTCGGCGCCGGGGTCTGCTGTGCCGCTCGGCGCCAGGGGTCTCCTGTGCCGCTCGGCGCCGGGGTCTGCTGTGCCGCTCGGTGCCGGGGTCTGCTGCGGGGGGTTGTCATGTGTGTGTGTGTGTATATATATATATATGTGTGAGTGTATATATATATATGTGTGTGTGTATATATGTGTGTGTGTGTGTGTGTGTGTGTGCAGGCATCGTCCGATGGGACTACAAGTCCCATCGGGCTCTGCCTGCTACACTGACAGTGACTGGCACATTAGCCAATGATGGGACAGTTGTAGTCCCATCATCCGGCTAATGTGTTGAATGAAAAAAAATAAAAACACTCAGTACATACATACATACAACACACACCATGCGACATGTAACATGCAGCGACATGCACCATGCGACGGCATGCGACATGCACCATGCAGCGGCATGCGACATGCACCATGCTACGACATGCACCATGCGACGACATGCACCATGCGACATACTACATGCACCATGCGACGACATGCACCATGCGACGACATGCTGCATGCACCATGTGACGGCATGCGACATGTACCATGCGGCGACATGCACCATGCGACAACATGCACCATGCGACGGCATGCGACATGTACCATGCGACGACATGCGACATGTACCGTGCGACGGCATGCACCATGCGACGGCATGCACCATGCGACGGCATGCGACATGTACCATGCGCCGTGCACCATGCGACGGCATGCGACATGCACCATGCAACGACATGCACCATGCAGCGGCATGCGACATGCACCATGCAGCGGCATGCGACGACATGCACCATGCGACATGCACCATGCGACGGCATGCACCATGCAGTGGCATGCGACATGCACCATGCGACGGCATGTGACATGCACCATGCGACGACATGCACCATGCGATGACATGCACCATGCAGCGGCCTGCGACATGCACCATGCAGCGGCATGTGACATGCACCATGCGACACCATGCAACATGCTACATGCACCATGTGACGGCATGCGACATGTACCATGCGGCGACATGCACCATGCGACAACATGCACCATGCGACAGCATGCGGCATGTACCATGCGACGACATGCGACATGTACCATGCGACGACATGCACCATGCGACGGCATGCGACATGCACCATGCGACGGCATGCGACATGTACCATGCGACGACATGCACCATGCGACGGCATGCGACATGCACCATGCAACGACATGCACCATGCAGCGGCATGCGACATGCACCATGCAGCGGCATACGACATGCACCATGCGACATGATACATGCACCATGTGACGACATGTACCATGCGACATACACCATGCGACAGCATGCACCATGCAGTGGCATGCGACATGCACCATGCGACGGCATGCGACATGCACCATGCGACGGCATGCGGCATGCACCATGCGACGACATGCACCATGCGACAACATGCACCATGCAACGATATGTGACATACAGTACATACATACATACTACAGACATACAGTACATATAACATAGAGTACATACTCACCATCACTTGTCACTTTGTTCCCCGAAGCCATTGTCACCTGTAAAAAATATTAAAATAATAAACAAACAATATACTCCCTGTCCGCAGAAATCCAATTAAAACGAGTGTCCCACGACGATCTCCCGTGGAGAGCAGGAGCATCAGCTGATGTGACCACTCTCCAGGGGCTCCAGGAACACAATGATGGAAGGTATCCTTCCATCATGTATTCCTCACAAGGTATTCCTACGCCCCTGTGAGAAAATAGTCCCTAGTCTCACTATTGGCATTGCTGGGTGAGACATTTTCCCACGCAGCAATTGCCATAAAGTGAGACCAGTGAACTAGAGTAACCTCAGTGATGCACTGCAGGAGCCATTGTCTCCTGTCAGTGTGTCACTGTGGGTCCTATAGAGCAGTGACATCACCCGATGTCACTGTTCTATAGGGGAGATCGTCGTGGGACACTCGTTATTAATTGGACTACGGCGGAAAGGTAGTATACGGTTTATTATTTTACTTTTTTTTGCAGGCGCTGAAGTATGGTAAGTATGGTTAAATGAAGAATATTAAAATACTTTTTTCCAAATGTGTGTGTGTTTTATTAACCCTTTCTTACTATTGGATTAGTAATGGATAGGCGTCTTATTGACGCCTCTCCGTTATTAACCCGGCTTAATGTCACCTTACAATAGCAAGGTGACATTAACCCCTTATTACCCCATATCCCACCGCTACTCGGGAGTGGGAAGAGAGGGGCTAAGTGCCGGAATTGGCGCATCTTACAGATGCGCCATTTCTGGGGCGGCTGCGGACTGGTATTTGTAGCTGGGGGGGGGGCCAATATCCATGGCCCCTCTCTAGGCTATGAATATCAGCCTGCAGCTGTCTGTGTAGCCTTTCTGGCTATAAAATATAGGGGGACCCCACGTCATTTTTTTTGGGGGGTCCCCCTCTTTTAATAGCCAGTAAAGGCTACGCAGACAGCTGTGGGCTGGTATTCATAGCAGGCTACAGATATTGTCCCCGTCCGTCGGCTTTCCCCCTCTGGCGCAGAAAATTGCGCGGGAGCCCACGCTGTTTTTTTTCCGCTTTATTTTATTTTTTTTAAATTCAACGCTCATTAAGGCCTCTTTCACTCTTGCGTCGGTACGGGTCCATCGCTATGCGTCGGGCCGACGTACCGACGCACGTTGTGAAATTTGTGCACGACGTGGGCAGCGGATGCAGTTTTTCAACGCATCCGCTGCCCATTCTGAATTGCGGGGAGGAGGGGGCGGAGTTTCTGCCGCACATGCGCGGTAGAAAATGGCGGGCGAGACAGCCAAAAAATTTTTTCTATTGAACGTTTTTTCGTGCCTATGGTCCGCCAAAACACGACGGATCCGTAGCACGACGGAGGCGATGTCTGGCCATCTGTCACGATCCGTCGCTAATACAAGTCTATGGGTAAAACGCATCCTGCGAGCACATTTGCAGGATCCGTTTATTTGCACCGGATCGTTTTTTTTCCGCCAGATCCGTTTTTTTTCAACCGAATCCGTTTTTTTCCGCCGGATCCATTTTATTCCACCAGATGTTTTTTTTTTCCGCCAGATCTGTTTTTTCTCATAGAGTGTTTTTTCTCATAGAGTTGTATTAGCGCCGGATTGCGCCTGGTGGCCACACGTTTAATCCGTTTTTGCAGGATCCGTCAAAAGAGCTGTTTCCACCGGACGGAAAACACATACAGAGGAACGGTTTTTCAGCGACTGATCTAGCAAAAAACGGATGAAACGTGTGGCCATCAGACGCACTACAGCGCTAATACAACTCTATGAGAAAAAAACGGATCTGGCGGAAAAAAACGATCAGATGGTAAAAAACGGATACGGCAGAAAAAAAAAATCCGGCGAAAAAAAACGGATCCTGCAAATGTGCTCGCAGGATGCGTTTTGTACCCATAGACTTGTATTAGCAACGGATCCGTCGTGTTTTGGCGGACGCAACGCACAAAAAAAAGTTCAGTGTAACTTTTTTTGTGCGACGTCTGTCATTTCCGACCGCGCATGCGTGGCTGGAACTCCGCCCCCTCCTCCACGCTCATCACAATGGGCAGCGGATGCGTTGTAAAACTGCATCCGCTGCCCATGTTGTGCTAAATTTAGCATAACGTCCGTCGGTACGTCTGGCCGAAGGTTTGCGACGGCCCCGTACCGACGCAAGTGTGAAAGTAGCCTTACATCTGAATTTGCAGAGTATAATGCAGCCACCCCATAGTATAATGTAACCCCCCAAATAATATAATGCAGCCCCCATAGAGTATGATGCAATCACCCCTCATAGAATATAAATATAATACAGCCCCCCATAGAATATAATGTAGCCCCGAATAGAATAGAATGCAGCCCACCTCCCCATAGAATATAATGCAGCCCCATCAAAGAGTATGATGCAATCATCCCTCATAAAATCTAATACAGCCCCCCATAGAATATAATGCAGCCCACCTCCCCATAATATATAATGTAGCCCCCATTGAATATAATGTAGCCCCCATAGAATATAATGCAGCCCCCCATAGTATATAAGACAGCCTCCCCCATAGAATATAATATACCCCACATAGTATATAAGACAGCCTCCCCCATAGAATAGAATATACCCCCGCAATAGTATATAACACAGCCACATAGTATATAACACGGCCTCCCCCATAGAATATAATATACCTCCCATAGTATATATCAAAGCCCGCATATAATATAGCACAACTTTCATAGTATATAGCACAGCCTACATAATATAGCACAGCCCGCGTAGTAGTATACAGCACAGCCCGTGTAGTAGTATACAGCACAGCCCGGGTCGTAGTATATACAGCACAACACGCGTAGTAGTATATACAGCACAGCCCACGGAATAGTATACACAGCACAGCCCACACAGTGGTATATACACAGCACAGCCCACATAGTGGTACATACACAGCACAACCCACGCAGTGGTATATACACAGCACAGCCTACACAGTGGTACATACACAGCACAGCCCACACAGTGGTATACACAGCACAGCCCACATCTCATCCCCCCGATAATGGCTCCACACTCTCCTCACCTTTCCTCTTGCCCGCGCTGCTCCTGTCTCGGCGGCTGCAGTCTGCCCGCCCGGGACACAGCAGGTGTGTGATGATATGACGTCATCGCGCACCCGCAGTGTCAGAGGCAGAGCGGGGAATGATGGGAGAGGGAGCGTCAGCGGACGCTCTCTCCTCCATCATTGCATTGAACTATACCAGCGTCATAGACGCCGGTATAGTTGAATGCGGCGGCGGCACTGGCGGGAGTAGGGGGGAAAGAGTGCAGCGGCCCACTACTGGCACCGGCCCTTCTGGCATTTGCCAGAAGTGCCCGATGGCCTGTCCGGCCCTGGTCACCGCCCACACACTTCCCTCCTCCTGAACTGCAGCGTTTCTCGGACCCACATCCGCAGCAAAACTGCAGATATTTTTTACATCTCAATGAAAGTGTAAGGCCGGAGTCACACTACAGCGAGATACGGCCGAGTCTCGCAGGTTAAATACAAGCTCTGGCACCGGCACTCCAGAGCGGAGCGTGCGGCTCCATGTATTGCTATGCGGCCGCACGCTCCGCTCCAGAGTGCCGGTGCCAGAGCTTGGTTTTAACCTGTGAGACTCGGCCGTATCTCGCTGTGTGTGATCCCGGCCTAAGGGTGCAGAAACGCTGCATTTCGGCACAAAAGAAGTGACATGCTGCGGAGAAAAAAAAAAAGCTGCGTTTCGGTGCGGCCTTTTCCGCAGCATGTGCACAACAAGTCTGCGGCTCCCATAGACTTACATTAGTTGTGCACTACACTGCGGATTTAATGCAATTCCGTGCGGCAAAAAATGCTGCGGATCTGCAATCAAATCCACAACGTGTGCACACAGTCTTAGCATTTAGTGAGCCTAGCAAAAAGGCAAGCAAAAAACAAGTGTGGGATTGCACTTTTTTTGCAATTTCATCGCACTTTGAATTTTTTTCACATTTTCTGTTACACGACATGGTAAAACCAATGGTGTCGTTCAAAAGTAGAGCTTGTCCCGCAAAAGATAAGCCCCCACATGGCCATATTGACGGAAACATTATGGCTCTGGAAAGAAGGGGAGCGATAAACGAAAAAAGCTCCAGGGGTGAAGGGGTTTAGAAACATGGATATGGACATATCTATGGAAATAGATATATAGATATATCTGTATCTATCTATCTATCTATCTATCTATCTATCTATCTAATATCTATCTATCTAATATCTATCTATCTATCTGTGTGTAATGGAGTGTGGGTTGGACAAATGTAAAAGAGGAGTTGGACAGAAATGACATCACAAATCTTTTTGGGGAGAGGAGGGAGGGGTTTGGGTGTGTTTTTGGAGTGGGTGTGCTAGATTCGGGCTTAGTGGCATTGCAAAGCATCATGGAACTTGTAGTATTAGGGCACAATAAGGAAGTTGTCGATTAACCCCATGAGAGCTGAATCCAGCACTGAAGATGTGCTGCTACAGCATGATAACCGGTAATATTGCTAAAATAAACACAGTAGATGTTTTCAGTGGCACATAATAGCAAGATTTATGAAAAAAAAAAAAAACTTTATAGTAGTGGACAACTTCTTTAACTGCGCCTCCAGCTGATCCAGCCAGACCATTAGTGACCTGCCCGTACAGGTGGTGGCTACTACTGGTTTTAGCCCACCTCCCGCAGCCTCCCATGAACCCTTCAGGAACGAGTCTGCATTTTTATCCATGAGGTCTTTTAACACCCCCATATCCTCAAAGGGAAGGGTGAATTTTTTAGAGGCTGTGGCAATAGCCATGTCTAGCTTTGGCACCTTTTCCCAAAATGAGCAAATGGGGTCCTCAAATGGTATTTCCTTTTTGGGGGTAAGAAGGCCCTTCCTTTCTGTTTTTTCCCACTTTCTTTTAATTAAGGATTGGATTGTTTCAATCAATGGAAAGGACCTCCTCTTTTTTTGCTCTAGCCCCCCAAACATAATGTCCTGCATTGATTTTTTGGGCCGAGGGTCCACCAGCCCCATAGTGTCTCTGACCGCTGTAATGAGAGTGTCTGTTTCCTCTATCGGAAAGCAGCCACAACCCAATTTTCTGCTATCTGCTGCTGCTGTGGGTGCTGCTCATGACAAGGAGACTGGCCCTGCAAAGCCTGTCCCTCTGAATGCTCCTGGTCACTCATGCTCTTTAGCAGCGCTATTCTTGGATTCTCTTCCAGCTTAAATCCCTGCTAGAGACCTCCCCCCTAAAGGAATGCGACTTCTCGTCACCGCGCATGCGCAAGCGCCCTGCCGGTTTCCCAGAGATGCTTTGCGACAACTCTGCATGTCATAAGGACACACCGTCCAGCAAGTGCGCACTGAAGTCCTGGTGCCGATGCGGCCATGGAGAGGTCTGGGACCTGCCAGGGAGAGGCGGCCTCCGTTGCTTTCTTCCACCACGTCTCCCCACACACCCTGAAGGTCCGCTAACCCCAGCGGTGGTGCCTCAGGCAACCGCCCCAGCCGAGGCAGGGAATCACCGCTGCCTGGATCGGACTGGTCAGGCCCGGCATCCCGCAACGATCCTCAGGTATGCGGCGACTGTAGGTTCCCCATCAGACACAGGAAACCAACTGATGAAGGAGAGTGGTACCACCTTTTTATCTGTTGGTTTCCTGTCTGATGGGTGGATCCCCTCTCTCCGTGATGCCATCATGGGCGAAGGAGAAAAGCATTCATTGCTGTATAAAAGCACATAAAAACTGTATGCAAAAACACGCTTTTTTCACGTTGTTTCTAAAGACGCAGAAACATTGCAGAAGTTTCTGCAATCAAATACTCATCGTGTGCATATAGCCTAAGGGTATGTGCACACAATGCAGATTTAGTGCAGAATTGGTGCAGAACTGCAGCAGATTTTTCTGCTGCAGAAACGCTGCAGAACTGCACTGTGATTTACAGTACAATGTAAATCAATGTGAAAAGAAAAAAGCTGTGCACATGATGCAGAAAAATCTGCGCAGAAACGCTGCAGATTTCAAAGAAGTGCACATCGCTTCTTTTGTGCAGTTCTGCAGCGTTTCTGCGCAGATTTTTCTGCACCATGTGCACAGCTTTTTTCTTTTCACATTGATTTACATTGTACTGCACAGAAACTGCACAGAAACTGCACAGAAACTGCATAGAATCTGCATAGAAACTGCGCAGAAACTGCGCAGAAACTGCATAGAAACTGCATAGAAACTGCACAGAAACTGCATCAAATCTGCAGATGCAGATTTAGTGCAGAAAATTCTGCACCACATTTCCTACATGTGCACATAGCCTAAGTGCTCATTTGCACTCAGTACAATCCGCAATGGGTAGTGTTGCTGCACTTCTGACCACCACTGGCTTGAAACAGTTAGTTTGAAGAAAAAAATAAAAAGCGTATTACACGTGGTACCTTTAGTTGCTGTGTGCCATGTGCTGTTCGGTATATGGCACGTTGATCAGGTTACTCACTGAATTTTGATTAATGTCTGCCTACTACTGTTTGTGCCTGGCACGAGGATGCAGATAAGAAAAGAAGTTGCATCTGTAGATCTAGAGGTGCCCGGGACCAAGCTGGAAAAGGAGGACTGCGTGCATAGAGCCACAGGCGCGCCGGCTGGTAGCATCTCTGGATACCAAGCAGAAGATGGTCGATGAGGCTGGAGAAGACGTGTGACATCAGAGAGTATGGATGCTCGAAAGGATCAAAAAGCAAACCAATGCGTTTGTCAGGGTGTATACTCCAGGAAGCACAGGAGAGTGGTTTATAGTCTGGAGCTCCACCCCCTCTCCTGAAAAGAAATAGAACAACAGTCTTTTAATCCACCAATACCAGATGCTGAGTGTATCATAAAGTCTATTGGTGCAAATAAAGAAATATTGGATTGAAACATGATAAAAAAAGAATGCAAATATGTATGTGTGTGCAAATATGTTGGTGCAGTAGATTCTAAGAAAAATAACACTCAGCATTCATGATCTGCATGTTTTTGAATCTGTGTATTAGAATAATTAATTGAAAGGTGGTGTGTTCAAAATAATAGCAGTGTGGAGTTCAATTAGTGAGGTCAATCGTTCTGTGAAGAAATAGGCTTGAATCAGTGTTGTACATGCATTTCTCCTTAAAAGCCTGAGAAATATGGGTCGTTCGAGACATTGTTCAGAAGAACAGCATACCGTATATAATCGAGTATAAGCCGAGAATTTGCCCCTCTCGGCTTATACTTGAGTCATTCCCAGGGGTCGGCAGGGGAGGGGGAGCGGCAGCTGTCTAATCATACTCACCTGCTCCTAGCGCGGTCCCTGCACATCCCTGGTTCTCCGGGCGCTGACCGCTTCTTCCTGTATTGAGCAGTCACATGGTACCGCTCATTACAGTAATGAATATGGACCCCACTCCACTCCCATAGGGGTGGAGCCGCATATTCATTACTATAATGAGCGGTACCATGTGACCGCTCAATACAGGAAGAAGCTGTCAACGCCTAGAGAACCAGGGACGTGCAGGGACCGCGCCAGAAGCAGGTGAGTATGACGGGGGCAGTGCACGATATTCACCTGTCCCCCGTTCCACCATCGAGGCCGCTCCGTCTTCCGTATCCTCTGCAGTGATGCTCAGGTCAGAGGGCGTGATGATGTGATTCGTGTGCGCGCCGCCCTCTGCCTGAACAGTCAGTGCAGAGGACGCGGAAGACACAGCGGCGCCCAGCGGTGGAACGCGGACAGGTGACTATAGCAAGTGCCGGGGGCCTGAGCGACGAGAGGTGAGTATGTCATTTTTTTTTTGTGTTTGTTTTATGTTTTTATCGCAGCAACAGCATATGGGGCATAATAGTCTTTTGGACATCTTATGGGGCCATGTGCTGCATTATATGGGGCAAATATCTCTATGGAGCATCTTATGGGGCCATAATCAGCATTTGTGGAGCATTATATGGGGCAATTATCTCTATGGAGCATCTTATGAGGCCATAATCTGCATTTGTGCAGCATTATACGGGGCAAATATTTATATGGAGCATCTTATGGGGCCACGTACAGCATTATATGGGGCAAATATCTCTATGGAGCATCTTATGGGGCCATAATCAGCATTTGTGCAGCGTTATACGGGGCAAATATTTCTATGGAGCATCTTATGGGGCCATGTGCAGCATTATATGAGGCAAATATCTCTATGGAACATGTTATGGGGTCATAATCAGCGTTTGTGGAGCATTATATGGGGCAAATGTGTCTATGGAGCATCTTATGGGGGCCATAATCCGCATTTGTGGAGCATTATACGAGGCAAATGTGTCTATGGAGCATCTTGTGGGGTCATAATCAACATTTGTGCAGCATTCTATGGGGCATATTTTAATATGGAGCATCTTATGGGGCCATCATAAACTGTATGGAGCATTATATGGGGCGTATTTTGTGTGGAGCATCTTATGGGACCCATCATGAACTGTATTGAGCATTATATGGGCTTCCTAATTCAATATGGATATTCAAAAACACTTTTTTGTGTGATCTTGTTGTCAGCACATTCAACTTTGTACAAAACAAAGTATTCAATGAGAATATTTCATTCATTCAGATCTAGGGTGTGTTATTTGAGAGTCCCCTTTATTTTTTTGAACAGTGTATATTTCTCCTTCGCCTCATTGGGGGACCATGGATGTATGCTGCTGCCACCAAGAGGCTAACACTAAGTACCGTATATACTCGCGTATAAGCCGAGAATTTCAGCCCATTTTTTTAGGCTGAAATTGCCCCTCTCGGCTTATACTCAAGTCATTCCCAGGGGTCGGGGAGAAAGGGGGAGCGGCAGCTGTCTAATTATACTCACCTGCTCCTGGCGTGGTCCCTGCACGTCCCTGGTTCTCCGGCCGCCAGCAACTTCTTCCAGCGTTGAGCGGTCACATGGTACCACTCATTACAGTAATGAATATGGGCCCGGCTCCACTCCCATAGGGGTGGAGCCACATATTCATTACTGTAATGAGCGGTACCGTGTGACCGCTCAACACAGGAAGAAGCTGCCGGTGCCCGGAGAACTGGGGACGTACAGGGACCGCACCAGAAGCAGGTGAGTATAACGGGGACATTGCGCGATATTCACCTGTCTGCGTTCCACCGCTGAGCGCTGCTCCGTCTTCCTCGGCAGTGACCCTCAGGACAGAGAGCGCGATGACGCAATTAGTGTGCATGCCGCCCTCTGCCTGAACGTCAGTGCAGAAGACGCAGCGGCGGTGGGACGGGGAAAGTGACTATAGCAAGTGCCTGGGGCCTGAGCGACGAGAGGGGAGTGTGATTTTTTTTTTTTTTTTTTTTAATCGCAGCAATAGCATATGGTGAAATGTGTCTATGTAGCATCTTATGGGGCCATAATCCGCATTTGTGGAGCATTATACGGGGAAAATGTGTCTATGGAGCATCTTATGGGGCCATAATCAGCATTTGTGCAGCATTATATGGGGCAAATATCTGTATGGAACATCTTATGGGGCCATACTCCGCATTTGTGCAGCATTGTATGGGGCAAATGTCTGTATGGAGCATCTTATGGGGCCATGATCAGAATTTGTGCAGCATTATATGGGGCAAATGTCTGTATGGAGCCTCTTATAGGGCCATAATCAGCATTTGTGCAGCATTGTATGGGGCAAATGTCTGTATGGAGCATCTTATGGGGTCATAGTCAACATTTGTGCAGCATTATATGGGGCATATTTTAATACGGAGCATCTTATGGGGCCCATTATGAATTGTATGGAGCATTATATGGGGCTCCTGATTCAATATGGATATTCAAAAACACTTAACCTACTGAAGTCTCAATCAATTTTACTTTTATTGGTATCTATTTTTATTTTTGACATTTACTGTTAGCTGCTGCATTTTCCACCCTAGGCTTATACCCGAGTCATCAAGTTTTCCCAGTTTTTTTGTGGCAAAATTAGGGGTCTCGGCTTATACTCAGGTCGGCTTATACTCGAGTATATACGGAACTTTGATTTAAAAAGTTGATTGGAGAGGGTAAAACTTAAAAAGAAGTGCAGACAATGATAGATGATATCCACTGCTTTAAAATGAAAAGCCAAACCAGAGAGACGTGAAAGAAAACGAAAGATTACCATTCGAATGGATGGAAGAATAGCCAGAATGGCAAAGGCTCAGCCAATGATCAGCTCCAGGATGATCAAAGACAGTTTCACGTTATTTGTGAGTACTTTGACAGTTAAAAGATGTCTGTGTGAAGCTAATGTCTTAGCAAGAAGTCCCTGCAGAGTCAGTCATTTGCCAAAGGAACATCAAGTGGCCTAAAGAGAAATGGAGAAACATTTTTTGTACTGATGAAAGTAAAACTGTTCTTTTTGGGCCCAAGGGCCCCAGACAGTTTGTTAGATTACCCCCAAGATCTGCATTCAAGCCACGGTACACTATGAAGACAGTGAAGCATGGTGGTGCAAGCATCATGATATGGGCATGTTTCTCTTACTATGTGCCAGACCTATTTAGCACATCTGGGATCATGGACCAGTTTGCACACATTAAAATACTTGAAGACGTCATGTTGCCTTATGCTGAAGATGATATGCCTTTAAAATGAGTGGTTCAACAAGACCCTAAGCACAACAATAAACCAATAAACAAGCAGAAATCTTGGTTACAGTCCAAAATTGAGGTTATGGAGTGGCTAGCCCAATCCCCAGACCTTAAACCGATAGAACACTTGTGGGTTTCTGAGGCTGAGCCAACAAATGGCAAAAAAATTGTGGGATGTGGTCCAAGCATCCTGGGCTGGAATAACAGTTGACAGATGCCAGAAGTTGGTTGAAGGACCTTCGATGACGTCGCGTTCACATGAGTGGTCAGGTGACCGGTCACCTGACCGCGACGTCATCGAAGGTCCTTCACTCACTGCATTCCTTAGGGACGGAGGGAGACGCTAGCAGCGCTGTGAGCCAGGGGCCGTCCGAGGGTGAGTATATCCATGTTTTTTATTTTTATTCTTTATTTTTTACATGAATATGGATCCCAGGGCCTGAAGGAGAGTCTCCCCTCCTCCAGACCCTGGGAACCACACGCCATATAAGATGACTGGGCGTATAAGGTGACCCCCGTCTTATACGGCGGGCATATCCCAAATTCCATATTTTATATGGAAAAGTTGGGGGTCGTCTTATACGCCCAGTCGTCTTATACACCAGAAAATACGGTACATTTTTCTCCATGTTTTGAATTAGAAAATGCTGTGCAATGTTCCCAATGCATGGAAATGAAAACTAGTATAAAGATTTAGTGATAAACTCATGTTTTTGAACACACTGCTATTATTTTTAACACTACTGTATATACAGTGCCTTGAGAAAGTATTCGGCTCCTTGGAACCTTTCAACCTTTTCACACGTATCACCTGACCGCTCATGTGACCGCGACGTCATCGAAGGTCGTTCACTCACCGCATTCTTAGGAACGGAGGGAGACGCTAGCAGCGCTGTGAGCCAGGGGCCGTCCGAGGGTGAGTATATCCATGTTTTTTATTTTTATTCTTTATTTTTTACATGAATATGGATCCCAGGGCCTGAAGGAGAGTCTCCTCTCCTCCAGACCCTGGGAACCACACGCCGACATCCAGTATCGCTCCCTGCACACACCGTACCCGGCGTATAAGACGACCCCCGACTTTTGGGACAATTTTTAGGGGTCAAAAAGTCGTCTTATACGCCGAAAAATACGGTACCATAAATGGTGTAATTAAAAAATGCAAGCTCACACCGCTCCATGGAATAAAAAAAAAATAATATAAAAAGTTTAAAGTAGCAACAGAAACTATTTACTTATTTATTTTTTTACTGATTTCAGAATTATTTTTCACCACGAAAATAACAAAAAAGAAACCTGAACAAGTTTGGGATCACTTTAATCTTACTGACCCTGTGAAACATATTACCAGGTTATTTCTACTGCACAAGTAAAAACACAGTAATAACAAAACATAAAAAAACATTTTTTTCCCAATTTCGCTACACTTGGATTTTTTATTCCATTTTCCAGTAAATAAGATTGTAAAATGATTGGTACCAAAAAAACTAAAATAAAATAGCACACCTTTAGTATTAAATTAACGCACAAATATGCCATGTGGCCAATGTACGAACACATACATACACTATACAGGAACAAACTGCGATTAATAAACATATGATCTCCAATATTACTGTAAGTGTTAAAAATGTAAGGTACTTAACATTTTTTTTTTACCAAAAGGCGCAAAAGCCGTCCAACCACCTCAAGGTGTACCAAAATATGAATAGCTCGCAATTAGGACGTTTTATGGGAAAGATGGGTGGGATAAGGGCCCTGAGCCCTGGAGGGGGGGGGGGGGGGGTAACCACCCTGATATGTACTACAAAAAAGAAAAAATAGGGCCCAAATCTATAGTGTTGAGTTATGTTTTATGTATGATATATGTTTGAAAAAATAAATGGTGTCCATCAAAACTACAACTCCTCCTGCAGAAAAAAGCTCTTGAATGAATATTTTGATGTAAAAAATAAGTTGACTCTTGAGGGGGAAAAAATAAAGCAAAACCGCAAAAACTGGCTCCAACTGAGCATAAGAGATTTTAAAAAAAAAATGTAAAAGCCTTATGAATGTCGCATATCCAGCATTGTAATCTAGAAGGCTCTCGTTTCAGTTAACCTTTCTTCCCAAGCTCCCTCTTTAGGCTATGTTCACAAGTTGCATTTCTGCAACTTTTTTAATGCATATTTTAAGCTGCGTTTCACAGAACCAGCAAAGTCAATGAGATATCAGAAATCTCATGCACATCTTGTTTTTTTCTTTACTGTTTTGACAAAGGGCTGTGTTTTTGAAAAATGCAGGATGTCACTTCTTTCAACATTTTTCCATTGTTTTTGCACAGTTTTTCACCCATTGAAACCATGTGTAGTGCAAAAAATGCTGCAATAAATTCACGTATCCGGTTTTGCTATGTTTTTGGTGCCAAAACCTGGTGAAGTTGAATCAAATTTTTTATGCATTAAACTTCATCAGCATACACTAGAGACAAATGTTCTCTGACAAAAACTATTGCAAAACAATGGGGAGACAAAGAGCGCAATAGGGTCTTATCCACGTTACACAGAGGAGAATATACACCAAATTTGCTCACCTGGTTAGGATGAGATTAGAGCATATAGATAGCGGCTGCTGCAGATCCACAGGTCTTCACCGACCAGAGAAAATAATGTCTTCAAAGGGAGATTTGTAGTTAAAGTTCTGCGCTGCCGCTAAGGCCTCTTTTCCATTTGCGAGAAACACGTCCGTCTCTCGCATGTGAAAACCAAGCTGTGGCACCGGCACTCCAGAGCGGAGCATGCGGCCGCATAGCAACACATGGAGCCGCACGCTCTGCTCTGGAGTGCCGGCGCCACAGCTTTGTTTTCACATGCAAGACACGGACGTATTTCTCGCAAATGGAAAATAGCCCTAAGATGAATTTCAGGAGAGTATAGTTGATTCACAGTGGTTTTATTCTACGCGTTTCAGGGGTCTCATGCCCCCTTCATCAGGAAATACCACATCATCAGATATTTCCTGATGGAGGGGGCATGAGACCCCTGAAACCCGTTGAATAAAACCACTGTAAATCAACTATACTCTCCTGAAATTCATCTTAGCGGCAGCGCAGAACTCTGACAAAAACGCAAGACAAAAAAATGCACCAAAACCTGCTTTTTGTAAGCAGCTTAAATAGAGCTTAAACTTGGCATAAAAAACGCTGCAAAAACGCAACATGTGAACATACCATTACTGTGGTTTCCATTCTATACATTTAACTAGTAAGTGTTCTGCATTACATTGATTTCGTATGCTTGCTGACTACTACTGTTTAATAAATATTTGCATTTCCCATTGAATGATTCTGGAGCTTCTTTTCTTTTAAACTTGTATTGTACAGTTTCTGTGCTATTCCTGTGCAATTCTTCCTGAATGTTTGACTAAATTGGCAATTTGGGCTTTTTTTTGTTGAATCAGAAGTTTTATTAAATATTTTTGTAAAAACATAAAATGAATCCCCACAAAAAAGCAATTTTGTGATTGCACTTCTGATTGGATTGTATTAGATTACGTACGGGACTCTAGAATCTAGCAACATGCAGTTATCAATGTCTAAGGGTCTGTGCAGCTGATCAGGAATTGACAGCGCTTTGGATGCAGCACATGTTCGCTGCGTTCAAAACGCTGCCGGCTTTTTAACACAGGTGAATCCTCTGTGCTCATTGAACTGTGCGGATTTATGGCCTCCAATACATTATACGGGTGACATTTATTTTGTGGAGGCTCGCGTCTCCGCAAGGTAAATAGACATGCTGCGGTCTGGAAAGACACGCCGCATGTCTGTCTCTGCGGGTGATCCGCCGGCGTCTGTGCACGCATGATGGGCATGGAATCCCTTGAATTCCCCACCACTTTGCTGTAACATCTGGATGCTGCGGGTTGGACGCTGCGCAAGTACATAGCGTCCAACCCGCAGCGTTTACTGATCGTGTGCACATACCATAAAAGGAGGAGGAATAATTTTATGGAGAGTGCTAGTATTTCCTAAAATATGTCCCAACATTTTCACTATATTATTTATATTGCTGAATGTTTTTTTATATCTAGGTTATATCACGTAATGAACTAATGTTGGAAGAAACCCGAAACACCATTACAGTGCCTGCATCTTTCATGCTACGAATGTTAGCTTCACTAAACCACATCAGAGCAGGTAAGCTTTATTAAATGGTCATTGTCATTTCAACAAACTTTACACTACTCAATCGTACATAAGAAACTTTGTAATATAACTGATGAGAAAAACTTGCCTCGTTCTCCACTTATAAGCCACTTCTACTCTCCTACCCCCACGCTGTGAACTCCCCATCCACACTGAAAACAAGATGGGCTTTCAGCACAGTAAGGCTAGGTTCACATTTGCGGTTGAGTCCACAGCGTCTCGTCCGCAAATGCATTGCAAAACACAGGTTTTTGCATGCGTTTGCGTTTTTATGCGCATGCATTTGATAGGAAAACATTTTTCAAGAAGAATTTCCTTGACACAAGCCACGCCCAATGGGCGTGTCTCATGGAATTTCTGTATATAGACCCTTGCGCAAGCCCTTTCGTACGTATGCATTCCCTTAGAATAATGCATTTATTTGACGCAAGCGTCCGCATGAGTATGGCGGCGGAAATTTGCCGCCACAAAAATTCTTACATGGTGCATTAGCCGCACCCAGCCGCACATGGCAAAAATACGCCTGCGTAAGCAAACGCGGGCTAACGCATGGACCTGCATCTACAATGTAAAAGATAGGAAATCAAGACGCATGCGGATGTATGCGTCAAACGCTACGGACACAAACGCAAATGTGAAATTAGCCTAAGTTGTCAAGTTATAGCTACTATTGAAAGGATATCACATTGTTGTTTTATAATGTACAGTGTAGATGTAATAGTGTTGCACACATATTTAGTCCAGTGTACCAATATAATTTATTTTTAAATGTGCCCTATTTTGCATTTAAGCTTTATTTACCCTCCAGGATTCAGCCTGCTGTAGTGTCACTGCTCGTGGGTGATCATGTGCAATGCAGTCTTTCATCTTGTTTCCTTCCTGCTTAGACACTGTCTCCAGCACTGATATTGAGTGTATTTAAAGGGGTTGTCTGGCCTTAGAGTGACTGCAGACTTGTATCCTATGTGTAGTGTTCTCACTGTGATGATTCTCTGGTGCCGAGAGCGAGCAGTCATGTGACCACAAGTATACAATTTGCTATCTTCCAGCCACATTCCGACTAGACGTGTCTGGCCTTGATCAGTGCAAGCGTTTGAGTGTGGCTGCAGACATCTAGTCGGCACATCCACCCTCGGCGTCCGTACTGGAGAATCCTCGCAATGCATGACCAGACACTCTAGTGGCAAGACAGCAGCGGTCTTTAAAGGGAACCTGTCACCCCCAAAATCGATGGTGAGGTAAGCTCACCGTCATCAGGGGCTTATCTACAGTATTCTGTAATGCTGTAGATAAGCCGCCGATGTTACCTGAAAGAGGAGAAAAAGACGTTAGATTATACTCACCCAGGGGCGGTCCCGCTCCGATGGGTGTCTCAGGTCCGGTAAAACGCCTCCCATCTTCATTCCATGACGTCCTCTTCTGGTCTTCACACCGCGGCTCCGGCGCAGGCGTACTTTGTCTGCCCTGTTGAGGGCAGAGCAAAGTACTGGAGTGTGCAGGCGCCGGAAAGGTCAGAGAGGCCCTGCGCCTGTGCACTGCAGTACTTTGTTGTGCCCTCAAGAGGGCAGATAAAGTACGCCGGAGCCGCAGCGTGAAGACCAGAAGAGGACGTCATGGAATGAAGATAGGAGGCGCCGGAGCGGACCTGAGACACCCATTTGACCGGACCAGCAGCGGGACCGCCCCTGGGTGAGTATAATCTAACGTCTTTTTCTCCTCTTTCAGGTAACATCAGGGGCTTATCTACAGCATTACAGAATGCTGTAGATAAGCCCCTGATGATGGTGAGCTTACCTCACCATCGATTTTGGGGGTGACAGGTTCCCTTTAACATCAACAGTAAATAATAAAACTTAAGAAATTATATAATAAGAGAATGGACTACGTTATTCCCACAATAACAACTGTGTTTTTATCATTCCCAGATAGAGCCGAGCAGAGGGCTGAAGGTATTGCACAAGAAAACTCAAATGAAGATGAGTGAGCCGGTTCATGGCACATGTACATAATGTGTACAATATTTTCTTATTAAAAAACAATAATATTTTGGTTCAGAGTATTATTCTTTATTGTAAAGTATGGATAATATACGTACCAAATATTTGCAAGTTTACTATTTAAGTTTCTCTTACATTTAAGGCTAGGAAAGTAGTCTTAGTCTGCGGTTTTAAAGAACAATTTCTATAACAATTTTATAACAATGGAGTTGAGTGTATTGGTACATACGTGTTCAGAATTTATTATACATTTGTAAATGTCTTATTGCCATCCCAAATTGTTGTAGTCATCCTTTACTTTATGTTGTGTACTTTATGTTTTTATAGTTTATTGTAATGTGACAATGTAAAGAAAGAAAGTGAAATCTAATTTATTGGCCATTAAATATAAGATATTGCTTTTAGATATATCAAAGGGTTTTTAACAAGAAAACAAGATATCCGCCTAACCTATGGATACTGACATACTCTGAGATCATGACCGTGGGACCTCAAGAACGGGGCTACAGGACCTCTTTTGGAATGAAGAGGCAGAGCACATGCTTGTTCTACAGCAGTTCCATTGACAATGGAGTGAAGGTCGAGCATGCTCACCTTACTCCATTCAAGACAGGATCCTGTCTGGTGTTTGCCAGTTATATTCAATCCTACAGATGAAGGATATATATTTTTTTTTAAGTGCGAGGGGGGGGGGGAGCTGGAATTACCATTTAAATAAAATAGAATGTAATGTATGATTGCTGATGAATATGTGTTCTCCTGCCATGTTGGCTCTCAAATAAGTTTTTTTATTCATGTAATTCATCGTGTGACATTGTTGCTGGTATTGACAGAAGTTTTTTTTTTTTAAACCATCTGTACTGCTAGTTAGTATGTGGTACAATGTTTTTAGTGTAGAAATAAAATAGTTTTACTAGGTGCCGGCAGTAAGATCAGTGTGACCAGGTTAGACATATTAGTCTTACCAGATCACACAGAGAAAGCAGCTTCTATGCTTTTCTCGGGGAGTTTTTTTTTCCTCCTCCTCTGACGCTTCCTTCGTATGATTGAGCGTCATGCAGGGGAAGAAAGAAACTTTCCTCAGGGGAGAATCTCTGCTAACGCTCCCTTGGTTTTAGTGAAAAGTAGCATATACACTTTACAATCTAATATCTCCGCAACAGAGATGAGAAATAAAAATATATATATTTGTTTTATTCACATTTTCATCTTATTTCCATTTGTAAATAATGGGGAAAGGTCCTTTTTAAATATAGTGCCCCCACAGTATTAGTATGAAAAAGATTCAGTGCATTCAAACAGCGAAAGGAGTATCTAGCAGAATTAGAAACTCCTCTTTGATAAATTAATTGTTCTGCCTGAATATAATATGATGCTTGGGCTGCACCATTTTGTGCTCTATTGTTCCAATGCACCAAATGTTAGCGATATTGTTTTGGAATAAGCTTATTAAAGCCACCCCTTATTTCAATATAATTGGTGCAGTGGTGTACTTGTGCATGAATTTTTATTGGGGTCGCAATAAAAAAAAGAAAATAAGACAGGATACATGGAGGAAATGGTGACTACACCTCCAAGATATATCACAAAAAAATCCATTTGCCTTTATCTCTTGTCCACAATCTCAGAATAATTAGCTACCCACATTGGGCTGCAATAAAGCCCATCTTTCCTAGTGGACATCAGAAATGAAATAAAAAATTGTCTGATGAGATTGTGGGCATGTTACATGCAGATAGCCCGATCACGGCTACTTGTTTAGTACTACAGTAACCCAAAGAAAAAGAAAAATACATGAGCAGACAAAAACCATCCCTCAAAGTGGAAAATGTGGGTATGGAATCTTTGTAAATGCTTGTATCACACCCGTGATGAAGCCAGTGATTCCCATTGGACGCCATACCCATGTCTTCCTCTCTGAAGAATGCTATGGTTTGTCTGCTCATGTCTGTTAAAAAATGTTTAGGTTGTTGTTGTATTTATTAAGTAGCCCTGATCTTATTTGCTTGTGACTAGAGATGAGCAAATTTGTTTCAGTTCCCTCTTATTCGACAAGCTATAGCGCTTACCTAATTAGCTGCAGAGGGAATCCGGATACCTGGATCACGCCGGCTGATCAGCTGATTGGCACTTCAGCTGCATGTGTCGCGGCTGCGTCACTGTCACAGCACATGCATGAAGAACCTGTTCTGCCTTTATTTCTTTTTGATGAGCCTGGCTTTACTGGAGCTAATTGTGGGAATCCCTTTTGTCTGAGATACGATATGTGTATTTTTTATTTTCTGTTACTTTTATCATATTTGTCATGAAGTATTGAAGATGAGGAACTTTTTCTGAAATTCAATACAGACCAAAAGTTTGGACACACCTTCTCATTTAAAGATTTTTCTGTATTTTCATGACTATGAAAATTGTACATTCACACTGAAGGCATCAAAACTATGAATTAACACATGTGGAATTATATACTTAACAAAAAAGTGTGAAACAACTGAAAATAGGTCTTATATTCTAGGTTCTTCAAAGTAGCCACCTTTTGCTTTGATGACTGCTTTGCACACTCTTGGCATTCTCTTGAGGAGCTTCAAGAGGTAGTCACCGGGAATGGTCTTCCAATAATCTTGAAGGAGTTCCCAGAGATGCTTAGCACTTGTTGGCCCTTTTGCCTTCACTCTGCGGTCCAGCTCACGCCAAACCATCTCGATTGAAAAATCTTTAAATGAGTAGGTGTATCCAAACTTTTGGTCTGTACTGTACCTTTTATAGGTGCCGTAACTATTTCATGCGTGTATCCTGCCTTGTTTTCCTTTTTTGTGCTATTGTTGATTATACTTATAGCTCGACTAGCAATCTTGGAATTTCATTGCTGATGCGTGTCTGTGCACAATATGTTTGTATCGGGGCTGTACACAGATCTACTATGCATAGTAATAATGTTATCTTAAGTTTAAGAATATTCATACATACATACATTGTTCATACATAAATTATTAATATACTCATTAAACCTGTAAAACAGAATTTATTTAAGTTATGTATGTATCATGCACTGTAGTTATGTACGATATGTACCATTGTGTTTTGCTGCATACTTAGACTTCTCAGGTCTGTTTGGGAATGCAAATACTCAATAAAGATGAATTTATATTTTAAACAAACCTCATTGTATTATAGGATGTTATGTAGCAAGGGATATACAAACCTTGCAATGTATAAGGTGCTGTTTGTTATTTATGTTTATATTTTGCATTTATCTTACAATAATTTACTGTATCAATTATGTACTTTAACATGCATGGTATAACATTTAGTTTATTGCTCTGTGGTTTGTCATGATTTATCCGGTTCTTACACTTATACTGAGATTTGGTTTAATGATTACAAGAACTACTAAACGGAATCCTTCAGCATGTTTTTGCTTTGTAATCTGGCAGTGCCATTATGTAGGGACAAGAGACTCTGCTTTCAGCAATGTGTCACTCAATTTTTATTAGGTGCAGCAGTTACGATAGAATCAGCGTTTTATCTGCTGCAGAGCTCAGCTGTTGAGCTTTTTATAACCCTATATAACACCTATAATATATCCTTATGTGGATTACCAAACTACAAATAAACACCTATAAACAAAGGCACCACACATTGGTACTATAAAAGATCACTTTATTAATAGAAAAAAGACCACAGCCTGATCTATATTAAAAAAGCCATAACAGGCATACTGGTAAGACATAACAAACACAGAATGGGTAGACACAACCTGGTAGATAACAACAAATCATTATATATATGCACTAAGTGTGACAATAAAGACTCTCATTACATAACATACATGCTATATATAGCAATAGGGCAATTATGGAGTCACTTTATTAACTCCAGGACAGTGCTATAGTCACTGTCCACCAAGTACAGGTGTACATATCTAATGGTGCTGGAGTAAACAAAGTGAGTCCACATATATTACATCTGACTCATTGGAACAAATCAACATACGTTGTAACGTGAGATTAGCTAGGCCAAAGACACCTAATATGCACAATATCAGAAAAATACCAGAACATATGCCCTGCTACAAAGTATATACATAGAACATGTGTTACCCGTGTACAGGAGAGAGAGGAACCAGGAGTCTACCACACCCGACGCGCGTTTCGCAGTGAAATGCTTCGTCCAGGGGTGGTTAGACGTTGGGGAGGTACCTTTTTATACACACCAATTGGTCTCATAAATATATGCAGCTGCAAAAAACCGTAATCCTTGCGCCAGGATAAACCGGAAGTGACCGTTGTCATGGCAGCGGTAAACGCAAGAAGGATGCATCCATAAAATCATGTAACAAATGCTACAAAATAACGTACAGACAGCGACGCTTGTGTGGTGAAGTGCCCGCCGAAATATAGTAAATAAAAAACGCTGTGCCTAGTTGTGCCGTGATAATACTTCCGGTTAACCGGCCGCAGATAGAGATGACGTAAAGTGACTTCAAAGCCGGGGAACGGCGCCATCTGGTGGTGAATAAAGGGCACATCCAGCAAAAATAACGCTGGTGTACAACAGCATTAGATTAGAGTCTGGATCTAACAATGGCGCCATCTAGAGGTAATAGACCGGCACATCCAGTACGACCAAAACTGATACAAAGTGCCGAAAACCAACAATTGGCACCGCCCAGAAAGAGAAAAATTTGATAAAAACATAAAAAAATCGTGAAGCACAATTAAGTAAAGGGATAGGGTCTATCCCATATAACTATAAGGGTAGAAAAAATAAGTTCGTGCAAGAGGAGGGATACAAACAGCGGAAAATACCGCATAAATATAGCAGCCACATAATTATACGAAAATTTAACACACAAGCATATTAAAATATACAGATCCGAGTATGAATGGATAAAAAGCATGTAATACACACCAACATGTATGACAAAGTGAAAGAGTGCACATGATAATGTATGGCATGGACTAGATATATATGAAAAAATCCATGCGGGTGAACACATTACTTTTAATTGTGAAGCATATGAACGTGAACACTGTAAACTTGATTATTACATAAATGGTGCAAGACCAAAGGACAATAAGTTCGAAGACGTGAATCAAACGGTGGTAGGAGGTGACACTGGGAACCCAGAACCTACGTAATGAAAGACACAAAAAGGATTAAAACCAACGACTAAAAACAGCTCAGAAACGATTAAAATCAATGGATAAATTTATTTTAATAAAAACTAAATTTTATTATATATATGGGAAGTACAAATGGTTTTTTCAATAAGAAGCAGACATATAGATGGAATAGAGGCAAATCATGGTACTAGTCACACATTATAGGAAAGGCTGGAAACTGTTATATTCGTTTAATCCAGATGGTGAAATAGTGTTCAGTTTAAAAATCCATCTTGTCTCCTTTTGTGCTAATAATCGTTTCCAGTTCCCGCCTCGTGGTCCTATAAACACCCTGTCAATGCCTTTGAAGATTAGACCGGTGGGATCACAATTGTGAATCTCCCGAAAATGGCGTGGAATGGGCTTCAATGTCGAGGTGTCCCTGACCCCCTTGGCGCTTTCAATGTCCAAAATATGCTCTCTGACACGTCTCCGAAACTCGCGAGTTGTCATGCCAACATAAATAAGCCCACATGGGCACGTGGCGTGATAGATAACAGCTCTGGTGGTACAATTTATGCTATGAGTAATAATAAACGTTTTACTTGAGTCCGAGTTCACAAAATCCTTAGCCCTTGCCACATTTTTACAGGCCACGCACTTATTACAAGGACAACAGCCCCACGCTGGGCCTTTAGAGCCAAAAATAAACTTGGACGTGTCTCCTCTGTGGTAACTATGTACCAAATGGTCCTTTAAATTCCGTGCTCTTCTATACGTTACTGAGGGGGTATCACCAATAAACTGTGACAAGGTGTTATCAAGTGAGAGGATGGACCAATGCTTTTGTAATATTTTAAAAACCTCCGGTTCTTACACTTATACTGAGATTTGGTTTAATGATTACAAGAACTACTAAACGGAATCCTTCAGCATGTTTTTGCTTTGTAATCTGGCAGTGCCATTATGTAGGGACAAGAGACTCTGCTTTCAGCAATGTGTCACTCAATTTTTATTAGGTGCAGCAGTTACGATAGAATCAGCGTTTTATCTGCTGCAGAGCTCAGCTGTTGAGCTTTTTATAACCCTGCCAACACCACTGATTGGCAGCTTCCTATGTTCAATACGCATTGACAGAAAGCTGCTCAGTGCTAATTGGACTAGGAGGCACTAGGCCAGTTGTCCTGTAGTGATGATCTCCTGATGATAGAACACTGATTGCATTGAAATAGCCTCGTGAGTTACATATCCCTCAGGGTGTCTGCACCTATATTATGGTGCTCTCAGATTACATACAAAAACCTGGTGACAGGTTCCCTTTAAAAAATAATAATCATAATTTCTTTAACCCCTTAACGACCGCCGATACGCCTTTTAACGGCGGTCATTAAGGGTACTTAAACCACAGCGCCGTTAATTAACGGTGCTGTGGAAAAAGTGAATAGCGCCCCCCCCAGAGTCCGATTTTCTCTGGGGTCTCGGCTGCTGGGGTTAGCCGAGACCCCAGAGAACATGATTAGGGTTGGTTTTTACCAACTCCGCTTTTGCGATCGCCGGTAATTAACCGTTTACCGGCGATCGCCAAAAAAAAAATCCGGTTTTGCTTTTATTTTCTCTCCCTTCTGATGTGATTGCACATTAGAGGGGAGAGAAATAGGGTCCCCCGAGCCCTCCACGGTGCCTTATGTACCGAAAACAGCTGCCCCCCCCCCGGTCCCTGGCCCTCCGGAGTCTCCTCCGGGTGCTAAATGGCGGGCGCATGTGCAGATGCGCCCGCCAAAATCTAGCTTTCCCCGCCAGTGTATTGAGGTCAGTTTTTACCGACCCCAGGAGCGATCGCAATCCCGGGGGTTGCGATCACTCCATATAGCATATATATGTAAAAAAAAAAATTAGCTTTGCATTTCTCTCCCCTCTGATGTGATCGCACATCAGAGGGGAGAGAAATAGGGTCCCCCGAGCCCCCCACAGTACCTATTAGTCCCCCGCAGGTGATGTCCCCTGGTCCCAGGTCCCCAGCCCACAGCTCCCGGCCCCCCTTCTTCTCTGCTGGAAGAAAATGGCGCCCACCAAGATCTGCCAGCAGACACTTAGCAACCAGTGAGAATTTTCTCATTGGCTGCTGGGTTTTGATTACTGTGATATGTCCTATCGCAGTAATCAAAACCCCTAATATTTGATAAATATGGCAGCACTTGGGCTGTACCTCTCTCTTCTCTCCTTGTAGTTGTTCTGGGAGAGAAGAGAGAGAGACTACATTTCAAGTGCTGCCCTGTCAGTGATCAAAAACATAATATCTGCATCCGCCAGCATCCCATTTACCCACCCACGTTCTCCGTAATCCCTGCATCATCAGCAGAGGATTATAAAAAAAAATTAAAAAATTTATAATTTTTTTTTCTAATAATTTTTTTTTATTTTTTAGGGTTAGGGTTACGCGGGTTAGGGTTACGCATATTAGGGTTACGCATATTAGGATTAGGGTTACGCATATTAGGGTTATGCATATTAGGATTACGCATATTAGGGTTAGGGTTACCCATCTTAGGGTTACACATATTAGGTTTAGGGTTACGCATATTAGGGTTAGGGTTACACATTAGGGTTAGAGTTACACATATTAGGGTTAGCAGAGGAAATAAATAAAATGGCCCGCAGAACTTTCAGCAAGGAGCAAGCTTACAGCCTGCTTTGCTCCAGCAGCTCCGGCAGTGAAACAGAATCTGCCTCTGAAGCTGAGCAGCTTTCAGACAGTAATGATGACTGTTCCTCCACGGGATCCCCCAGCCCGGTGGTAGCGGAGTCGGTCATCACTGCTGAAGCTTCAGAGGCAGGACCAAGTACCGCAGTCCCCCCACCGCTGTGGTATAATGACACCTCATTTTCCCCTCAAATTTCCCCTTTTTCTGCAGTCGCTGGAATAAGAGTAGATGTCGCCAATTTTACCCCCATTGATTTTTTTCAAATTTTCATTAGCCCCGAAGTCCTGCAATTAATTGTCCACCAAACAAACCTATATGCCCAGCAATATATTTCCCAAAAACCCACTGCCTTTCATTCCCGTTCCTGGATCCCCACAAATGTTCCCGAAATAAAAAAAAATTCTTAAGCCTCACCCTGAATATGGGTTTAGTAAAAAGAAAAACACACTCCGCTCTTACTGGGCAACAAAAGCTGTCCACAGCACCCCTGTATTTGCAGCCGTCATGTCCCGAGTCCGATACGAAGCCCTGATGAGATTCCTCCACTTCAGTGACAATTCCCAAGCTCCCCCAAGAACTGACTCCAACTACGATCGGCTAAATAAATTGAGACCCCTAATTTCCCTCCTAAAAACGTCATTTCTAAATTCCTATACCCTAGAGCAAAATGTGGCAGTCGACGAGTCCTTGATGAGCTACAAGGGCCGTCTGTCATTCCGCCAATTTATTGAGAGAGAGCCAAGAGAGCCAAATACGTCAGAAAATTATACAAAACTCGCGAGAGCTCATCAGGGTACACGTCCACCTTCCTAATGTATGAAGGTAGGGACCGCCAAATAAACCCTCCAAACTGCCCCCAGACAATTGGTATCCCAGGCAAAATTGTCTGGGAGCTAATGACGCCCTTTCTCCATCAAGGGTACCACGTGTATACTGACAACTACTACACTAGCATCCCCCTATACAAATCCCTCCAAATACAGGGGCCTGTGGGACAGTCAGGAAAAAGTGGGGTTTCCGTCACAGTTGGTGTCCAGACGTTTGGAGAGGGGGCGTCATTCTCACTCGCAAGTGACCAACTTCTTGCAGTGAAGTGGAAAGACAGGAAGGACGTCTACATGCTTTCCACACTGCATGCGGACACCACTGTGACGGTCAGAGAGAGGGGGGCCATCAGGGACAAGGAAAAAACAGTCTGCGTCTCAGACTACAACAAACATATGGGTGGCGTAGACTTGTCAGACCAGATTCTGCAACCATACCTGGTCAAGAGGAAGACCAGGGCCTGGTACAAGAAGGTGGCAATTTACCTTATTCAAACTGCCACATATAACAGCTTTGTCCTGTATAAAAAGTCCCAAGGACCACTTACGTTCCTGCACTTTCAGGAAAAAGTCGTAGAGAGCCTCATATTTAAGTCACTGGCACCGGGGGAAGCCTTCGACTCTGAGGATTCGCGGAGACTTGCAGAACGCCATTTTCCTCACCCTGTCCCTGTCACTCGCACCCAAAGGTATCCTCAAAAATGATGCCGAGTTTGCAGAAAGCATGGCAGACGGAGTGATTCTTGATTCTATTGCCCCACATGCCCATCCCAACCAGGCCTTTGTATTTCCCCCTGTTTTGTTACCTACCACACCACCTACAATTATTAGTTTGTTTGTTTTTTCAATCATTTTTATTTTCTGCTTAGTGGCCCCAGTAGAACACTTTGGAACAATTGATAAAGAATATTTTAATTAGTAGATCCCATTTTACCCCATTTCACAATTAATTCCAGAACTTGATCAATCCCATACCAAACTCCCAACAAATTCTCATCCACGTACCCACGTCTGTACGCTCTAGAGTGTGGACCCCACAAATGTTCTTGCAAAGTCAGCTCATCTGAAAATTCTAGGACTCGATCAATCCCATACCAAACTACTATTCCAACAAATTCTCGTCCATGTACCTACGTCAATAGGCATTAGAATGTGGACCCCAGAAATGATCTTGAAAAGTGAGATCATCTGAATATGAATTCTAGGACTTGATTACTCACAAACATTTTTGACCATGTATCTAACTTTGACTGTTTTTACGACTGTCTTGCTACACAAAACTTTGGCTTCCATTTATATTACTTATATTTAGGTTGATGATACGGGCATGATCATTTTATTGTAGGATTTCTAAAAAAATTAGGAAGTTCCGCACTTATACACTATGGGCTTTACTTTATGGTTCTTGCCGAACCTCTGGTACCAGACAATACTTTCCATAGAGAAGTGGTTGTTTTGTGCATATAGCGGTTCTGACCTTGGCGGGTGGGAGCTTGCTATGGTGTACCACATCTATTGGCACATTCGTCTCTCATATAGGGTTTGATGGAGCTAAAAGGACGTTGTACGACCAGTCTCTGAAAGTGTCTGCCATTCTAGCCCTGATGGTGTTCTTTCATCTTTGGAACAAACTCTGCTTTGCCACATAGTTGGCTGCATTTTCCTCCACATTTTGCCCTCCATTCCAGTACAGTTTATTCTTCCTGCTACAATATACGCAAATGCTGGACAACTGTTTTGTTAGCAAGACCAATTTTATAAATCAGCCAATGTGTTTTAGGAGCATGCCTCCCTCAGTGAGTAATAATTCCTGGAAGGATTTTCTTGCTTGCTCAATGTCTCTAGAAGCTTTGAATGGGTCCTGGATCTTCAATTTCACCCTAAAGACCAAATGGTGTGCCATCTATTATAGACACTGCTTTGTCACCAGTACTCACATTGGTGCCATATTGGATATATTTCTGAACACTTAAAAACTAGTGAAATAAAATTTGAGGTGTGTTCCTTAGAACTTACAAAAAAGAATCATTAAAGAGACAGTGAAAAAAATGCAAACTGTAAATTTTCAAGCTTGTTTTGCATCAACTGCGTAAAAAATGGTGGCATCAAACTACTCATTACCTCCCTAGATAAATAGATTAGAGGGTACAATTTATAAAAAAAAGACATTTATGGAGGATTTCTGTTGCTCTTGAACCATACAGGCTCTGCCAGTATAACAATCTATTTCAAATAAAGCCAAATTTGTCACATTGTGCCCCTTTCTGTCCAAGCCCTGCCATTTGTCCAAACAGAACTTTTTGACTACATATGGGATATCGCTGCGCTCATAATAAAGTGGGTAACGAATTGTGGGGTCCACTTTTTGATGTTATTTCTGAAAAAAGTGAGAAATTCAGGTCAAACAAGATTTTCGTGGAAAAAAATGAATTTTTTCAATATGACGACCTAATGTTATCAAACTCTGTGTCGTACATGTGGGTTCAAATTGCTCAATATACCACCGATTAAAATCTTTGACGGGTGTAGTTTCCAAAATGGGGTCACTTGTGGGGGATTTCTGCTGTTAGGCACATCTACAAACCCAAAATGGCATCCGCTCTCACAATTAAGAGATTAAAAAGTCAAACGGCGCTCCTTCCCTTCCGAGCTCCGCAGTGCGCCCAAACAGAGGTTTACCCCCACATGTGGGGTATCAACATACTCAGGACAAATTGCACAACAACTTTTGTGGTCCAATTGCTCTTGCTACCCTTGGGAAAATAAAAAATTTGGGGGTGAAAAGATCATTTTTGTGAAAAAAATATGATTTTTAATTTTTTTCGGCTCTACGTTATAAACTTGTGTAAAGCACTTGGGGGTTCAAAGTGTTGACCACACACCTAGATAAGTTCCTTAGGGGGTCTAGTTTCCAAAATGGGGTCACTTGTGGGGGGTTTCTGCTGTTAGGCACATCTACAAACCCAAAATGGCGTCCGCTCTCACAATTAAGAGATTAAAAAGTCAAACAGCGCTCCTTCCCTTCCGAGCTCCGCAGTGCGTCCAAACAGAGGTTTACCCCCACATACAGGGTATCGACATACTCAGGACAAATTGCACAACTTTTTGGGTCCAATTTCTCTTACTACCCTTGGGAAAATAAAAAATTGGGTGTGAAAAGATCATTTTTGTGAAAACAAATATGATTTTTAATTTTTTCGGCTCTACGTTATAAACTTGTGTGAAGCACTTGGGGTTCAAAGTGTTGACCACACACCTAGATAAGTTCCTTAGGGGGTCTAGTTTCCAAAATGGGGTCACTTGGGGGGGTTTCCACTGTTTAGGCACATCAGCGGCTCTCCAAACGCGACATGGTGTCCGATCTCAATTCCAGGGAATTCTGTGTTGAAAAAGTTAAATGGCGCTCCTTCCCTTCTGAGCTCTGCTGTGCACCCAAACAGTGGTCCCCCCCCCTACATATGGGGTATCTGCATTCTCCGGACAAATTGCACAACAAATTCAAATAATTTTGTGGTTCATTTTCTCTTTTTACACTTGTAAAAATAAAAAAAATTGGTTCTGAAGTAAAATGTTTGTGAAAAAAAGTTAAATGTTCATTTTTTCCTTCCACATTGCTTCAGTTCCTTTGCAGCAACTGAAGGGTTAATAAAGTTCTTGAATGTGGTTTTGCGCACCTTGAGGGGTGCAGTTTTTAGAATGGTGTCACTTTTGGGCATTTTCTGCCATATAGACCCCTAAAAATGACTTCAAATGTGAGGTGGTCCCAAAAAAATGGTTTTGTAAATTTTGCTGCAAAAATAAGAAATTGCTGGTCAAATTTTAACCCTTATAACTCTCTAATAAAACAAAAATTGTTTCCAAAATTGTGCTGATGTAAAGTAGACATATTGGAAATGTTATTTATTGCCCATTTTGTGTGACATATCTCTCTGATGTAAGGGCATAAAAATTCAAAGTTTGAAAATTGCAACATTTTCAAAATTTTCGCCATATTTCCATTTTTTAATAAATAAACGCAAGTAATATTGAATAAATGTTACCACTAACATGAAGTACAATATGTCACGAAAAAACAATCTCAGAATCAGCGGGATCCGTTGAAGCGTTCCCGAGGTATAACCTCCTAAAAGGACAGTGGTCAGAATTGCAAAAATTGGCTTGTTTATTAAGTACCAAATTGGCTCTGTCACTAAGGGGTTAATCATAACACAGGTCTACATAAAAATATTTTTTGTAATCATCGCAGGTGACTTTGTACTTTTCTGAATCATCTTTTTGTCCTGATTTCAAAAATTTATATCGTTTTTCTGTAGCACGTATAGTTTCCATGGAGCAGCATCATTATTATAAGGTGGGATTTGGATGTTTCGCCCCCAGCAGTTCGCCCCCGGGTACATTTCGCCCCCACACATTTAGTCCCCAGCATTTGGCCCCAGGATGATACTTACCTGTCACATATGCAGCTCCTTGGGTGACGGAGTGCAGTCTATCGGTTCCCCCGTGACGTCAGATGGAAACAGTTGATTTAACATGTCACAAAAGTACAGCACTCTGTACAGTACTTTTGTGACATTTGAATTGATGACGGACGGGAATTCATGAACCACAAGGACAAACGGGGGCGAACTGCTGGGGGCGAAACATCCTATAACCATAACATCCAACAGTAATCTGCCATCATTGAGTAATTCCAAAAATCCTGGTAGCAGTGTTCTATTACTTTCATGTCCTGGTGAAACCGCTCATCTTGTTCATCGCTTATATCCCCAAAATTTTGAGGGAAGAAATCTAAATGTGAATGCAAAAAGGCATGCGAAATCCAAGACACTGGTATGTATTTAGCAGTTCCTCAACACCTTCAACATATTTTAGAGGTTTTTTTCCTAATCAGTTTTCACAGATCCACTTGAAGCTTTTTCAGGATCTCAATTCCTTATCATTTAGGCTATGTGCACACGTTCAGGAATTCATGCAGAAAATTCCTGAGAATTCCGGACATTTTCTGCATGAAATCCGCAAGAAAACCGCATGCGTTTTTGCCGCGGTTTTGACGCGTTTTTGACGCGGTTTTTTCCGGACACTTCCCAATGCATTTTGGAGTGGGAAATCCGCAAAAAAACGCAAAAAGATAGAGCATGTCCGGATTTTGTGCGGTATGCGTTTTTTTTGCGGAAAAAAACGCATCATGTGCACAAAACATCCAGAATTCATTCTAAATGATGGGATGCTTATTGTATGCGGTTTTTTTGCAGTTTTATAGCGTTTTTATCGGGAAAAACCGCAAAAAAACCGCAACGTGTGAACACAGCCTTAGAGTTCCTTCAAACACCATCTCTCATAAGCTCTCTGATCTGAGGACCAACAAATACCCCTTCCTTCAGTTTTTCTGGTGAAATGCTGGAGAATTTCTGTGAACTGTACTGGATCCCTTGTGAATTTGTCTTTGCCATGGCTTTCACAAAGTTTTTAATCAATCCCAACTTTATATGTAGTGGAGGAAGAAAGATTTTTGTTGGAGCAACTAAAGGATTATGCTAAACATTGTCTCTACCTGGAGCATAGATGTTTCTCTGTCCCCAATCACGATGAACATAATTCTCTACTGTATTTCTACTGTCCCATAAACACAAGAAGCAACAATATTTTGTGAATCCTCCTTGCATTCCCATTAGCAGACCAATCACTTTCAAATCTTCACAGATATTCCAGTGATGATTAGCACAGCAGCCTTGCAGCGCTGGAGTCCTGGGTTCAAGCCCCACTAAGGACAACATCTGCAAAGAGTTTGTATGTTCTCTCCGTGTTCGCGTGGGTTTCCTCCGGGCACTCCGGTTTCCTCCCACATTCCAAAGACATACTGACAGGGAATTTAGATTGTGAGCCCGAATGGGGACAGCAAAGATAATGTGTGTAAAGCGCTGCGGAATATGTTAGCGCTATATAAAAATAAAGATTATTATTATTATGATGCTTGTATTGTATAGCATCCAAAACAACTGACAGTTTTTCATAACTTTCCTTTAGATGACATGAGTGAGCAATAGGGATTGATGATTTCATATTTCCATTGTGAAGCAACACTGCTTTTCCTATTGCCACGACAGCACCCACGGAGACAGGGGATCCGCCCACCATCAGGACAGGAAGCTACAGAATAAAAAGAGGGGTGGTCCCCCTCGCCTCCTCAGTTGGGTTCCTGTCCTAAGTGGGAACTGCCAGAAGACATCTTACCCGGGTCCTGGAGCCTCTGTGCAGCCTCCATAGAGAGCGGCAGAGACGGAGGAACCGGAAGCTGCGTCGGGGGTGTTCTCTCGTAGACCCGCCTCATCTGGCCAGGATGTCACGACCCCCAGGGTCCGCGTGAGGCAGCCCTGGGTCACGCGGGCGCAGCACAGGGGAATAAGTCCCTGTGTCCATCCAGATGATGGCACCGCATGTGGATCCCCCGATGTGTCTGATCCCACTTGTCCTCAAGAAAATCAGAGAGGAGAGGGCGAGAGTGATATTAATTGCCCCCTTCTGGCCCAGGAGGCCGTAGTTCTCCTGGCTGAAGAAAATGTCCGTCACTGACCCATAGAGATGCTGCCATTGCGGCCGGGGCTTCTTTCTCAAGGACCATTCAGTCATCCACAGATGCAAGGTCATTGACGGCGTGGATTTTGAAAGGGAGCTGCTGAGGCGTAGAGGGTTTTCAGAGGCCCTAATAGCTACCTTACTAACAAGTAGGAAGGAAATAACCACAAACATTTTTTGTAAAATTTGGAAAAAAATGTTGTTGCTTCACTCAGCTCCCCTATCAGACCAGATTCCGATCCCAGCAATCCTAGAGTTCTTACAGAAGGGCCGAGAAATGGGGTTATCTGTTAGTACCCTTAGAGTACAGGTTTCGGCATTATATAACTATAACGTAGCAGGGAACAGGTGAATCACTAGATTCATAAAAGCCTGTGAGCGTAGTAACCCGGTGCGTATTGCTAGATTGCCTCCATGGGACTTAAACCTAGTCCCCCTTTTGAACCCCTAGCTTTGGCCTCTGCTAAAGTACTGCCTTGTTAATAGCCTAAAGGTACTGTCACACTAAGTGATGCTGCAGCGATACCGACAACGATGTCGATCGCTGCAGCGTCGCTGTTTAGTCGCTGGAGAGCTGTCACACAGACAGCGACCAGCGATCCCGAAGTCCCTGGGTAACCAGGGTAAACATCGGGTTACTAAGCGCAGGGCCGCGCTTAGTAACCCGATGTTTACCCTGGTTACCGTTGTAAATGTAAAAAAACAAACACTACATACTTACATTCCAGTGTCTGGTGTTACCTCGGCTTCTGTGGCTCCGCCTCCTGCCGCCGGCTCGCCCGCTCTCCTCGCTGCGTCCTCTTCTTCCCGGGGCTCGGCCCGGGCGTCGCGCTTGGCGTCCTCTTCTCTCCGGGGGTCGGTCCTGGCGTCCCGGCGTGCGTCCTCTCTCCGTCCGGGTGCGCGCGCCAGTGGCTTGCGCGGGCTCTGCCAGGTCTGACTGTGCGCGCGCATCTCCTTCCTCTTCCCTTCCTGCGTGACCTGACCCGGAAGTCCTTCCTTCCAATCGGTGTTCAGCGTCAGGTACTTCAGGCCCTCCTTCCTGCATGGGGGTGCCTGATTATTGTGTTGTTTTCGCTGTAGTTAGGTCGCAGTTTGCCTTTACTCCTCTGGTTTATTGCGCTTTAACCCTGGTTCCTCTCTTGTCTTTCCTCAGCTCCCGTGTACCTCCGTTCCTGTGTCTCCCCTCAGTACCTGTACCAGTGTTCCTCCTCCGTACCTGCTCCCGTGTACCTCCGTTCCAGTGTTACTCCTCAGTTCCGGTACCGTTCTTCCCCTCCGTCTCTGTGTCTCTCCTCAGTTCCAGCTTCCGTGTTTTCCCTCTGGTCTTCGGTTCCTTCTGGTCTTCAGCTTTCCCTTTTTGTCTCTTTCATTGAGCCGATCCCTGGTCCTGGCCTCCGTGGTTCTTGAGGTCCTCGCGCTTGCCTCCTAACAGTCCCTGTATAGGGGTTGGTTTCTCTGGAGTGCTCGTTCGGGGTTGCTTCGGTTCCACGGTCCAGTGGGTCCACTCCTTGTTTCCCTATACCTCCGGCGTAACAGAATAATCAGGCCATGAATCCCGCCGGGGCCACTGCTTTAAAAGAGTTGGTTTTCTTACGAGAGAACCAGACCCGAATCATGTCTTTTATGAAGACCATGGATTCTCGTTTGTCTGCTTTACAAGCCGCAGATCCCGGGAATGCCACTCAGTTAGCCAGTCTCCAGCAAGAGCTGGTTCAGCAGCGTGATACGCAGGCGCACATCTTGTCCTATATGGCCTCCGTGGATGGTCGCTTGCTTTCTTTGCAGACAGCTTCCACCCGGTCTCCAGATAATTCCTCTGCGCCTCCTCCTCGTTTGGGTAAGCCGCCTCGCTATAGCGGTGACCCTAAACTGTGTCGGGGTTTCCTCAATCAGTGTCGTTTACACTTTGAGTTGCTACCTCAGCAGTATCCTACCGATCGGGCTAAGGTCGCTTTCATTGTGTCCCATTTAGAGGGTGAGGCTCTTTCCTGGGTGAATCCTCTCTGGGAGCGGGACGATCCTATAGTGACCAGTGTTGCCACCTTTTTGGACACTTTCCGGAGGGTGTTTGATGAGTCCGGAAGGCTCGCTTCCACAACTGAGGCTCTCTTTAACCTCCATCAGGGCTCCCTCTCTGTGGGGCAATATGCCATACGCTTTCGTACCCTGTCATCGGAACTTGGGTGGAATAACGAGGCGTTGGTAGGAGCATTTTGGCGAGGGTTGTCTGGAAAGATTAAAGATGAGCTTGCAGGTAGGGATACTCCCACTACCTTGGAGGAGCTCATTTCTCTCGCTACACGCATCGACTTGCGCTTCCAGGAGCGTTCTAGAGAGACTGCTAGGGAGAGGAGGCCTATGCGCCCTTCTTCTTCTTCTGGGCAGTATACTCCTACTCTTCGGTCTTCTGCTTCCGCTTCTGCAGCTCCCGAACCTATGCAGGTAGATCGGGTCAAGATGGCGGATCAGCGCAGAAGAGAGAGGCTGGCACAAGGCCTCTGCTTGTATTGTGGTGGTTCGTCTCATTTTCTGCGCTCATGTCCAGAGAGGCCGGGAAACGCCTCCGCTTAGGACAGGTAAGAGAGGCCTCCCTAAGTGTGTCAGAACCCTCTCCACCTCTTACTCTTTCTGTCCTTATTATACAGGGGTCGAAGCGTGGCTCAGAACTTGCTTATTTGGATTCGGGAGCGGCAGGTAACTTTATACGGCTTAAGGAGGTGAAGAAATACCGGATTCCTGTGGTCGCCCTGAGTTCTCCACGTATGATCGCTTCCGTGGATGGCAAGCTTCTTCAAGAGTCCGTCTCTATGGTTACCGAGGAGGTAACTCTTCAAGTAGGTGCTATGCACCAGGAGAGGATTGCTCTTTATGTTTTACCCAACTTATCTCATCCTCTTCTCCTCGGCCTTCCTTGGCTCCGGACTCACGAACCAGTCCTGGATTGGCGTTCTGGGGAGATCCTTCGTTGGGGACATCCATGCCAAGAGAGGTGCTTAGCTTCTGTTCGCCCAGTTACGGTTTCTCAACCCTCTTCGGGTCCTGAAGGCTTGCCTTCTGCCTATTGGTCTTTCGCTGACGTTTTCGACAAGAAGAAAGCTGAGACTCTTCCACCGCATCGGCCTTACGACTGCCCTGTCGAATTACGTCCTGGGACCACGCCACCTAGAGGTCGGATCTATCCCTTGTCTCCTGCTGAGACATCTGCCATGTCTGAATACATCCAGGAGAACCTCGCTAAGGGTTTTATAAGAAAATCTTCCTCACCTGCTGGGGCCGGTTTTTTCTTTGTTAAGAAGAAAGACGGTTCTTTACATCCTTGCATCGATTACCGGGGGTTGAACAACATCACTATAAAAAATAAGTACCCGTTGCCTTTAATCCCGGAGCTCTTTGATCGTTTGAGAGGAGCGCGGATTTTCTCGAAGTTGGATCTTCGTGGAGCCTATAACCTTGTGCGAATTCGCTCTGGAGATGAGTGGAAGACTGCCTTTAACACCCGGGACGGTCATTATGAATATCTCGTCATGCCTTTTGGACTGTGTAATGCTCCCGCAGTTTTTCAGGAATTCGTCAACGACATCTTTCGGGATTTGCTCTACTCCTGCGTTGTGGTATACCTGGACGACATCCTCATTTTCTCTCCGGATTTGTCTTCTCATAGAAGGAGCGTCCGCCTTGTTCTGCAACGTCTCCGGGAGAATCGCCTCTATGCTAAGATGGAGAAATGTCTCTTCGAGCGATCTTCTTTGCCCTTTTTGGGATATATTGTCTCTGAGAATGGGCTGGAGATGGACCCTGAGAAGTTATCTGCTATCCTTCAGTGGCCACGTCCAGTCGGGGTGAAAGCTATCCAACGCTTCCTCGGTTTTGCTAATTACTACCGACAGTTTATCTCACACTTTTCGTCCATCATCAAGCCCATTTCCAACCTCACTCGGAAGGGATCCAGGTCTATCGTGTGGTCTCCTGAGGCTGAAGAGGCTTTTTTAAGTCTTAAACGGGCTTTTTCTTCCGCACCTGTACTGCATCGGCCTGTGGCTAACAAGCCGTTCGTCCTGGAGGTGGACGCTTCTTCCACCGGAGCTGGCGCTGTGTTATCTCAAGGATCTTCCTCTGGCCGCTTGGTTCCCTGCGGGTTCTTTTCTAAGGCCTTCTCTTCTGCAGAATGCAACTATTCTATTGGGGATAGAGAGCTGCTAGCCATCAAGATGGCCTTAGAGGAGTGGCGCCATTTGTTGGAGGGAGCGGTATATCCGTTTACTATTTTTACTGACCACAAGAATCTGGCCTACATCCAGTCAGCCCGGAGGCTGAATCCTCGACAGGCCAGGTGGTCTCTATTCTTCGCTCGCTTTGATTTCGAGTTACATTTTCGTCCTGGTCCGAAGAACTTTAAAGCAGACGCCTTATCCCGATCCCTTCAACCCCAGGACTTTGAAGAGGATCTCGCTCACATCATTGAGCCGGTCAAGGTCATCCCCGTGGCTCCCGTGAGGTTGATTTCTCCACCGCCTGGCAAGACCTTTGTTCCAGAATCCAAAAGGACTCAAGTGTTGCGCTGGGGTCATTCCTCCAAAATCTCAGGCCATGTCGGGGTTAAGAAGACTCTTGAACTGCTCTCTCGGTTTTACTGGTGGCCCACTCTCCGTCAAGATGTGGTTGACTTCTCGGCTTCCTGTCCTTCCTGCGCCAAGGTCAAGGTGCCCAGACGATTTCCTTCTGGACTTCTGCTTCCTTTACCTGTTCCTTCTGCTCCCTGGCAACACATCGCCTTGGATTTTATCACGGATTTGCCTAATTCTGCCGGGTTCACTACCATCCTGGTAGTGGTTGACCGCTTCTCCAAGATGGCACACTTTGTTCCGTTGCAGCAACTTCCTTCTGCTCAAGAATTGGCTAAGGTCTTTGTCCGACACGTTTTCCGTCTTCATGGATTTCCTTCTCACATGGTGTCGGATCGAGGTGTGCAGTTTACCTCACGGTTCTGGAGGACTCTGTGTGAACTTCTGGAGGTCAAGTTGGATTTTTCCTCCGCTTATCACCCTCAAACCAACGGCCAAGTGGAACGTGTCAATCAGGTCTTGGCATCCTATCTTCGCCATTTTTCTAATGCTCATCATGATAATTGGTCAAGTCTTCTGCCTTGGGCTGAGTTCGCCTATAATAACCATCCTAGCGAATCCTCTGGCAAGTCTCCGTTTTTTGTGGTCTATGGTATGCATCCCAGGGTTCCTTTGCCCATCTCTGTCACCACCGGTGTTCCTGCAGCCGACGCTGAGACTGCGGACTTCTCCAAGATCTGGCTGGAGACTAAAGAAGCCTTGGTGAGAACGGGCGAACGCATGAAGAGACACGCTGACAAGAGGCGCTTGGATGCTCCGTCTTTTCTTCCGGGCGAGAAGGTATGGCTGTCTTCAAGATACATTAGATTGAAGATCCCTTCTTACAAACTTGGACCTCGTTATATTGGCCCTTTTGAAGTCCTCCAGCGCATCAACAATGTCGCCTACAAGCTCAGGTTGCCTGTCTCTCTCCGAATTCCTAATGTTTTCCACGTTTCTCTCCTTAAGCCTGTTATTCTTAATCGGTTTCATTCTACTCCCAGTTCTTCTCCTCCTCCTGTTTCTGCAGAAGATGTTTTTGAAGTGGAGGACATTCTAGCGTCCAAAAGAGTCAGGGGCAAGACGTTCTTTTTGGTTGATTGGAAGGGTTTCGGTCCTGAGGAGAGGTCTTGGGAACCTAGGGAGAACATTAACGCTTCTCGCATTCTCAAGAGGTTTTTGTCTAAAAACAGAGGGAGGGGATGTAAGAGAGGGGGTACTGTTACCTCGGCTTCTGTGGCTCCGCCTCCTGCCGCCGGCTCGCCCGCTCTCCTCGCTGCGTCCTCTTCCCGGGGCTCGGCCCGGGCGTCGCGCTTGGCGTCCTCTTCTCTCCGGGGGTCGTCCTGGCGTCCCGGCGTGCGTCCTCTCTCCGTCCGGGTGCGCGCGCCAGTGGCTTGCGCGGGCTCTGCCAGGTCTGACTGTGCGCGCGCATCTCCTTCCTCTTCCCTTCCTGCGTGACCTGACCCAGAAGTCCTTCCTTCCAATCGGTGTTCAGCGTCAGGTACTTCAGGCCCTCCTTCCTGCTTGGGGGTGCCTGATTATTGTGTTGTTTTCGCTGTAGTTAGGTCGCAGTTTGCCTTTACTCCTCTGGTTTATTGCGCTTTAACCCTGGTTCCTCTCTTGTCTTTCCTCAGCTCCCGTGTACCTCCGTTCCTGTGTCTCCCCTCAGTACCTGTACCAGTGTTCCTCCTCCGTACCTGCTCCCGTGTACCTCCGTTCCAGTGTTACTCCTCAGTTCCGGTACCGTTCTTCCCCTCCGTCTCTGTGTCTCTCCTCAGTTCCAGCTTCCGTGTTTTCCCTCTGGTCTTCGGTTCCTTCTGGTCTTCAGCTTTCCCTTTTTGTCTCTTTCATTGAGCCGATCCCTGGTCCTGGCCTCCGTGGTTCTTGAGGTCCTCGCGCTTGCCTCCTAACAGTCCCTGTATAGGGGTTGGTTTCTCTGGAGTGCTCGTTCGGGGTTGCTTCGGTTCCACGGTCCAGTGGGTCCACTCCTTGTTTCCCTATACCTCCGGCGTAACATCTGGTCATGTCCCTCGCCTTCAGCTTCCCACACTGACTGAGCGCCGGCCGTAAAATACATCAGTGACGTCACCGCTGTACTGTGCTTTACGGCTGGCCGGCGCTCACCAGTCAGTGCGGGAAGCTGACGGCGAGGGACATGACCAGACACCGGAATGTAAGTATGTAGTGTTTGTTTTTTTACATTTACAACGGTAACCAGGGTAAACATCGGGTTACTAAGCGCGGCCCTGCGCTTAGTAACCCGATGTTTACCCTGGTTACCAGTGAAGACATCGCTGAATCGGCGTCACACACGCCGATTCAGCGATGTCAGCGGGAGATCCAGCAACAAAATAAAGTGCTGGACTTTCCCCAGCGACCAACAATCTCCCAGCAGGGGCCTGATCGTTGGTCGCTGTCACACATAACGATTTCGTTAACGATATCGTTGCTATGTCACAAAAAGCAACGATATCGTTAACGATATCGTTAACGCTATCGTTATGTGTGACGGTACCTTTAATCTCGGCAAGGCGAGTCAGTGACATTCAGGCATTATCAGTAGATCCTCCTTTTTTGAAATTTTTTTTAGGATAAAATAGTTTTAAAGCCTGACCCAGCGTATTTACCTAAAGTCGCTTCAAAATTTCATTGGAACCAGGAGATCTATTTACCATCCTTCTATGATAACCCTACAACACTATAAACACTTGATTTGAGCGGGCACCATCCAAATATTCTAGTAAGAGGGGATTACCATATGCATACCAATAAACAGTAACAGCAAACAAGAACAAGCGTATGCCAAAAAATAGGGATCACCACAGTATAACTAAGAGTAGAAATACACCCAATACACGTGTGCACATTATGAAGATAAATAATCCAAGGCCACAGAAAAACGTGGTCCCATAAATATAATACTGCCGAATGGGGGTATAATGAAAAGTTTCTCAATACACAATAGTTACCCCACTATGTCCTCCTCAGCGATCCACAAATATCTCTTGCCCAGCCCTAGTGCCGACACGTTTTTCTATGGCCTATGAGTGACAATCTAACAGCCCAGCACCTTGGATTATTTATCTTCATAATGTGCACACGTGTATTGGGTGTGCTGTCGGTATCAGTTGTGACTTATGCCAAATGGTGATAAAGTATTTGTATTAGTTGTGTAGGGTGCATATTTCTGTCAGCATTTATTTGTTATTATGGTGGACCCATTATCTTTGTCTATATGTTTTTAGATGTTTTTAAATGTTTTTGTACACGTTGTTCTTTGAATAAAGATTTTTCTACTCTTAGTTATACTGTGGTGATCCCTATTTTTGTGCATACGCTTGTTCTTGTTTGCTGTAACCCTACAACACTAGAGGAGAAAATATTCCACACTCTAGATGCTAAAAGAGTTGTGCTAGAGTACTTGGGAAGGACGCAGGTGTGGAGACAGAGTAGGGCGCTGTTTGTCTCTTTTCAAGGTCAAAGAAAGGGGTTCAGTGTCACAAAGAACACTATTGCTCGTTGGATAAAGGATGCGATCAACCTGGCGTATTCAACCAAAGGTTAGTTTCCACCAGTGGAAGTGAAGGCGCACTCCGCACAAGCCATGGCGTCATCATAGGCCTAAAAGGAGGATGTCTCCATTGAATCGATTTGTAAGGCGGCAACGTGGTCATCACCTTCCACCTTTTATAGAAATTACCGTCTTGATCTTTCATCCACCTCTAGTTTAGAGTTTGGGCGATCAGTGCTTAGTGCTGTGGTCCCTTCCTGTAATAATCTCTGAAAGTCTCTCCGTGGATGCTGTTGTGGTGATAGGAAAACTGGTTCTTACGTATCGGTAATAGGATACATAATAATAATATTACATACCTGTGTGTTCCCTCCCGTTATTAAAGGGGTTGGCCACTATTTTCAATTAACCCCCCAATGTATCCCCCGGGGCCCCTAATGAATTTTGTGAATACCTTCCGTTGCCGTTTTCGCCTGTGAGCGGCGCTATGCCGGCGGCTGAGTCCGGGTCACGTGACCCCCAAGGCTGCAGCCGCCACTAATTTCCGCCGACGTCACGTCAATTTCCAGACTCTGGAAATTGATGCAACGCCAGCAGCAGGCGTGACCAGCCTCAACAGTCAGCGGTCACTCATCAAGAGTGACTGGGCTGTGGGTGGCGCTGGGGGCTGCAGGGCTGAGCTGGGAGTGGGCGTGGCTGTGCTGGGGGTGGGCGGGGCTATGCCGGGATGTGCGGGCGCCGGGGGTCTGTGTGCCGGTGCCGGGATGTGCGGGTGGTGGGTCAGCTGGCCGTGCTGGGGTCTGCTGCGGGGGGGTTTTCATTGGTATGTGCAGGCATCGTCCGATGGGACTACAAGTCCCATCGGGCTATGCCTGCTACAGTGACAGTGAGTGACACATTAGCCAATGATGGGACAGTAGTAGTCCCATCATCCGGCTAATGTGTTGAATGTAAAAAAAACAACACATACACACATATACAGTACATTCAACATAAATAAATACACCATGTAACATGCGACATCATGCAACATGTGACAGCATGCGACGTGACGACATGCGATGACATGCGACATGTGACAACATGCAACATGTGACAACATGCGAAATGCAGCATGCGACATGTGACAACATGCGACGACATGTGACATGCACCATGCGACATGTGAAGACATGCAGCATGCGATGACATGCAGCATGCGACGACACGCAGCATGTGACATGCAACGAAATACGACATGCAACATATGCTGACATGCAGCATACGACATGTGACGACATGCAGCATGCGCCAACATGTGACATGCACCATGCGACGACATGCAGCATGCAACATACGACGACATGCAACATGCGATGACATGCAACATACAGTACATACATATACACACAGTACATACATACAACATACATATAGACATACAGTACATATAACAAAGTACATACCATCACTTGTCACTTTTATCCCCGAAGCCAGCGTCATCTGTAAAAAAATATTCAAATAATAAACCAACAATATACTCCCTGATCCGCAGATATCCAATTAAAACAAGTGTCCCACGACGATCTCCCATGGAGAGCATCAGCTGATGTGACCGCTCTCCAGGGGCTCCAGTAATACAATGATGGAAGGTATCCTTCCACAATGTATTCCCCACAATGTATTCCTACGCCCCTGTGAGAAAATAGTCCCTAGTCTCACTCTTGGCATTGCTGTGTGAGAAAGTTCCCACGCAGCAAATGCCATAAAGTGAGACCAGTGAACTATAGTAACCTCTCAGTGATGCACTTCAGGAGCCATTGTCTCCTGTCAGTGTGTCACTGGAGGTCCTATAGAGCAGTGACATCACCCGATGTCACTATTCTATAGGGGAGATCGTCGTGGGACCCTCGTTATTAATTGGAAAATGAGTATACAGTTTATTATTTTACGTTTTTTTGCGGGTGCTGAAGTATGGTGAAATGAAGAATATTAAAATACTTTTCTCTGGCTGTGTTTTTTATTTTTATTTAACTCTTTCACTACTATAGGATTAATAATGGCTAGGCATTTTATTGACGCCTCTCCGTTATTAACTCGGCTTAATGTCACCTTACAATAGCAAGGTGACATTAACCCCTTATTACCCCATATCCCAGTGCTACACGGGAGTGGGAAGAGAGGGGCTAAGTGCGCCATTTCTGGAGCGGCTGCGGATTGGTATTTGTAGTCAGAGGGGCCAATATCCATGGCCCCTCTCTAGGCTATGAATATCAGTCCGCAGCTGTCTGCGTAGCCTTTCTGGCTATAAAATATATGGGGACCCCACGTCATTTTTTGGGGGGGTCCCCCTCTTTTAATAGCCAGTAAAGGCTACGCAGACAGCTGCAGGCTGATATTCATAGCCTAGGAAGGGGCCATGGGTATTACCCCCTTCCCAGGCTACAAATATTGGCCGTCGGCTTTCCCCCTCTGGCACAGAAAATAGCGCGGGAGCCCACGCCATTTTTTTTTAGTTTTTTTTTTCAACTGAAACTTCATTAACCCTTTTCTGCCAGCTGACTGAATAGTACGTCAGCTGGCAGTATCCCTCGCTTTGAGGTGGGGTACGGCGGTGAGCCCACTTCAAAGCCACAACATGTCAGCTGTTTTCAATAGAACAAAAAAAAATTACGTGATCGCTAAACTGTGTAACGAGAAAAAAAAATCAAAATCCAAAATTATGTTTGTTTGGTCGCCGCCACATTGCATTAAAATGCAATATCGGGCAATCAAAAGAACGTATCTGCACAAAAGTGGTATCATTAAAGACGTCGGCTCGGCACGCAAAAAATTAGCCCTCACCCAACCCGATATCTCAGAAAGTATAGACGCTACGCGTATCGAAAAATGGCACAATTATGGTTTTTTTAGCGAAGTTTGGAATTTTTTTTTCACCATTTAGATAAAAAATAACCTAGACATGTTTGGTTGTCTATGAACTCGTAATCACCTGGAGAATCATAATGGCAGATCAGTTTTATGCTCTGTGCTCTCGTTGCAGATTTGGGTGCAGAATTTACTGCACAAAATCTGCATCTCCTTGCAGAAAACGCAGCTGCGTTTTTTATGCATTTTTTCACGGTTTTGCGTGGTTTTGATGCAGTTCTTGGTGCGGTTTTTGACGCGGTTTTGATTGTTTTTGCTGCAGTATTTGGTGCGTTTTTTGCGTGGTTTTGATTCAGGTTTTTGATGCTTTTCTTATGCAGTTTTTGGTGAAGTTTTGATGCAGTTTTTGGTGCAGTTTTGATGTGTTTTTGGTGCAGTTTTGATCCAGCTTTTGGTGCGGTTTTGATGCAGTTTTTGGTGGGGTTTTGATGCAGTTTTTGATGCAGTTCTTGGTGCTGTTTTGATGCAGTATTTGGTGCGGTTTTCATGCGTTTTTGATGCAGTTTTTGCTGTGGTTTTGATGCAGTTTTCGGTGCAGTTTTGATGCGTTTTTGATGCAGTTTTGGGGCAGCTTTGATGCATTTTTTGCACGGTTTATCCTTTTTTTTTAAAAAAGTTTGCGGTTTTTGAAAGCTAAATAAAGATGTATTATTGAACAAAAAAAAAAAAAAGATTTGTGATGTAATTATTTTCCAACCTCCTCTTTTACATTTGTCCAACCCACACTCAATTACACACAGATAGACTTATAGATGATAGATGAAATGGATAGACAGATCTACATATAGATAGATCTATAGATGCATACATCTATTTATTCGTATATCTATATATATAGATATATCTGGATAGATATATCTATTGATAGATGTATGTATAGTGTAGGATGCGTGTCCACTGTCCGGATTACATCCGAATTAGCTGCAGATTGGATGCTGCGTTCTTGTAGTCCCATCTTATGATGCCTGCACACACACCCCAAAAGACCCCCCGCACAGTCCCGCACACACCCGAACAGTCCCGCACACATCCGAACAGCCAGGCACACACCTGCACAGCCCCGCAAACAGCCAGGCACACACCCGAACAGTCCCGCTCACACCCGAACAGCCAGGCACAGTCCCGCACACACCCGAACAGCCAGGCACACACCCGAACAGTCCCACACACATCCGAACAGCCCGCACACACATACACGCACACAGTCACCGCTCACACACTTCCCTCCTCCCGAACTGCTGCGTTTCTCGGACCCACATCCGCAGCAAAACTGCAGATCTTTTTTACATCTGCGGTTTTGCTACGGATGTGCCCGACTCAATGAAAGTCTAAGGGTGCAGAAACGCTGCAGTTCAGCACAAAAGAAGTGACATACTGCGGGGGGAAAAAAGCTGCGTTTCGGTGCATCTTTTTCCGCAGCATGTTCACACCAAGTCTGCGGCTCCCATAGACTTACATTGGTTGTGCACTATACTGTAGATTTGATGCAATTCTGTGCAGCAAAAAAGCCCTGCAATGAAATCCGCAACATGTGCACACAGCCTTAGCATTTAGTGAACCTAGCAAAAAAGCCAAGCAAAAAACAAGTGTGGGATTGCACTTTTTTAGCAATTTCATCGCACTTTGAATTTTTTCCACATTTTCTGTTACACGACATGGTAAACCAATGGTGTCGTTCAAAAGTAGAACTTGTCCCGCAAAAGATAAGCCCTCACATGGCCATATTGATGGAAAAATTATGGCTCTGGAAAGAAGGGGAGCGATAAACGAAAAAAGCTCCAGGGGTGAAGGAGTTTAGAAACATGGATATGGACATATCTATGGATATAGATATATAGATACATATCTATCTATCCATCTATCTGTGTGTAACGGAGTGTGGGTTGGACAAATGTAAAAGAGGAGGTTGGACAGAAATGACATCACAAATCTTTTTGAAGGGAGAGGAAGGAGGGGTTTGGGTGTGTTTTGGAGTGGGTGTGGTAGTGGCCAGTGCAATGCATCATGGATCTTGAAGTATTAGAGCACAATAACTCAGGAGAAAGGAAGTTGTTGATTAACCCCATGAGAGCTGGATCCAGCACTGAAGATCTGCTGCTACAGCATGATAAAAGGTAATATTGCTAAAATAAACAGTGGATGTTTTCAGTGGCACATAATAGCAAGATTTATGAATAAAAAAAACATTATTGTGGACAACTTCTTTATCCCCTTTCTGTCATTGGACGTACTTTTCCGTCCATGTGGGGTGGCCCTTACTTCCCAAGGAAGGAATAGTACGTCCAGCGCGATCGTCCGCGCTCACGGGGAAAGCGCGGCCGATCGCGGTTGGGTGTCAGCTGCCTATCGCAGCAGACATCCGGTGCTATGTGCCAGGAGCGGTCACGGACCGCTCCTGGCACATTAACCCCCGGCACACTGCGATCAAACATGATCGCGGTGTGCCGGTGGTATAGGGAAGCGTCGCGCAGGGAGGGGGCTCCCTGCGGGCTTTCCTGAGACCCCCGCAGCAACGCGATGTGATCGCGTTGCTGCGAGGGTCTCTTACCTCCTTCCTCGCTGCAGGCCCCGGATCCAAGATGGCCGCGGCATCCGGGTCCTGCAGGGAGGGAGGTGGCTTACCAAGTGCCTGCTCAGAGCAGGCATCTAAGTCAGATCGCTGATCTGACAGAGTGCTGTGCAATCTGTCAGATCAACGATCTGTGATGTCCCCCCCTGGGACAAAGTAAAAAAGTTTTTTTTTAAATTTCCACATGTGTAAAAAAAAAAAAAATTCCTAAATAAAGAAAAAAAAAATATTCCCATAAATACATTTCTCTATCTAAATAAAACCAATAAAAGTACACATATTTAGTATCGTCGCGTCCGTAACGACCCAACCTATAAAACTAGTTAACCTCTTCAGTAAGCACTGTAAGAAAAAAAAAACGAGGCAAAAAACAACGCTTATTATCATACCGCCGAACAAAAAGTGGAATAACACGCGATCAAAAAGACAGATATAAATAACCATGGTACCGCTGAAAACGTCATCTTGTCCCGCAAAAAAACGAGCCGCCATACAGCATCATCAGCAAAAAAATAAAAAAGTTATAGTTCTCAGAATAAAGTGATGCAAAAATAATTATTTTTTCTATAAAATAGTTTTTATCGTAGAAAAGCGCCAAAACATAAAAAAATGATATAAATGAGGTGTCGCTGTAATCGTACTGACCCGAAGAATAAATCTGCTTTATCAATTTTACCAAACGCGGAACGGTATAAATGCCTCCCCCAAAAGAAATTCCTCTAATAGCTGGTTTTTGGTCATTCTGCCTCACAAAAATCGGAATAAATAGCGATCAAAAAATGTCACGTGCCCGAAAATGTTACCAATAAAAACGTAAACTCGTCCCGCAAAAAACAAGACCTCACATGACTCTGTGGACTCAAATATGGAAAAATTATAGCTCTCAAAATGTGGTAATGCAAAAAATATTTTTTGCAATAAAAAGCGTTTTTCAGTGTGTGACGGCTGCCAATCATAAAAATCCGCTAAAAAAACCCGCTATAAAAGTAAATCAAACCCCCCTTCATCACCCCCCTTAGTTAGGGAAAAATTCAAAAATAAAAAAAATGTATTTATTTCCATTTTCCCGTTAGGGTTGGGGCTAGGGTTAAGGCTACAGTTAGGGTATGTTCACACGTTCAGGATTTCCATCCTTTTTTTTTCAGGACTGTTTTTTTAAAAAACTGCAGCTCTTGGCAGAAAATGCAGGTCCTTTTTTTGGTCCTTTTTTGTCCTTTTTTGATGCGTTTTTTGATGCGTTTTTTGATCCTTTTTTTTATGCAGTTTTCTAACCCTAACCCTACCCCTAACCCTACCCCTAACCCTAACCCTACCCCTACCCCTATTCTAACCTTAGTGAAAAAAAAAAAAAAAATCTTAATTTTTTTATTGTCCCTACCAATGGGGGTGACAAAGTGGGGGGGGTGTCATTTACTATTTTTTTATTTTGATCACTGAGATAGGTTATATCTCAGTGATCAAAATGCACTTTGGAGCGAATCTGCTGGCCGGCAGATTCGGCGGGCGCACTGCGCATGCGCCCGCCATTTTGCAAGATGGCGGCGCCCAGGGAGAAGACGGACGGACGGACACCGGGACGCCGGGTAAGTATAAGGGGGGGAGATTAGGGCACGGGGGGGCATCGGAGCACTGGTGGGGGCATCGGAGCACGGGGGGGGCATCGGAGCACGGGGGGCGGGATCGGAGCACGGGGGGGCAGCCACACTCCGCCCACGCACTTCCGCCCGCTCCCCCGCACTTCCTGCTGCAGCGGTTCTGCACATCAAATCGCAGTAAGACCCGCAGATATATTTTTCATCTGCGGGTTTTACTGCGGTTTTGACCTCACAATGGAGGTCTATGGGTGCAGAACCGCTGCGGTTCAGGAAAAAGAAGTGACATGCTCCTTCTTTTTTGCCGCAGCTATTCTGCGCGGCTTTTTAAACGAAATTCTGGATCATGTGCACAGCAGTGACTGTTTTCCATAGGGTTACATTGTTATGTACCCTGCATGGAAAACAGCTGCGGAACCGCAGCGGCAAAACCGCTGCGGTTCCGCAGTAAAAAACGCACTGTGTGAACATGGCCTTAGGGTTGGGGCTAAAGTTAGGGTTGGGGCTAAAGTTAGGGTTAAGGTTTGGATTACATTTACAGTTGGGAATAGGGTTGGGATTAGGTTTAGGGGTGTGTCTGGTTTAGAGGTGTGGTTAGGGTTACTGTTATGTTTGCTAATGACAGGTGTTATGAAGGCAATCCAGAAACACAGTGTGCTTAGCGATCAGAGCGCACACAGTGATCTGACAAATACCCAAAAATACAAGAACGAGCTCTGAGACGTGGAAACTCTGTAGACTGCACACCTGATCCTATCCTAAACACAACTAAAAGCGGCTGTGGATTGCGCCTAACAACTACCTAGGCAACTCGGCACAGCCTAAGAAACTAGCTAGCCTGAAGATAGAAAAATAGGCCTGACTTGCCCCAGAGAAATTCCCCAAAGGAAAAGGCAGCCCCCCACATATAATGACTGTGAGTAAGATGAAAAGACAAAACGTAGGGATGAAATAGATTCAGCAAAGTGGGGCCCGATATTCTAGGACAGAGCGAGGACAGTAAAGCGAACTTTGCAGTCTACATAAAACCCTAAAGCAAAACCACGCAAAGGGGGCAAAAAAACCCACCGTGCCGAACTAACGGCACGGCGGTACACCCTTTGCGTCTCAGAGCTTCCAGCAAAACAAAAGACAAGCTGGACAGAAAAAAAGCAACAAAAAAGCAAAAAGCACTTAGCTATACAGAGCAGCAGGTCACAGGAACAATCAGGAGAAGCTCAGATCCAACACTGAAACATTGACAAGGAGCAAGGATAGCAGCATCAGGCGGAGTTAAGTAATGAAGCAGTTAACGAGCTCACCAGAACACCTGAGGGAGGAAGCTCAGAAGCTGCAGTACCACTTGTGACCACAGGAGTGAATTCAGCCACAGAATTCACAACAGTACCCCCCCCTTGAGGAGGGGTCACCGAACCCTCACCAGAGCCCCCAGGCCGACCAGGATGAGCCGCATGAAAGGCACGAACAAGATCGGAAGCATGAACATCAGAGGCAAAAACCCAGGAATTATCTTCCTGAGCATAACCCTTCCATTTAACCAGATACTGGAGTTTCCGTCTAGAAACACGAGAATCCAAAATCTTCTCCACAATATACTCCAATTCCCCCTCCACCAAAACCGGGGCAGGAGGCTCAACAGATGGAACCATAGGTGCCACGTATCTCCGCAACAACGACCTATGGAATACATTATGTATGGAAAAGGAGTCTGGGAGGGTCAAACGAAAAGACACAGGATTGAGAACCTCAGAAATCCTATACGGACCAATAAAACGAGGTTTAAATTTAGGAGAGGAAACCTTCATAGGAATATGACGAGAAGATAACCAAACCAGATCCCCAACACGAAGTCGGGGACCCACACGGCGTCTGCGATTAGCAAAAAGTTGAGCTTTCTCCTGGGACAAGATCAAATTGTCCACTACCTGAGTCCAGATCTGCTGCAACCTATCCACCACAGAATCCACACCAGGACAGTCCGAAGACTCAACCTGTCCTGAAGAGAAACGAGGATGGAACCCAGAATTGCAAAAAAATGGAGAAACCAAGGTAGCCGAGCTGGCCCGATTATTAAGGGCGAACTCAGCCAACGGCAAAAAGGACACCCAATCATCCTGGTCTGCAGAAACAAAACATCTCAGATATGTTTCCAAGGTCTGATTGGTTCGTTCGGTCTGGCCATTAGTCTGAGGATGGAAAGCCGAGGAAAAGGATAGGTCAATGCCCATCCTACCACAAAAGGCTCGCCAAAACCTTGAAACAAACTGGGAACCTCTGTCAGAAACAATATTCTCAGGAATGCCATGCAACCGAACCACATGCTGAAAGAACAAAGGTACCAAATCAGAGGAGGAAGGCAATTTAGCCAAGGGCACCAGATGGACCATTTTAGAAAAGCGATCACAGACCACCCAAATGACTGACATCTTTTGAGAAACGGGAAGGTCAGAAATGAAATCCATCGAAATATGTGTCCAAGGCCTCTTTGGGACCGGCAAGGGCAAAAGCAACCCACTGGCACGAGAACAGCAGGGCTTAGCCCTAGCACAAATCCCACAGGACTGCACAAAAGTACGTACATCCCGTGACAGAGATGGCCACCAGAAGGATCTAGCCACTAACTCTCTGGTACCAAAGATTCCAGGATGACCAGCCAACACCGAACAATGAAGTTCAGAGATAAGTTTATTAGTCCACCTATCAGGGACGAACAGTTTCTCTGCTGGACAACGATCAGGTTTATTCGCCTGAAATTTTTGCAGCACCCGCCGCAAATCAGGGGAGATGGCAGACACAATGACTCCTTCCTTGAGGATACCCGCTGGCTCAGATAAACCCGGAGAGTCGGGCACAAAACTCCTAGACAGAGCATCCGCCTTCACATTTTTAGAGCCCGGAAGGTACGAAATCACAAAGTCGAAGCGGGCAAAAAATAACGACCAACGGGCCTGTCTAGGATTCAAGCGCTTGGCAGACTCGAGATAAGTCAAGTTCTTATGATCAGTCAATACCACCACGCGATGCTTAGCTCCTTCAAGCCAATGACGCCACTCCTCGAATGCCCACTTCATGGCCAGCAACTCTCGATTGCCCACATCATAATTACGCTCAGCGGGCGAAAACTTCCTGGAAAAGAAAGCACATGGTTTCATCACTGAGCAATCAGAACCTCTCTGTGACAAAACCGCCCCTGCTCCAATCTCAGAAGCATCAACCTCGACCTGGAACGGAAGAGAAACATCTGGCTGACAGAACACAGGGGCAGAACAAAAACGACGCTTCAACTCCTGAAAAGCTTCCACAGCAGCAGAAGACCAATTAACCAAATCAGCACCCTTCTTGGTCAAATCGGTCAATGGTTTGGCAATGCTAGAAAAATTACAGATGAAGCGACGATAAAAATTAGCAAAGCCCAGGAACTTTTGCAGACTTTTCAGAGATGTCGGCTGAATCCAATCCTGGATGGCTTGGACCTTAACTGGATCCATCTCGATAGTAGAAGGGGTAAAGATGAACCCCAAAAATGAAACTTTCTGCACACCGAAGAGACACTTTGATCCCTTCACAAACAAAGAGTTAGCACGCAGGACCTGAAAAACCATTCTGACCTGCTTCACATGAGACTCCCAATTATCTGAGAAGATCAAAATGTCATCCAAGTAAACAATCAGGAATTTATCCAGATACTCACGGAAGATGTCATGCATAAAAGACTGAAACACAGATGGAGCATTGGCAAGTCCGAACGGCATCACTAGATACTCAAAATGACCCTCGGGCGTATTGAATGCAGTTTTCCATTCATCTCCTTGCCTGATTCTCACCAGATTATACGCACCACGAAGATCTATCTTAGTGAACCAACTAGCCCCCTTAATCCGAGCAAACAAGTCAGATAACAATGGCAAGGGATACTGAAATTTAACAGTGATCTTATTAAGAAGGCGGTAATCAATACACGGTCTCAGCGAACCATCCTTCTTGGCTACAAAGAAGAACCCTGCTCCCAGTGGTGATGACGATGGGCGAATATATCCCTTCTCCAGGGATTCCTTCACATAACTGCGCATAGCGGCGTGTTCGGGCACGGATAAATTAAATAATCGACCTTTAGGGAATTTACTACCAGGAATCAAATTGATAGCACAATCACAATCCCTATGCGGAGGTAGAGCATCGGACTTGGGCTCTTCAAATACATCCTGATAATCAGACAAGAACTCTGGGACCTCAGAAGGGGTGGATGACGAAATCGACAAAAATGGAACATCACCATGTACCCCCTGACAACCCCAGCTGGATACCGACATGGAATTCCAATCCAATACTGGATTATGGGTTTGTAGCCATGGCAACCCCAACACGACCACATCATGCAGATTATGCAACACCAGAAAGCGAATAACTTCCTGATGTGCAGGAGCCATGCACATGGTCAGCTGGGCCCAGTATTGAGGTTTGTTCTTGGCCAAAGGTGTAGCATCAATTCCTCTCAATGGAATAGGACACCGCAAAGGCTCCAAGAAAAACCCACAACGTTTAGCATAATCCAAATCCATCAGATTCAGGGCAGCGCCCGAATCCACAAACGCCATGACAGAAAACGACGACAAAGAGCATATCAAGGTAATGGACAGAAGGAATTTGGACTGTACAGTACCAATGACGGCAGACCTAGCGGACCGCTTAGTGCGCTTAGGACAATCAGAAATAGCATGAGTGGAATCACCACAGTAGAAACACAGACCATTCTGACGTCTGTGTTCTTGCCGTTCAACTCTAGTCATAGTCCTATCGCACTGCATAGGCTCAGGTTTAACCTCAGGCAGTACCGCCAAATGGTGCACAGATTTACGCTCGCGCAAGCGTCGACCGATCTGAATGGCCAAAGACAAAGACTCATTCAAACCAGCAGGCATAGGAAATCCCACCATGACATCCTTAAGAGCCTCAGAGAGACCCTTTCTGAACAAAGCTGCCAGCGCAGATTCATTCCACTGAGTGAGTACTGACCATTTCCTAAATTTCTGACAATATACTTCTATATCATCCTGACCCTGGCACAAAGCCAGCAAATTTTTCTCAGCCTGATCCACTGAATTAGGCTCATCGTACAGCAATCCGAGCGCCAGGAAAAACGCATCGACACTACTCAATGCAGGGTCTCCTGGCGCAAGAGAAAATGCCCAGTCCTGAGGGTCGCCGCGCAAAAAAGAAATAATAATCAAAACCTGTTGAATAGGATTACCAGAAGAATGAGGTTTCAAGGCCAGAAATAGCTTACAATTATTTTTGAAACTTAGAAACTTAGTTCTATCTCCAAAAAACAAATCAGGAATAGGAATTCTTGGTTCTAACATAGATTTCTGATCAATAGTATCTTGAATTTTTTGTACATTTATAACGAGATTATCCATTGAAGAGCACAGACCCTGAATATCCATGTCCACACCTGTGTCCAGAATCACCCAAATGTCTAGGGGAAAAAAAAAAAGTGAACACAGAGCAGAAAAAAAAAAAAATGATGTCAGAACTTTTTCTTTCCCTCTATTGAGAATCATTAGTTAGGCTCCTTGTACTGTTATGTTTGCTAATGACAGGTGTTATGAAGGCAATCCAGAAACACAGTGTGCTTAGCGATCAGAGCGCACACAGTGATCTGACAAATACCCAAAAATACAAGAACGAGCTCTGAGACGTGGAAACTCTGTAGACTGCACACCTGATCCTATCCTAAACACAACTAAAAGCGGCTGTGGATTGCGCCTAACAACTACCTAGGCAACTCGGCACAGCCTAAGAAACTAGCTAGCCTGAAGATAGAAAAATAGGCCTGACTTGCCCCAGAGAAATTCCCCAAAGGAAAAGGCAGCCCTGTCATGATCCCAATGGCAGGGGATCACTAAAGGACAAGCACAGATACAAACAAGCTCTAGGGTGATGGAACCTGAGCTGACCGCGACCCTGAACCTAACACACAAATAAAAGTAGCCGGGGAACGTGCCTACGATGATCCTAGACGTCTCGCTCCAGCCGAAGATCTAACTTCCCCTATTAGAAGAAACACAGACCTCTCTTGCCTCCAGAGAAATCCCCCACAGAAATAGCAGCCCCCCACATATAATGACGGTGAAATGAGAGGAAAGCACATACGCAGTATGAAAACAGTTTCAGCAAAATGAGGCCCGCTAAAGCTAGATAGCAGAGGATACAAAAGTGAACTGCGCGGTCAGCGAAAAACCCTTCAAAAAACCATCCTGAAATTACTTGAACTCATGTGCCAACTCATGGTACATGAGGAGCAATTTCAGCCCACTAGAGCAACCAGCAGCAAGAATCACATATCTGCAGGCTGGACTAAAAACCAAATAAAGCAAAACACCAAAACAGGAAAATCCAAACTTAGCTTGACCAGAAGGTTCTAGGAGCAGGGAGCAGAGGTAACAAGACACACTGGATACATTGATAACCGGCGAGGAAATGCCAGCAAAGCCAGGTTAAATAGGAAACTCCCATATGCTGATGGAACAGGTGGAACCCAGAAACCCAGGAAAGACAAGTCACCCAGTACCATCAGCAACCACCAGAGGGAGCCCAAAAACAGAACTCACAACAGTACCCCCCCCTTGAGGAGGGGTCACCGAACCCTCACGAGAACCACCAGGGCGACCAGGATGAGCCCTATGAAAAGCGCGAACCAAATCATCAGCATGAACATCCGAGGCAACCACCCAAGAATTATCCTCCTGACCATAACCCTTCCACTTGACCAAATACTGGAGTTTCCGTCTGGAAACACGAGAATCCAAGATCTTCTCCACAACATACTCCAATTCTCCCTCCACCAGCACTGGAGCAGGAGGCTCAAGCGAAGGAACAACAGGTACCTCATACTTCCGCAACAACGACCGATGAAACACATTATGAATAGCAAACGATGCCGGGAGATCCAAACGAAACGACACAGGGTTAAGAATTTCCAAGATCCTATAGGGACCGATGAACCGAGGCTTGAACTTAGGAGAAGAGACCTTCATATGAACAAAACGAGAAGACAACCACACCAAGTCACCAACAAGAAGTCGAGGACCCACGCGGCGACGGCGATTAGCAAACTGCTGAGCCTTCTCCTGGGACAACTTCAAATTGTCCACCACATGACTCCAAATCCGATGCAACCTATCCACCACCATGTCCACTCCAGGACAATCAGAAGGTTCCACCTGACCAGAGGAAAAACGAGGATGAAACCCCGAATTACAAAAGAAAGGAGAAACCAAGGTAGCAGAACTAGCCCGATTATTAAGGGCAAACTCGGCCAGCGGCAAAAAGGTAACCCAGTCATCCTGATCAGCAGAAACAAAACACCTTAAATAAGTTTCCAAGGTCTGATTAGTTCGTTCAGTCTGGCCATTCGTCTGAGGATGGAATGCAGACGAAAAGGACAAATCAATGCCCATCTTAGCACAGAACGTCCGCCAAAATCTAGACACAAACTGGGATCCCCTGTCAGAAACGATGTTCTCAGGAATCCCATGCAAACGAACCACATTCTGAAAAAACAGAGGGACCAACTCAGAGGAGGAAGGTAACTTAGGCAAGGGTACCAGATGAACCATCTTAGAAAAGCGATCACACACAACCCAGATGACGGACATTTTTTGAGAGACAGGGAGATCCGAAATAAAGTCCATGGAAATGTGCGTCCAAGGCCTCTTCGGGATAGGCAAAGGTGACAACAATCCACTGGCCCGAGAACAGCAAGGCTTAGCCCGAGCACAAACCTCACAAGACTGCACAAAAGAACGCACATCCCTCGACAAGGAAGGCCACCAAAAAGACCTGGCCACCAAGTCTCTAGTACCAAATATTCCAGGATGACCTGCCAACGCAGAAGAATGGACCTCGGAGATGACTCTACTGGTCCAATTATCCGGAACAAACAGTCTCTCAGGCGGACAACGATCAGGTTTACCCGCCTGAAACTCCTGCAAAGCACGTCGCAAGTCTGGGGAGACAGCAGACAAAATCACCCCATCCCTAAGGATACTAGAGGGCTCAGAATTTCCAAGGGAGTCAGGCACAAAACTCCTAGAAAGAGCATCCGCCTTCACATTCTTTGAACCTGGCAGGTATGAAACCACAAAATTGAAACGGGAGAAAAACAGTGACCAACGAGCCTGTCTAGGATTCAGACGCCTGGCAGACTCAAGGTAAATCAAATTTTTGTGATCAGTCAAGACCACCACACGATGTCTAGCACCCTCTAGCCAATGACGCCACTCCCCAAATGCCCACTTCATGGCCAAAAGTTCCCGATTACCAACATCATAATTCCGCTCAGCCGGCGAAAACTTTCTAGAAAAAAACGCGCATGGCTTCATCACTGAGCCATCGGAGCTTCTCTGTGACAAAACCGCCCCCGCTCCAATCTCGGAAGCATCAACCTCAACCTGAAAAGGGAGCGAAACATCAGGCTGACGCAACACAGGAGCAGAAGAAAACCGGCGCTTAAGTTCCTGAAAGGCCTCCACAGCCACAGGAGACCAATTAGCAACATCAGCACCCTTCTTAGTCAAATCCGTCAAAGGCTTAACAACACTAGAAAAATTAGTTATAAAACGACGATAGAAATTAGCAAAGCCCAAGAACTTCTGTAGACTCTTAAGAGATGTAGGCTGCGTCCAGTCACAAATAGCCTGAACCTTGACGGGATCCATCTCAATAGTAGAAGGGGAAAAAATATACCCCAAGAAAGAAATCTTCTGGACTCCAAAGAGACACTTTGAGCCTTTTACAAACAAGGAATTGGCCCGCAGGACCTGAAACACCTTCCTGACCTGCTGAACATGAGACTCCCAGTCATCAGAAAAAAACAAAATATCATCCAAATACACAATCATAAATTTATCCAGATATTCACGGAAAATATCGTGCATAAAGGACTGGAAGACTGAAGGAGCATTAGAAAGTCCAAAAGGCATTACCAAATACTCAAAATGGCCCTCAGGCGTATTAAATGCGGTCTTCCACTCATCACCTTGCTTTATTCGTATAAGATTATACGCACCCCGAAGATCAATCTTAGTGAACCATTTAGCCCCCTTAATGCGAGCAAACAAATCAGTCAGCAATGGCAAAGGATACTGATATTTTACGGTAATCTTATTCAAAAGACGATAATCTATACAAGGCCTCAAGGAACCATCTTTTTTGGCCACGAAAAAAAAACCTGCTCCCAAAGGGGACAAAGATGGACGGATATGTCCCTTTTCCAAGGACTCCTTAACATAATCCCGCATAGCAGTATGCTCTGGCACTGACAGATTGAACAAACGACCTTTAGGAAATTTACTGCCTGGAATTAAATTTATAGCACAATCGCAATCCCTGTGAGGAGGAAGCGAACTGAGCTTAGGCTCCTCAAAAACATCCCGATAGTCAGACAAAAACACAGGAATCTCAGAAGGAGTAGATGAAGCGATAGAAATTGGAGGTGCATCATCATGAACCCCCTGACAACCCCAGCTTAACACAGACATTGATTTCCAGTCAAGGACTGGATTATGAGTTTGTAACCATGGCAGACCAAGTACTAGGACATCATGCAAATTATACAGTACCAGGAAGCAAATCACCTCCTGATGAACGGGAGTCATACGCATGGTCACTTGTGTCCAGTACTGAGGTTTATTCATAGCCAAAGGTGTAGAGTCAATTCCCTTCAAAGGAATAGGGACTTCCAGAGGCTCCAGACTAAACCCACAGCGATTGGCAAATGACCAATCCATAAGACTCAGGGCAGCGCCTGAATCCACATAGGCATCGACGGAAATGGATGATAATGAACAAATCAGAGTCACAGACAGAATGAACTTAGACTGTAAAGTACTAATGGCAACAGACTTATCAACCTTTTTTGTGCGTTTAGAGCATGCTGATATAACATGAGCTGAATCACCACAATAAAAGCACAACCCTTTTTTCCGCCTATACTTTTGCCGTTCACTTCTGGACTGAATTCTATCACATTGCATTATCTCAGGTGACGGTTCAGACGACACCGCCAAATGATGCACAGGTTTGCGCTCCCGTAAACGCCGATCAATCTGAACAGCCATAGTCATAGACTCATTCAGACCAGCAGGCGCAGGGAACCCCACCATAACATCTTTAATGGCCTCAGAAAGGCCATCTCTAAACTTTGCAGCCAGAGCGCACTCATTCCACTGAGTAAGTACCGACCACTTCCGAAATTTTTGACAATAAATTTCTGCTTCATCTTGCCCCTGAGAGAGGGCCAACAAAGCTTTTTCAGCCTGAATCTCTTGGTTAGGTTCCTCATAGAGCAAACCCAATGCCAGAAAAAACGCATCCGCATTAAGCAACGCAGGGTCCCCTGGTGCCAATGCAAATGCCCAATCCTGAGGGTCACCCCGCAGGAAAGATATAATTATCTTGACTTGCTGAGCAGGGTCTCCAGAGGAGCGAGATTTCAAAGAAAGAAACAACTTGCAATTGTTCCTAAAATTCAGAAAACGAGATCTATCTCCAGAAAAAAACTCTGGGACAGGAATTCTAGGTTCAGACATAGGAGCATGTACAACAAAATCCTGTATATTTTGAACCTTAGTGGCAAGATTATTCAGGCTGGAAGCCAAACTCTGGACGTCCATGATAAACAGCTGGGATCAAAGCCATTCAAAGATTAAGAGGAGGAGGAAGTAGCCAGGCTGCAATAAGGCTAGGCAGCAAACTCTGAGGGAAAGAGAAAAAAAAAAAAAAAAACTTCCTCAGACTACTTATCCTCCTACTTCAGCCAATACAATTAACACTTTGTGGGCCGGTTATACTGTCATGATCCCAATGGCAGGGGATCACTAAAGGACAAGCACAGATACAAACAAGCTCTAGGGCGATGGAACCTGAGCTGACCGCGACCCTGAACCTAACACACAAATAAAAGTAGCCGGGGAACGTGCCTACGATGATCCTAGACGTCTCGCTCCAGCCGAAGATCTAACTTCCCCTATTAGAAGAAACACAGACCTCTCTTGCCTCCAGAGAAATCCCCCACAGAAATAGCAGCCCCCCACATATAATGACGGTGAAATGAGAGGAAAGCACATACGCAGTATGAAAACAGTTTCAGCAAAATGAGGCCCGCTAAAGCTAGATAGCAGAGGATACAAAAGTGAACTGCGCGGTCAGCGAAAAACCCTTCAAAAAACTATCCTGAAATTACTTGAACTCATGTGCCAACTCATGGTACATGAGGAGCAATTTCAGCCCACTAGAGCAACCAGCAGCAAGAATCACATATCTGCAGGCTGGACTAAAAACCAAATAAAGCAAAACACCAAAACAGGAAAATCCAAACTTAGCTTGACCAGAAGGTTCTAGGAGCAGGGAGCAGAGGTAACAAGACACACTGGATACATTGATAACCGGCGAGGAAATGCCAGCAAAGCCAGGTTAAATAGGAAACTCCCATATGCTGATGGAACAGGTGGAACCCAGAAACCCAGGAAAGACAAGTCACCCAGTACCATCAGAAACCACCAGAGGGAGCCCAAAAAACAGAACTCACAACACAGCCCCCCACATATAATGACTGTGAGTAAGATGAAAAGACAAAACGTAGGGATGAAATAGATTCAGCAAAGTGGGGCCCGATATTCTAGGACAGAGCGAGGACAGTAAAGCGAACTTTGCAGTCTACAAAAAACCCTAAAGCAAAACCACGCAAAGGGGGCAAAAAAACCCACCGTGCCGAACTAACGGCATGGCGGTACACCCTTTGCGTCTCAGAGCTTCCAGCAAAACAAAAGACAAGCTGGACAGAAAAAAAGCAACAAAAAAGCAAAAAGCACTTAGCTATACAGAGCAGCAGGTCACAGGAACAATCAGGAGAAGCTCAGATCCAATACTGAAACATTGACAAGGAGCAAGGATAGCAGCATCAGGCTGAGTTAAGTAATGAAGCAGTTAACGAGCTCACCAGAACACCTGAGGGAGGAAGCTCAGAAGCTGCAGTACCACTTGTGACCACAGGAGTGAATTCAGCCACAGAATTCACAACAGGTTACCATTGGGATTAGGGTTAGGAGTGTGTTTGGATTAGGGTTTCAGTTATAATTGGGGGGTTTCCACTGTTTAGGCACATCAGGGACTCTCCAAACGCGACATGGCGTCCGACCTCAATTCCAGCCAATTCTGCGTTGAAAAAGTAAAACAGTGCTCCTTCCCTTCCGAGCTCTCCCGTGTGCCCAAACGGGTTTACCCCAACATATGGGGTATCAGCGTACTCAGGACAAATAGGACAACAACTTTTGGGGTCCAATTTCTCCTGTTACCCTTTGGAAAATACAAAACTGGGGGCTAAAAAATATTTTTTGTGGGGAAAAAAAAGATTTTTTTAATTTCACGGCTCTGCGTTATAAACTGTAGTGAAACACTTGGGGGCTCAAAGTTCTCACAGAACATCTAGATAAGTTCCTTGGGGGATCTAGTTTCCAATATGGGGTCACTTGTGGGGGGTTTCTACTGTTTAGGTACATTAGGGGCTCTGCAAACGCAATGTTATGCCTGCAGACCAATCAATCTAAATCTGCATTCCAAATGATGCTCCTTCCCTTCCGAGCTCTGCCATGCACTCAAACAATGGTTCCCTCCCCCCACATATCGGGTATCGGCGTACTCAGGACAAATTGGACAACAATATTTAGGGTCCAATTTCTCCTGTTACCCTTGGAAAAATACAAAACTGGGGGCTAAAAAATAATTTTTGTGGAAAAAAAAATTTTTTTTATTTGCACGGCTCTGCGTTATAAACTGTAGTGAAACACTTGGGGGTTCAAAGCTCTCACAACACATCTAGATGAGTTCCTTAGTGGGTCTACTTTCCAAAATGGTGTCACTTGTGGGGGGTTTCAATGTTTAGGCACATCAGTGGCTCTCCATATGCAACATGGCATCCCATCTCAATCCCTGTCAATTTTGCATTGAAAGTCAAACGGTGCTCCTTCCTTTCCGAGCTCTCCCATGTGCCCAAACAGTGGTTTACCCCCACATATGGGGTATCAGCATACTCAGGACAAATTGTACAACTTTTGGGGTCCAATTTTTTCTCTTACCCTTGGGAAAATAAAAAATTGGGGGCGAAAAGATAATTTTTGTGAAAAAAATGTTTTATTTTTACGGTTCTGTGAAGCACATGGTGGGTCAAAGAGCTCATCACACCTCTAGATAAGTTCCTTATGGGGTCTACTTTCCAAAATGGTGTCACTTGTGGGGGGTTTCAGTGTTTAGGCACATCAGTGGCTCTCCAAACGCAACATGGCGTCCCATCTCAATTCCTGTCAATTTTACATTGAAAAGTCAAATGGCGCTCCTTCGCTTCCGAGCTCTGTCATGCGCCCAAACAGTGGTTTACCCCCACATATGGGGTATCGACGTACTCGGGACAAATTGTACAACAACTTTTGGGGTCCATTTTCTCCTGTTACCCTTGGTAAAATAAAACAAATTGGAGCTGAAATAAATTTTTTGTGAAAAAAAGTTAAATGTTCATTTTTATTTAAACATTCCAAAAATTCCTGTGAAACACCTGAAGGGTTAATAAACTTCTTGAATGTGGTTTTGAGCACCTTGAGAGGTGCAGTTTTTAGAATCGTGTCACACTTGGGTATTTTCTATCATATAGACCCCTTAAAATGACTTCAAATGAGATGTGGTCCCCAAAAAAAAATGGTGTTGTAAAAATGAGAAATTGCTGGTCAACTTTTAACCCTTATAACTCCCTAACAACAAAAAAAGTTTGGTTCCAAAATTGTGCTGATGTAAAGTAGATATGTGGGAAATGTTACTTAGTAAGTATTTTGTGTGACATATCTCTGATTTAATTGCATAAAAATTCAAAGTTGGAAAATTGCGAAATTTTCAAAATTTTCACCAAATTTCAGTTTTTTTTCACAATTAAACGCAGGTAATATCAAAGAAATTTTACCACTATCATGAAGTACGATATGTCTCAAGAAAACAATGTCAGAATCACTGGGATCCGTTGAAGCGTTCCAGAGTTATAATCTCATAAAGGGACAGTGGTCAGAATTGTAAAAATTGGCCTGGTCATTAACGTGCAAACCACCCTTGGGTAAAGGGGTTAATTACTAAATTTCCTGCACTCTTTGTGGAAGTGTGATTAAACTTTCACCTCCAAAGTGGTGGTGGTATTATAGTATGATCAAGATATTTTTTTGTGTGTTCTAATCCCTGGGCGGTTCCTCGCATACTCTGAAACACAACTGAGGAGGCGAGGGTGACCGCCCCCTTTTTATTCTGTAGGTTCCTGTCCGGATGGTGGGCAGATCCCCTCTTTCCGTGGGTCCTGTCGTGGACTCCGTAAAATCCTATTACCGGTGCGTAATAACCAGTTTCAAACTTCTCTGGGATGAGTCAATAAACAATCTCCAATATGTAACAAAATTCTCTTGATAAAGTTCTTCAAAGAGGCCATTCACATTGTTACAGTACACCATTGGTCCATCAACTGTGAAAAATCGTGTTAAAGTGTTACTTCTGTTTCGGTAATAACACACTTTGACATCATCATGAAGATGATTCCTCTGTTTCAACCTAGATGCAAGAAGTTCAGCTTTATCTTTTGACAATGAAAGGTCTCTGATGAGATCATTAAATTCATGTTGAGTAAAGCGTTCTGGCTGCTCCATCAGGTACATACTCATCTTGACTTGAGGTCTCCATGTCTTCGCCAGTAGCTTCAGCTCCATAGTCTTCATATTCTACTTCATTTTCATCCAATCCAGACAACTGTGGTACAGGAACTGGCAAGGTACCATCATGTGGAACTGGCCTAACCGCAAGTTCAGGGTAATTAATTTAATGTTTGTTCTTTGTAGCAAAGCCATTACGTTTGACAAAACAAAAGTAGCAGTCATCACTATGATTTTTGGGTTCTCTCCAAATCATGGGAACAGCAAATGGCATAGTTACTTTCCTCATATTCAACCAGTCACGAAGACCATTAGAACAACTTGAGCATATCACATGAGGGGCCCAGCTTTTGTCTTGATCACCAAGTGGACACTTAAAGTACATCTGGTACATCTTTCTAATATCATGAGTGATAGAATGTACTTGGCCTTTTGGTGTAAAAGAACCACACACACAGCATAATCTGTTCGGATGATTGGGCAGTGTTGGGGCATTTTTCTCCTTTAAATCAGATCAAACAGTAGAGTAAGTTCAGTTCAATGGTGGTGACAAACTCAAAAAAAAAAATTGATAAGCTGACCGAATATATATGTAGATATTTTCCCAGAGATGACAAAGGCAGCTTGTATTTAGAACTGATTTTTCTGGAGGTAATCTGGTAGATAGCTATATACAGTTGAGGTAAACGCCTCAGTCAGATGTGACATCATTTGAAGTGACATCTATTAAGTGTCATCAGAAATATAGCAGAAAGATAACCCATGGTATATTCTCCTTCGTGCTGTCATGCCCTGATCCATCTCCTTTCATTCACAGGTATGTGCGAACTGTCTCCTAATCTGAACTAGCCACTGCACCCCCTGAATCCCATGTACTTCTATCCCTCTTCTAACTGCTGGTATGTGCGAACTGTCTCCTAATCTGAACTAGCCACTGCACCCCCTGAATCCCATGTACTTCTATCCCTCTTCTAACTGCTGGTATGTTGCTGCTTTTTCCCTGTCTTTACTTCCATGTATCATACTTCAAGCTTGCTGAATGCATATTGATATGCACATGCTCCTCACACCTAGTTCTATCCTCCCATCTTATCCTATCCTTCACCAACCTTGATGCTAATCAAATGTACTATTAACAATCTGTGAATTGCTCCCTGCTGTGAACTGTCCCCCACCTCCTTCCTCCTCTTCCTCTCTCACCTGGCTTCATTTCATGGACTCTTCAAATGGTATAAGTTGCATGATGCTGGTCAGATATGGCCTCGGTCAGATGTGACATATGAAGTGACATCTTTTAAGTGTCATCAGAAATATAGCAGAAATAGTCCAGAAATCGGCCAGACGGTAAGACTAATCAATATCTTCTACATTTACTTGCCTTTCTTGTCCTCCCCTGATCTTTAACCATGCTCACATTTTCCTCACCGTTTTTGCTCCACTAATCATTACTTTCCTTCACCCACCTGCTTCCCTTTCTCAGCTTATTCTCACTGCTGGCGACACATCCCCCAATCCTGCCCCCACCTCATACATTACTAACCCTCACTCTATCCTTCTAACACTATGAGAAACTTTTGCAATCCCTCACACTTAAAACCTGTGCCGCTGACCCACACCACCCTGCTTCCCCTCTCTGGGGCACTTTGGAATGCCCGCTCTGTCTGCATCTAGCTCCACATGGTCCATGATCTCTTCACTTCCCACAACCTTTCCTTCCTGGCCCTCACTGAGACCTGGCTGATGCACCCTGACGCGGCCTTACCTGCAGCACTGAGTTACGGTGGCCTCCAATTTACCCACACTCCTTGCTCTGGCAACAGACATGGTGGAGAAGTGGGTATCCTTCTTTCTAAAAACTGCTCCTTCAACCCTATCCAACCCCCACCCTCCCTTATCCTCCCTTTCGAGGTTCACTCTGTCCGTATTTACGCTCCCTCCAATCTCCAAATGGCTGTCATATACCGACCACCTGGCTCAGCCACTGCCTTCATCGACCAATTCTCCACCTGGCTCCTTCACTTTCTGCCGACATCCCCACCATCATCATGGGTGACTTTAATATCCCTACTGACACCCACCAGCCAGCAGCCTCAAAAATACTGGCCCTTACTTCATCCTTTGGACTCACCCAGTGGTCCTCCACAGCTACCCACACAGATGGACATACACTAGACCTCATCTTCACCCGCCTCTGTTCCTTATCTAAGCTCACAACCTCTCCCTTCCCCCTACCTGACCACCATCTACTCACCTTCTCATCCTTGTCCTCCTCACCAGCCTCCCAGGTCCAGCCATTACCACATCATCGCAGAATCCTCGCAAACCTAGACATTCACAGACTCTCAGACTCTCTCCTACCCCTGTCCTCCATATCTTCACTCCATGACACGGACAGCGCCACCCCTTTCTATAACACCACCCTCACATCAGCCATAGACTCAGTCACCCCTCATGCATGGCGAAGTGCGACAAACCAATAGGCGACCCTGGCATAACAATCTCACAAAAAACTTCGACAAGCATCCAGGGTCACGGAGCGGCGTTGGAAGAAAACACGCCTGCCAGATGACTTCACTGCTTTCAAACAAGCTACACTTGACTTCAAATCAGCCCTCACCTCTGCTAAACAGACCTATTTCACTAACCTTGTATCTTCACTATCCTACAACCCAAAACAACTGTTCAACATATTTAACTCTCCTCCGCCCACCACTGCCACCTCCAACTCCCTTCATCTCTTCCGTTGACTTTGCCACCTACTTCAAAAACAAGATCGACCAAACAAGGCAAACCTTTACTTGTCCACCACCCCAACCACTCCATATACCAGACCTCTCCCCTTCCCTAATAATCTCCCTCTCCAACATCACTGAAGGAGAGCTTACTCGCCTCTTTTCCAAATCACACCTCACCACCTGTGCACCTGACCCCATCCCTTCCCACCTGCTCACTAACAAGCTCTTTCCAGCCCTAACCCATCTCTTCAACTTATCGCTGTCTTCTGGTACCTTCCCCTCTGCCTTCAAACATGCCATCATCACACCCATCCTCAAAAAAACTAACCTTGACCCAACTGCTATGCCCAGCTATCGCCCCATATCACTGCTCCCATTTGCTTCAAAACTCCTTGTGCATAATGTCCATGCTCAACTTTCCTCCCACCTCTCATCTAACTCTCTCCTTGACAACCTCCAATCTGGTTTCTGCCCCCACCACTCCACCGAAACTGCCCTGACAAAAATTACTAATGACTTAGTCACAGCCAAAGCTAACAGACAGTTCTCCATCCTCCTCCTTCTTGACCTGTCCTCTGCTTTCGACACAGTCGATCACTGCCTACTGCTACAGATTCTTTCTTCCCTTGGCATCAAAGACCTTGCCCTGTCCTTGATTGCCTCATACCTATCCAACCACACATTTAGCGTTTCCCACTCCCACACTACCTCCTCATCCCGCCCTCTTTCTGTTGGAGTCCCTCAAGGCTCTCCTAGGGCCCCTACTTTTTTCCTTAGCCTAGTACAACTCATAAAGTCCCATGGCTTCCAGTACCACCTGTATGCAGACGACACTCGGATCTACCTCTCTAGCCCAGATGTCACCTCCCTGCTGTCCAGAATCCTGAAGTGTCTGTCAGCGATATCCTCCTTCTTCACCTCTCGCTTCCTAAAACTCAATGTAGACAAAACCGAATTCATCATCTTTCCCCACCTCTCGACTCTGCCCTGTCCTTCAAACCTCACGTCCAAGCTCTTGCCACCTCCTGTCGCTTCCAACTCAAAAATATTGCCAGAATCCATTCCTTCCTCAGCCCACAATCTACCAAAACTCTTGTGCATGCTCTCATCATCTCCCGCCTTGATTACTGCAACACCCTCCTCTGTAGCCTCCCAGCTAACTCTCTTGCACCACTCCAGTCTGTCCTCAGCTCTGCTGCCCGGCTAATCCACCTCTCTCCTCGCTACTTCCCTGCTTCTCCTCTCTGCAAATCCCTCCACTGGCTCCCAATTCCCCAACGAATCCAGTTCAAACTACTAACACTGATCTACAAAGCCATCCACAACCTGTCCCCTCCCTATATCTCTGAACTAATCTCCCAATATCTTCCGTGACGTAATCTCCGATCCTCCCAAGACCTCCTACTCTCCCCCACACTTATTTGTTCCTCACACAACCGCCTCCAAGATTTCTTCGAATATCCCCCATCCTCTGGAATTCCATGCCTCAACACGTCCGATTATCCACCACCGTCGGATCCTTCAGACGGAACCTGAAAACCCATCTCTTTAGGAAAGCCTACAGCATACAATAACCATGCCGCCGCCTCACCACCGCCAGAACCGCCGCCAGAGCCGCCGCCAGAGCCGCCACCGCCAGAGCTGCCACCTCACCACTGCCAGAGCCGCCGCCTCACCACCACCAGAGCCGCCGCCTCACCACCGCCAGAGCCGCCGCCTCACCCCTACCTTCTGTCTCGTACCCAATATCCCATAGAATGTAAGTCCGCAAGGACAGGGTCCTATCCCCTCTGTACCAGTCTGTCACTGTAAACCTGTTTACTGTAAACAATATCTATAACCCTGTATGTAACCCCTTTCTCATGTACAGCACCATGGAATTAATGGTGCTATATAAATAATAATAAATGGGTCAGCCTATTCCTTACAGATGAACATTTGCAGACAGGCAGTTTCTCAGTGTCATATTGGCTGTAGTGATGAGCGAGTATTCTCGTTTCTCGGGTTTATAGCTTGAATACATGTGGGGATTCCCTAGCAACCAGGCAACCCCCACATGTACTCAGGCTGGCTAGCAGCCGTAATACATGCAGCTGTGTCAATAAAAACTAAATCTCCGAGCAGTTACAAATACTCTGAGATCACCCGAGCATCAGGGAAAACCCTAGCAACGAGTACACTCGCTCATCACTAATTGGATGCTTACAGGTTCTCTGTGGAAACCCTCACTGTTACACTCAGTGGCTGAGCTGTTGTCCTCTAACCATGGCGGCTGTCCACTGCCTTCCCTTCTATCTCCCTGTGGCAAGGCTCAGATTCCTGTAAAGGCCTGTCTTCTGTCAGATTCTCACATACCAGTCCTTGCTGCTATCACCATCCTTTTCTTACCGCCTCATAACAGTTAGCTCCTCCCCATAACATTTGACTTTCCGAGAGCAGTCATTGGTTGACTGCACTGTTAATACTCCTTCCCATAAAACTCACTAAAACCTTTACTGATGTTGTCCCTGTAAGAAAATTCACAATTAACCCTTCCCAACCTCCGCTGTACTATTACTGCTTTGTGGGAACTGCATTTCTGCCCGGAGCAGTATTAGTATGGCGGCACGATCACCGCGACATCACGCTAAGCGCCGCGGTGATCGGGTGCTGGTGTCAGCTGTATGTGATAGCTGACACCAAGCAGCAAACCCCAAGATTGGTGCTAGCACCGCTAGCACCGATCGCAGGTATTTAACCCCTCTGATGCCGCTGTCAGTACTGACAGCGGCATATAGAACAATCGCGCAGGGACGAGGGTTGCCTGCGCTCTCCCACTGAAATGATGCGATCGCGTTGGTCCTGTGCTCTCCATGGAGACTCCTGGCTCCAAGATGGCCATGTTGGTCCTTCTGGGTCCTGCAGTGAGGTGGCTTACGAGCGCCTGCTAAGAGCAGGCGCCAGCAATCCTCCTACACTGCCTGTCAGATTACTGATCTGACACAGTGCTATGCAAAGAGTCAGATTAGCAATCTGACTTTATAGTGATGTCCCAACATGGGACAATGTAATAAAGTTAAAGAAAAAATATATGATGTGTAAAAATATATTTAGAAAAATCCCAAAATAAATAAAAAAACTTAAATATTTTACCAACAAATCCATTTATTTTTGTAAATAATAATAAAAAAAATAAAAGTATACATAATAAAAATAAAAGTATATTTGGCATCGCCGCGTCCATAACAACCCGACCTATAAAACTGTCCCACTAGTTAACTCCTTTGAACACCATTAAAAAAAAAAGGCAAAAAAACAATGCTTTATCATACCGCCGAACAAAAAGTGGAATAACACGCGATCAAAAAGACACACATAAATAAACATGGTAGCGCTGAAAACATCATCTTGTCCAGCAAAAAACGAGTCGCCACACAGCGTCATCAGCAAAAAAATAAAAAAGTTATAGCTCTCAGAACAAAGCGATACAAAAATAGTTATTTTTTCTATTAAATAGTATTTATTGTATAAAAGCACTAAAACATTAAAAAATTATATAAATGAGGTAATGCTGTCATCGTACTGCCCCAAAGAATAAAACTGCTTTATCAATTTTACTACAAGTGGAATGATATAAACGCCCCACCCAAAAAAAATTCATGAATTGCTGGTTTTTGTTCATTCTGCCTCACAAAAATCAGAATAAAAAGCGATCAAAAAATGTCATGTGCCCGAAAATGGTACCAATTAAAACATCAACTCGTTCCGCAAAAAAACAAGACCTCAACGTGACTCTGTGGGCCAAAATATAGAAAAATTATAGCTCTCAAAATGTGGTGATGCAAAAACTATTTATTGAAATATAGTCTTTTAGTGTGTGACAGCTGCCAAACATAAAATCCCGCTATAAATAGTAAATCAAACCCCCCTTTATCACCCTCTTAGTTGGGGATAAATAATAAAATTTAAAAAATTGATTTCAATTTTCCCATTAAGGTTAGGGCTAAAGTTATGGTTGGGGCTAAAGTTAGGGTTAGGGTTTGGATTACATTTATGGTTGGGATTAGAGTTAGGGGTGTGTCAGGGTTAGGGAAGTGGTTAGAGTTATGGTTATGGTTGGGATTAGCGTTAGGCTGCCGTTACACTAGCAGTATTTGGTCAGTATTTTACATCAGTATTTGTAAGCCAAAAGCAGGAGTGGATGATAAATGCAGAAGTGGTGCATATGTTTCTATTATACTTTTCCTCTAATTGCTCCGCTCCTGGGTTTGGCTTACAAATACTGATGTAAAATACTGACCAAATACTGCTAGTGTGACGGCAGCCTTAGGGGTGTGTTTGGGTTATGGGTGTGGTTAGGGTTGGGACTAGAATTAGGGGTGTGTTGGGGATAGAGTTAGAATTGGGGGTTTCCACTGTTTAGGCACAACAAGGGGTCTCCAAACAAGACATGGCGTCCGATCTCAATTCCAGCCAATTCTGCGTTGAAAAAGTAAAACGATGCTCCTTCCGAGCTCTGCCATGCGCCCAAACGGTAGTTTACCCCCACATATGGGGTGTCGTCGTACTCAGGACAAATTGGACAACAAGTTTTGTAGTCCAATTTCTCCTGTTACCCTTGGGAAAATAAAAATTTGGGGACTAAAAAAATCATTTTTGTGGGAAAAAATAATTTTTTATTTTCACAGCTCTGCGTTATAAACATTAGTGAAACACTTGTGGGTTCAAAGTTCTCAAAACACATCTAGATAAGTTCCTGGGGGGTCTAGTTTCCCATATGTGGTCATTTGTGGGGGGTTTCTACTGTTTAGGTACATCAGGGGCTCTGCAAGCGCAACGTGACGCCCACAGACCATTCCATCAAAGTCTGCATTCCAAAATGGCGCTCTTTCCCTTCCGAGCTCTGCCATGAGCCCAAACTGTGGTTCCCCCACATATGGGATATCAGCGTACTCAAGACCAATTGTACAACAACTTTTGTGGTCCAATTTCTCCTGTTACCCTTGGGAAAATAAAAAATTGGGGGCGAAAAGATAATTTGTGAAAAAATATTATTTTTTATTTTTACGGCTCTACATTATAAACTTCTGTGCAGCACTTTGGGGTTCAGAGTGCTCACCACACATCTAGATAAGTTCCTTAGGGGGTCTACTTTCCAAAATGGTGTCACTTCTGGAGTTTTCCACTGCTTAGGCACATCCAGGGCTCTCCAAACCCGACATGGCGTCTGATCTCCATTCCAGCCAATTCCGCATTGAAAAAGTCAAACGGCGCTCCTTTCCCTTCCAAGCTCTGCCATGCGCATAAACAATGGTTTACCTGCATATATGGGGTATCAATGTACTCAAGACAAATTGTACAACAACCTTTGGGGTACAATTTCTCCTGTTACGCTTGGTAAAAATAAAACAAATTGGATCTGTAGTAAAGCTTTTGTTCAATGTTCATTTTTTTTTTTTTTTAACATTCAAAAAATTCCTGTGAAGCACCTGAAGGGTTAATAAAGTTATTGAATGTGGTTTTGAGTGCCTTGAGGGGTGCAGTTTTTAGAATGGTGTCACTTTGGGGTATTTTCTATCATATAGACCCCTCAAAGTGATTTCAAATGTGATGTGGTCCCTAAAAAAATGGTTTTGTAAAATTTGTTGAAAAAATGAGAAATCACTGGTCAACTTTAAACCTTTATAACTTCCTAACAAAAAAAAGTTTGGTTCCAAAATTGTGCTGATGTAAAGTAGACATGTGGGAAATGTTATTTATTAACTATTTTGTGCAAAATAACACTTTGATTTAAGGGCATAAAAATTAAAAGTTGGAAAATTGCGAAATTTTAGCCAAATTTCCGTTTTGTTTTTTTTCACAAAAAACGCAAGTCATGTTGAGGAAATTTTACTGCTGTCATAAAGTACAATATGTCACGTGAAAACATTCTCAGAATCAGTGGGATCCGTTGAAGTGTTCCAGAGTTGTTACCTCATAAAGGGACAGTGGTCAGAATTGTAAAAATTGGCAGGGTCAGAAAGGTGTAAACAGTAGTGATGAGCGAATATACTCGTTACTCGAGATTTCCCGAGCACGCTCGGGTGACCGAGTATTTTTTAGTGCTCGGAGATTGTTTTTATTGCCGCAGCTGAATGATTTACATCTATTAGCCAGCATAAGTACGTGTGGGGATTCCCTAGCAACCAGGCAACCCCCACTTGTACTTATGCTGGCTAACAGACACCTGAGCGTGCTTGGGAAATCTCGAGTAACGAGTATATTCGCTCAACACTAGAAAAAAGGCTTGGTCTTGAAGGGGTTAAGTAAGACAAGCAAAGAAATGGGAATAACATGGGAAAATCCACATACATTAAAAATGCAGAAATAACAAAAATACTTCTATCTCAGAAACTTTATGTGATACTGATAGGTCAAAACTAAGCATATTTTTGGAATCAGCGCATCAAACTCCATAAAGCAGACATATTACCTTTGCTGATGATTTTTTTGTGTTGACCAGTGTAATGAAAGTTGAATCATCAGGTTTTGTTGGAGATTTTGTAGGTTTGCTGGAACTAAGTCATAACTACTAGAGTTCTATATTCAAGCTATGTAAACACACTTAGGGCCCCTTTCCACTAGTGTGAGAAAAAAACGGTCCGATTTACGGACCGAAAAAACTGATGTAACGTCTGTGAGTGCCATGCGAGTGCCATGCGAGTGTCATGCGATTTTTTTAGCGCAACATCCGTATGACATCCGTATTGCTGTCCGATTTTTACGCACCCGTGTCCTTAGAAAAGCCGGTAATTCAGCGCAGAGTACAGTAAAATCACAGTGACAGGTTAGATTAGAGTAGATATATACACATAGAATAGGTATATATACATATACAGTGGGGCAAAAAAGTATTTAGTCAGTCAGCAATAGTGCAAGTTCCACCACTTAAAAAGATGAGAGGCGTCTGTAATTTACATCACAGGTAGACCTCAACTATGGGAGACAAACTGAGAAAAAAAAATCCAGAAAATCACATTGTCTGTTTTTTTTATCATTTTATTTGCATATTATGGTGGAAAATAAGTATTTGGTCAGAAACAAACAATCAAGATTTCTGGCTCTCACAGACCTGTAACTTCTTCTTTAAGAGTCTCCTCTTTCCTCCACTCATTGCCTGTAGTAATGGCACCTGTTTAAACTTGTTATCAGTATAAAAAGACACCTGTGCACACCCTCAAACAGTCTGACTCCAAACTCCACTATGGTGAAGACCAAAGAGCTGTCAAAGGACACCAGAAACAAAATTGTAGCCCTGCACCAGGCTGGGAAGACTGAATCTGCAATAGCCAACCAGCTTGGAGTGAAGAAATCAACAGTGGGAGCAATAATTAGAAAATGGAAGACATACAAGACCACTGATAATCTCCCTCGATCTGGGGCTCCACGAAAAATCCCACCCCGTTGGGTCAGAATGATCACAAGAACGGTGAGCAAAAATCCCAGAACCACGCGGGGGGACCTAGTGAATGAACTGCAGAGAGCTGGGACCAATGTAACAAGGCCTACCATAAGTAACACACTACTCCACCATGGACTCAGATCCTGGAGTGCCAGACGTGTCCCACTGCTTAAGCCAGTACATGTCCGGGCCCGTCTGAAGTTTGCTAGAGAGCATTTGGATGATCCAGAGGAGTTTTGGGAGAATGTCCTATGGTCTGATTAAACCAAACTGGAACTATTTTGTAGAAACACAACTTGTCGTGTTTGGAGGAAAAAGAATACTGAGTTGCATCCATCAAACACCATACCTACTGTAAAGCATGGTGGTGGAAACATCATGTGTTGGGGCTGTTTCTCTGCAAAGGGGCCAGGACGACTGATCCGGGTACATGAAAGAATGAATGGGGCCATATATCGTGAGATTTTGAGTGCAAACCTCCTTCCATCAGCAAGGGCATTGAAGATGAAACGTGGCTGGGTCTTTCAACATGACAATGATCCAAAGCACACCGCCAGGGCAACGAAGGAGTGGCTTCGTAAGAAGCATTTCAAGGTCCTGGAGTGGCCTAGCCAGTCTCCAGATCTCAACCCTATAGAAAACCTTTGGAGGGAGTTGAAAGTCCGTGTTGCCAAGCGAAAAGCCAAAAACATCACTGCTCTAGAGGAGATCTGCATGGAGGAATGGGCCAACATACCAACAACAGTGTGTGGCAACCTTGTGAAGACTTACAGAAAACGTTTGACCTCTGTCATTGCCAACAAAGGATATATTACAAAGTATTGAGATGAAATTTTGTTTCTGACCAAATACTTATTTTCCACCATAATATGCAAATAAAATGATAAAAAAACAGACAATGTGATTTTCTGGATTTTTTTTTCTCAGTTTGTCTCCCATAGTTGAGGTCTACCTATGATGTAAATTACAGACGCCTCTCATCTTTTTAAGTGGTGGAACTTGCACTATTGCTGACTGACTAAATACTTTTTTGCCCCACTGTATATATGTCAGGGAGACACCTATATTTATATATTTATATTTAATACAGCGCTAGCTAGCTTTAAAGCTGGTAATTCAATTACCGGCTTTTGCTATCTCCTTCCTAAACCCGACATGATATGAGACATGGTTTACATACAGTAAACCATCTCATATCACCATTTTTTTTGCATATTCCACACTACTAATGTTAGTAGTGTGTATATGCAAAATTTGGACGTTCTAGCTATTATATTTAAGGGTTAAATGGCGGAAAAAATTGGCGTGGGCTCCCGCGCAATTTTCTCCGCCAGAGTAGTAAAGCCAGTGACTGAGGGCAGATATTAATAGCCTGGAGAGGGTCCATGGTTATTGCCCCCCCCCTGGCTAAAAACACCTGCCCCCAGCCACCCCAGAAAAGGCACATCTGGAAGATGCGCCTATTCTGGCACTTGGCCACTCTCTTCCCATTCCCGTGTAGTGGTGGGATATGGGGTAATGAAGGGTTAATGCCACCTTGTATTGTAAGGTGACATTAAGCCTAATTAATAATGGAGAGGCGTCAATTATGACACCTATCCATTATTAATCCAATACTAGTAAAGGGTTAAAAAAATACACAAACACATTATTAAAAATTATTTTAATGAAATAAAAACAAAGGTTGTTGTAATTTTTTATTTAACGCGCAATCCAATCACTGAAGACCCTCGTTCTGTGACAAAAAAATAAAAATAAACCAACAATATACATACCTTCCACAGATCTGTAAAGTCCAACGATGTAAATCCATCTGAAGGGGTTAAAACATTTTGCAGCCAGGAGTTCTGCTAATGCAACGCTACTCCTCGCTGCAAAACCCCAGGGAATGAAGCTAAATATAGGTCAATTTTCTATATTTAGCTTCATTTGCGGTGAGGCGCCCTCTGCTGGCTGTTCATAGATCGTGGGAGCTTTCCTTGAAAGCCTGGGAGCTCTCTAGGAAAGTTCCCACGATCTATGAACAGCCAGCAGAGGGCGCCTCACCGCAAATGAAACTAAATATAGATCATTGACCTATATTTAGCTTCATTCCCTGGGGTTTTGCAGCGAGGAGTAGCGTTGCATTAGCAGAACTCCTGGCTGCAAAATGTTTTAACCCCTTCAGATGGATTTACATCGTTGGACTTTACAGATCTGCGGAAGGTATGTATATTGTTGGTTTATTATTTTTTTTATTTACAGATCAAGGGTCTTCAGTGATTGGATTGGGCGTTAAATAAAATATTACAACAACCTTTGTTTTTATTTCATTAAAATAATTTTTAATAATGTGTGTGTGTTTTTTTAACCCTTTCATTCAATTGGATTAATAATGGATAGGTGTCATAATTGACGCCTCTCCATTATTAATTAGGCTTAATGTCACCTTACAATAGCAAGGTGGCATTAACCCTTCATTACCCCATATCCCACCGCTACACGGGAATGGGAAGAGAGTGGCCAAGTGCCAGAATAGGCGCATCTTCCAGATGTGCCTGTTCTGGGGTGGCTGGGGGCAGATATTTTTAGCCAGGGGGGGGGGCAATTACCGTGGACCCTCTCCAGGCTATTAATATCTGCCCTCAGTCACTGGCTTTACTACTCTGGTGGAGAAAATTGCGCGGGAGCCCACACCAATTTTTTCCGCCATTTAACCCTTAAATATAATAGCTAGAACGCCCAAATTTTGCATATACACACTACTAACATTAGTAGTGTGGAATATGCAAAAAAAATGGTGATATGAGATGGTTTACTGTATGTAAACCATGTCTCATATCATGTCGGGTTTGTGAAGGAGAAAGCAAAAGCCGGTAATTGAATTACCAGCTTTAAAGCTATCTCACGCTGCATTAAATATAAATATATAGATATAGGTGTCTCCCTGACATATATATATGTATATATACCTATTCTATGTGTATATATCTACTCTCATCTAACCTGTCAGTGTGATTTTACTGTACTCTGCGCTGAATTGCCGGCTTTTCTAAGGACACGGGTGCGTAAAAATCGGACAGCACTCGCATGGTGCGAGTGCTGTGCGTTTTTTTTCTCGCACCCATTGACTTGCATTGGCGAGTCTCGTCCGAGAATCTCAGCAATACGCAGCATGCTGCGATTTTTTTCTCAGCCGACACAGATTTTTCTCAGTCCGATTTCGGCTGGGAAAAAAATCGCAAATGGAATGTCACCTATTGAAAAACATTGGTCCGAGTGCAATCCGATTTTTTATCGGATTGCACTTGTCCGTTTTTCTCACAAGTGGAAAGGGGCCCTTAAACAGAATAAAATATGTTAGCTGTCTTGTACCAGATTTTATCATTACAATCTGCACTTAAGAGCTTTTTCAAGTCATCACTTGCATGGAGCTAATCCAGATTGAATTATTAGGGCTCAAACCCACGTGTGAAAAAAAGTTCCAATATTAGGACTGAAAAAAAACAGACGAATGTCATGCGAGTACAACGCAATTTTCACACCTAGCATCCGATTTACATCCGAATGCAGTGCCATTGCTAGCCGATTGCAATGCGATTTTAACATGAGCTTTTAAATACAGCAATTCTCAGTCATTCACACATCGTTATCAAATGAAATATTCGTCAAAACACACACACACATATATATTAGATAGAAGAAAAGCCAGCAATTCATCTGCTGTGTTCTGTAAAATCACTGCAGGAGCGGACAGGATAGAAGAGATGGATTACATACAGTAAATACAAATAGAATTAGTAGATACTTACAGTCATGGCCAAAATTTTTGAGAATGACACCAAAATTATATTTTCACATGATCTGCTGCCCTCTGGTTTTTATTAGTGTTTGTCTGATGTTTATATCACATACAGAAATATAATTGCAATCATATTATGAGTACCAATAGGTTATATTGACAGTTAGAATGAGTTTTTGCAGCAAGTCAATATTTGCAGTGTTCAATGGGATTAAGATCTGGGGAGTTTCCAGGCCATGGACCCAAAATCTCTATGTTTTGTTCCATGAGCCATTTAGTTATCACCTTTGCTTTATGGCAAGGTGCTCCATCATGCTGGAAAAGGCATTGTTGGGCGCCAAACTGCTCTTGGACGGTTGGGAGAAGTTGCTCTTGGAGGACATTCTGGTACCATTCTTTATTCATTGCTGTGTTTTTAGGCAAGACTGTGAGTGAGCCGATTCCCTTGGCTGAGAAGCAACCCCACACATGAATGGTTTCAGGATGCTTTACAGTTGGCATGAGACAAGACTGGTGGTAGCGCTCACCTCTTCTTCCCCGAATAAGCTGTTTTCCAGATGTCCCAAACAATCGAAAAGGGGATTCATCAGAGAAAATGACTTTGCCCCAGTCCTCAGCAGTCCACTCCCTGTACCTTTTGCAGAATATCAGTCGATCCCTGATGTTTATTCTGGAGAGAAGTGGCTTCTTTGCTGCACTCCTTGAAACCAGGCCTTGCTCAAAGAATCTTCGCCTCACAGTGCGTGCAGAAGCACTCACACCAGCCTGCTGCCATTCCTGAGCAAGCTCGGCACTGCTGGTAGTCCGATCCCGCAGCTGAAACAGATTTAAGATACGGTCCTGGCGCTTGCTGGTCTTTCTTGGGCGCCCTGGAGCCTTTTTGACAACAATGGAAGCTCTCTCCTTGAAGTTCTTGATGATGCGATAGATTGTTGACTGAGGTGCAATCTTTGTAGCTGCGATACTCTTCCTTGTTAGGCCATTTTTGTGCAGTGCAATGATGGCTGCACGTGTTTCTTTAGAGATAACCATGGTTAACTGAAGAGAAACAATGATACCAAGCACCAGCCTCCTTTTAAAGTGTTCAGTGATGTCATTCTTACTTAATCATGACTGATTGATCGCCAGCCCTGTCCTCATCAACACCCACACCTGTGTTAATGGATCAATCACTAAAACGATGTTAGCTGCTCCTTTTAAGGCAGGACTGCAATGATGTTGAAATGTGTTTTGGGGGTTAAAGTTCATTTTCTGGGCAAATATTGACTTTGCAAGTACAGTAATTGCTGTTAAGCTGATCACTCTGACATTCAGGAGTATATGCAAATTGCCATTAGAAACAATGAAGCAGTAGACTTTGGAAAAATTAATATTTGTCTCATTCTCTAAATTTTTGTCAATGACTGTAGATGCATAGTGAGCACTTTGAACCCCCAGGTACTTCACAAATTGATCCATAAAAATGAAAAAGTCCTTTTTTTTCACAAAAATTTTTTTCTACCGTCAATTTTTTCATTTTTACATGGGCAACAGGATAAAATGGATCCTAAAATTTGTTGGGCAACTTCTCCTGAGCACAGCGATACCTAACATGTGAGGGTAAACCACTGTTTGCACGCACGGCAGGGCTCGGAAGGAAAGGAGCGCCATTTGACTTTTTTTTTTTAACTTCTTTTTATTAACTTTTAAGATAACAAAGTGTACATGCAATACAATTAGATATGTCATATAGCAAAATGATACCCAAGAACCCTAACCCTCCCCAATCCCTCCCAAACCCATCTCTGCGTGCATTGAATATAGAGTTATTTATGGGATAGGTGTGTGACCGCCAATTCGCTGCTCTAGATACCATTGGGTATTTTCAAAATGGTCTCGGAGTTTGTCCCTTACCCCCAGGGGTAAGGATGGAATGAAGAAAGACCATGTGTTTTGACTTTTTGAATGAAAAATTGGCTCCAATCTTTAGCGGACACCATGTTGCGTTTGGAGAGCCCCTGTGTACCTAAATATTGGAGCACCCCCACAAGTGACCCCATTTTGGAAACTAGACCCCCAAGGAACTTATCTACAGTCATGGCCAAAATTTTTGAGAATGACACCAAAATTATATTTTCACATGATCTGCTGCCCTCTGGTTTTTATTAGTGTTTGTCTGATGTTTATATCACATACAGAAATATAATTATTATTATTATTATTATTATTATACATTTTTATAGCGCCATTTATTCCATGGCGCTTTACATGTGAATACGGGGCAAATATAGACAAATACATTAAACATGAGCAGATAACAAGGCACACGAGTACATAAGGAGGGAGGACCCTGCCCGCGAGGGCTCACAGTCTGCAGGGGGTGGGTGAGGATACACTAGGAGAGGGTAGGGCAGGTTGCGCGGCTGTTCAGTAGGTTGAGGATCACTGCAGGCTGTAGGCTTGTCGGAAGAGGTGGGTCTTCAGGTTCTTTTTGAAGGTTTCTATGTTAGGCGAGAGTCTGATGTGTTGGGGTAGAGAGTTCCAGAGTATGGGGGAAGCACGGGAGAAGTCTTGGATGCGGTTATGGGAAGAAGAGATGAGAGGGGAGTAGAGAAGGAGGTCTTGGGAGGATCGGAGGTCGCGTGTAGGTAGGTACCGGGAGACCATGTCACAGATGTATGGAGGAGACAGGTTGTGGATGGCTTTGTATGTCAGTGTGAGGGTTTTGAACTGGAGTCTCTGGGCGATGGGAAGCCAGTGAAGGGCTTGACACAGGGGAGAGGCTGGGGAATAGCGGGGGGACAGGTGGATTAGTCGGGCAGCAGAGTGTAGGATGGATTGGAGTGGTGCCAGAGTGCTAGAGGGGAGTCCAGAGAGTAGGAGGTTGCAGTAGTCGAGGCGGGAGATGATAAGGGCATGCACTAGCGTTTTTGCAGTGTTGCGGTCAAGGAAAGCACGGATCCGGGAAATATTTTTGAGTTTGAGACGACAGGAGGAGGCAAGGGCTTGGATATGTGGCTTGAAAGAGAGGGCAGAGTCGAGGATCACCCCGAGGCACCGGGCGTGTGGGACTGGGGATAGTGAGCAGCCATTGACATTGATGGATAGGTCTGGTGGAGGGGTAGAGTGAGATGGGGGAAAGATGATGAATTCTGTTTTGTCCATGTTCAGTTGTAGAAAGCGAGCAGAAAAGAAGGCTGAAATGGCAGACAGACAGTGCGGGATTTTGGTAAGCAAGGAGGAGAGGTCAGGTCCGGAGAGGTAGATCTGCGTGTCGTCAGCGTAGAGATGGTACTGCATACCATGGGATTCTATGAGCTGTCCCAGGCCGAAAGTGTAGATGGAGAAGAGTAGGGGTCCTAGAACAGAGCCTTGAGGAACACCGACTGACAAGGGGCGAAGTGAGGAGGTGGTGTGGGGGAGGGAGACACTGAATGTTCGGTCTGTCAGATATGACGAGATCCAGGAAAGGGCCAAGTCTGTGATGCCAAGGGATGAGAGGATTTGTAGCAAAAGGGAGTGGTCTACAGTGTCAAAGGCAGAAGACAAGTCCAGGAGAAGGAGGACAGAGTAGTGTCGCTTGCTCCTGGCAGTTAGTAGGTCATTGGTGACTTTAGTTAGGGCAGTTTCAGTTGAGTGATGGGAACGGAAGCCTGATTGTAACCGATCAAAGAGGGAGCAGGAGGAGAAGTGGGAGGACAGTTCAAGATGGACATGTTGCTCCAGCAATTTGGAGGCATAAGGGAGAAGAGATATTGGGCGATAGCTAGACACAGAGGATGGGTCGAGGGAGGGCTTTTTGAGGATGGGTGTGATCTTGGCATGCTTGAAGGATGAGGGAAAGACACCTGTTGTGAGTGAGAGGTTGAAGAGGTGTGTTAGGGTTGGGATGAATTGCAATCATATTATAAGTACCAATAGGTTATATTGACAGTTAGAATGAGTTAATGCAGCAAGTCAATATTTGCAGTGTTGACCCTTCTTCTTCAAGACCTCTGCAATTCTGCTTGCATTTTGCCAGAATTTGTTGGTTTTTGTTTGTCCACCCGTCTCTTGATGATTGACCACAAGTTCTCAATGGGATTAAGACAGACCACTGCCGCCAGAAGACGGGGCATTGGTGCCAATAGGACCCCATAGGAAAAGATACCGTGTCAGCCTTTGCAGGCGCCATTGACTTCCCAGCAAGAGTCACAGTTTGTGGAACTTCTGATACAAGTGCTTCACAAGCACTGCCATTATGTGATCCTTTCTTTTTGAACTCTGCATATCCTTTGCAAACTGAACAGGTTATTCCCCTGTTTCACCCATTGCCTCCCTGTGTGGAGTATTCCCCACTTGTTAACCCTTGCTCTGCCTCCGGTCCGTTACTACATTCCGCAACCTGCTCACATGACCATGGAGCCCATCCAGTTGACACCGAGCACAGTGTGCTCAGTGTCTGCCTGTGAACTGCTATTCCCGGTCTGAATCCAGAATGCAAAAGTCTGTCTGGATCCCAGAAACTCACTCAGCTTTTATGCACACACACTGATTACAAGTAAACAGGTCACTAGTGAGGATGTTACATTTAGTAGCCATTCAAAACCATTTGTGTCAACTTCTGTGCATGTTAACAGGCCAAAATCAACAGGGTATGTGAACGTTTGATCAGGGTCATTTGGATGTTTTGGGTTGTCAGTAGGGTTGAGCGACTTTTACTTTTTTAGGGTCGAGTCGGGTTTCGCCAAAGCCGACTATCTGAAAAGTCGAGTCGAGTGAAATCGGCCCATTATGGCGAAAAGTCGGGGATCGACCGAAACACGAAACCCAATGCAAAGTCAATGGGAAATCTATCTTTTTTTTTCTCTCTCTCTCTCTCTCTCTCTCTCTCCTCCGTCCCTGAACAGAAAAGCTGGTGCTACACATTGCAAATCGCTACAGCGCACAAGCGACAAGATGGCGATAGGCATCCACGCCCCTAAGATCTATGTCATCACTCTGCCCACGCTCCGGCCGATCCCACACTAGGATCGGGTTGGGTTTCATGAAACCCGACTTTGCCAAAAGTCGGCGACTTTTGAATTTGTCCGATCCGTTTCGCTCAAGCCTAGTTGTCAGTATGATTTAAAAAGAGAAAACAGTAGTTTGACAATAAATGGCTTCACCCAACCACTAACCATGGTCCTAGTGCTGTGCGATTTTTTCTCGCATCCATTAACTTGCATTGGCGAGTCTCATCTGAGATATGCAGCAAATCTCAGCATGCTGTGTTTTTTACTCTCAGTCCGTTTTCAGCAGAGAAAAAAAAAAACCGCAGATGAGATGTAACCCATTGAATAACATTGGTCAGAGTGCAATCCGATTTTTTTCCCAGATTGCACTCATCTGTTTTTTCTCGCAAATGAGTATGAGCCCTTAAAATGGCTCCATTCTTAGCGCCAATAAAATAAAAACACTGATACTCGTCTCCCATGCTGATGCCGTTCCAGCGGTGTCTATACTCGCATTCCCAGGGCTCTTCGGTGGTTGGTATGACATGTGAGGATGGCGCTCAATCAGCGCTGGCGTTAGTGTCCACACCTTTGGACATATTGAACATCAACAGGAACTCCAGGCTGTGGCTGTTCTCTGGCTTTTGAGGTTTCATTTGTCCTAAGGGCAGTGACGCCAGCTCTGATAGGCGCCAGGCTCACATGTCATGCAGTATATATAGGGAGGCTGTGTGGGGCTCATGCAGTGAATATAGGGAGGTGCAGCGGTAGGACCATACACAGTGAAACAGCAGTGACCCAAGCAAGTTCAAACAAAACGTTTCTTTATTGTGTTACTTCACACAGTCTATTAGCAATACACATTAAATGGCTTCTTCATCCAGGCCAAAGGAAAATGTACAGTACACGGCTTCTTAACACAGTCCATTAGAAATACACAGTAACCGGCTTTACTTTGCAGTCCCTACACAGGCCAGACTTCCCTTTGTCCAGTTTCCCTGGGGCGACCACCCACCGATACCAAGTCTCTTACTCACGCTGTACAACTCACGTCATCCTCCGGATTGCAGCCTGGCAACACAAGACATCCCAGGACACAGGGTGTCAATTCCTTTTGCCCCTGTGTTGCTCCACACACAAAGAGCTCTGCGGAAAACTTCTTTGTCTACTTCCAAACCAACACTGACACACCGCCCCCTCTACTACAGGGCTTTTAATCAGTCACTGCTTCACTATTCTAATTACAGCCACACCTGTGTCTGCAGTACACCCTCATGGCCTCACTATGCTTCTATGCACATTCTGGAGAGAACATACAGCGCTGCCAAGCTGTAACAGGGGTCACTGCCTCACACAAAATATAAAAATAACTAACCATATTGGTAAATGCTGTAATAGGAAAAAAAAGTCAAGGACACCCTGGAAAAAATAAGCCCTCACAAGGCTCCATTGATTGAAAAATGAAACTTTATGGATCTTGGAAAATGGAAAAACAACCCAAATGGTTTTTTTTAACCACTAAAATAATGAAAAAAATAAACATGTTTGGTATCACCATAATTGTACTGATGAGGAGAATCATATTACAAGGTCATTTCTATCACACAATGTAAGCCGTAAAAACAATTCCCAAAAATTGAATGTAAGAAATGTAATTTATTTTCACAATTTCACCACACTTGCATTTTTTTTTCCTGTTTTACAGTGCTAAAATAGAGGCTGTCATTCAAAAGCACAACTTGTCCTGCAAAAAATGAAGCCCTATGTCTATGTGGACATAAAAATAAAAAAAGTAATGGTTCTCGGGAGAAAAAAGGGGAGGAAAAAACGAAAATTGGCTTTGTGGTGAAGGGGCTAAAAAAAAATCAATATAAATACCTAGATAAAAATGCTAACATGCAATAGGGTTTTATCCAAGTAGTAAATATGGCTCAATAGACAATTATGCTCACCTTTATAGGGTTGTGTAAGACACAACCACTAAAAATGCATAAATTCCATCTGCTGCAGCTTCCAGAGAATTGTACATGAAATTTGCCTCTGGCAAGTATCCGGCACTGCTTGAGAAGTTACAAGCAATGGTGGTATATGGATTTATGGATTGTTAGTTTATTGTCAACATGTTTGAGTCACTCAGACTCCTTCTTAAATGCGTATTGGGGTTGTGAGACATACACCAGCACTATGGGTAAGAAATTGGTTACTTTTTACCATTTATAAGTTTTTCCGCCTACAAAGAATGGAGAGGTCTGTAATTTTTATTGTACACTTCAACTGTGAGAGACCGAATCTAAAAATAAAAGACAGAAAATCACATTGTTTGCGTGATGGCATGATATTGTGTGTGGGATATCATTCTGTCTATGTGCATATTTTTACTGATTTAGGCATGTTGTCTTGCTGCTTTGTATAATTCTGTGTATTCCCTCTAATGTGACGACACAGCATTTAATGTCATTTATCCAGACGTCTATTTTCAGTAGGTGAAGAACCATAGACTGTGTCATATGAGTTTTAAAAGTTTATTAATTATACTTTTGAATGGTCTGCCTCTTATATCAGCTCCTACAGGATATTGTCTGCTATCTTTACAAGACAGGGATGCAAGATCATTGAATAATCGACGTCTGATAATATGTTGATTGACCATTGTGTGGTTCCCTGTAGCTTGTTGACCAGCAGAACAAAGGACAAACTATGCATATTAATTAAAATCCTCAAACAATCGAGATGAGCTCAAGACCTGTGGAGGTTGACCTAAAACACAAATGTGGGCATAAAGAGGAAATTTCTATCCTTCTGAGGAGAGAGATCAGTAAGATAGCTCCTTTATGTGATGCTGATGCCAAGCCAACACGCCAGAAAGACTTGGCGAAACATGGATTGCCCTGTAAATACTGCTGGAAGAGCCTATACAGAGGGAGAAGATACAGATTAGATATTAGAAAAAACTTATTGACAGTGAGTGTGATCAATGAGTGGAGCAAGCTGCCATGAGAGGTGGTGAGTTCTACTTCATTGGAAGTCTTCAAACAGAGGCTGGAGAGACATCTGTCTGAGATGATTTAGTAAATCCTGTATTGAACATGGGGTAGGACACAATGACCCTTGAGGTCCCTTCCAACTCTAACATTCTATGATTCTATGAGTATCGGGAGCCACACTGCCATATCAATTTCTAAGCAGAGGATTGAGACTCATCTCCCGCGGCACTTATCCCATTACTGGACTGTATATGTGTTCCTGGACTATATCTTTTGTGTGGTGGATTCTTTTATGAACCTTTCGGTTTGTATGTAATAAAGGTTTTTGGGATTGTTAACTCATCTCTCACTCAGTTGACTGTGTGATTCTGGAGTAGGACTGTTGTGAATTCTGTGGCAGAGCTCCCTCCTGTGGTCACAAGTGGTACTTCGGCTGGTTCTCTCTGTGAGCTTCCGTTGGTAGAGGAAAGTGGTACTGCGGCTTCTGAGTTTCCTTCCTCAGGTGATGTGGTGAAGTCGTTAGGTGCTTCTCTATTTAACTCCACCTAGTGCTTTGATCCTGGCTTCCAGTCAATGTTCTAGTATTGGACCTGTTTCCTCCTGGATCGTTCCTGTGGCCTGTTGCTCTGCATAGCTAAGTTCCTCTTTGCTATTTGTTTGCTGTTTTTTTCTGTCCAGCTTGTCAATTTGTTTTTTTCTGCTTGCTGGAAGCTCTGGGACACAGAGGGTGTACCTCCGTGCCGTTAGTTCGGTACGGAGGGTCTTTTTGCCCCCTTTGCGTGGTTTTTGTAGGGTTTTGTGTTGACCGCAAAGTTACCTTTCCTATCCTCGCTCTGTTCAGAAAGTTGGGCCTCACTTTGCTAAATCTATTTCATCTCTACGTTTGTCTTTTCATCTTAACTCACAGTCATTATATGTGGGGGCTGCCTTTTCCTTTGGGGTATTTCTCTGAGGCAAGGTAGGCTTATTTTCTATCTTCAGGCAAGCTAGTTTCTCAGGCCGTGCCGAGTTGCATAGGCAGCGTTAAGTGCAATCCACGGCTGCCTTTAGTGTGGTTGGAGAGGATTAGGGATTGCGGTCAACAGAGTTCCCACGTCTCAGAGCTCGTTCTTGTTTTTTGGGTTATTGCCAGGTCACTGTATGTGCGCTGACCTCTATGTCCATTGTGGTACTGAATTACCAAACATAACAGTACTGGAAGCCAAAGTACTAATGATTCTCAATAGAGGGAAAAAAGAAGTTCTGAGACCATTTTTTTTTCTTTGCACTGTGTTTTGCCTTTTTTTTCCCCTAGACATTTGGGTGGTTCAGGACACAGGTGTAGCAATGGACATTAAAGGTCTGTCTTCATGTGTGGATCAGCTCACGGCAAGAGTGCAAAGTATTCAAGACTTTGTGGTTCAGAATTCCATGTTAGAACCGAGAATCCCTATTCCTGATTTGTTTTTTGGAGATAGAACTAAATTTCTGAGTTTCAAAAATAATTGTAAACTATTTCTGGCTTTGAAACCTCGCTCCTCTGGTGACCCAGTTCAACAAGTTAGGATCGTTATTTCTTTTTTGCGTGGCGATCCTCAGGACTGGGCATTTTCCCTTGCGCCAGGGGATCCTGCATTAAGTAATTTCGATGCATTTTTCCTGGCGCTCGGATTGCTGTACGATGAGCCTAATTCTGTGGATCAGGCAGAGAAGAATTTGCTGGCTCTGTGTCAGGGTCAGGATGAGATAGAGGTATATTGTCAGAAATTTAGAAAGTGGTCCGTGCTCACTCAGTGGAATGAAGGTGCGCTCGCAGCTATTTTCAGAAAAGGTCTCTCTGAAGCCCTTAAGGATGTCATGGTGGGATTTCCTATGCCTGCTGGTCTGAATGAGTCTATGTCTTTGGCCATTCAGATCGGTCGACGCTTGCGCGAGCGTAAATCTGTGCACCATTTGGCGGTATTACCTGAGCTTAAACCTGAGCCTATGCAGTGCGATAGGACTTTGACCAGAGTTGAACGGCAAGAACACAGACGTCTGAATGGGCTGTAATTCTACTGTGGTGATTCCACTCATGCTATCTCTTATTGTCCTAAGCGCACTAAGCAGTTCGCTAGGTCTGCCACCATTGGTACGGTACAGTCAAAATTTCTTCTGTCCGTTACCTTGATCTGCTCTTTGTCATCGTATTCTGTCATGGCATTTGTGGACTCAGGCGCTGCTCTGAATTTGATGGACTTGGAGTATGCTAGGCGTTGTGGGTTTTTCTTGGAGTCCTTGCAGTGTCCTATTCCATTGAGAGGAATTGATGCTACGCCTTTGGCCAAGAATAAGCCTCAGTACTGGACCCAGCTGACCATGTGCATGGCTCCTGCACATCAGGAGGTTATTCGCTTTCTGGTGTTGCATAATCTGCATGATGTGGTCGTGTTGGGGTTGCCATGGCTACAAGTCCATAATCCAGTTTTAGATTGGAAATCCATGTCTGTGTCCAGCTGGGGTTGTCAGGGGGTACATGGTGATGTCCCATTTCTGTCTATTTCGTCATCCACCCCTTCTGAGGTTCCTGAGTTCTTGTCTGATTACCGGGATTTATTTGATGAGCCCAAGTCCGATACCCTACCTCCGCATAGGGATTGTGATTGTGCTATCGATTTGATTCCTGGTAGTAAATTCCCAAAAGGTCAACTGTTTAATTTATCTGTACCTGAGCACGCCGCTATGCGGAGTTATGTGAAGGAGTCTTTGGAGAAGGGGCATATTCGCCCGTCATCGTCGCCATTGGGAGCAGGGTTCTTTTTTGTAGCCAAGAAGGATGGTTCACTGAGACCTTGTATAGATTACCGCCTTCTAAATAAGATCACGGTTAAATTTCAGTACCCCTTGCCATTGTTATCTGATTTGTTTGCTCGGATTAAGGGGGCTAGTTGGTTCATCAAGATAGATCTTCGTGGTGCGTATAATCTTGTGCGTATTAAGCGAGGCGATGAGTGGAAAACTGCATTTAATGCGCCCGAGGGCCATTTTGAGTATCTAGTAATGCCATTCGGACTTGCCAATGCTCCATCAGTGTTTCAGTCCTTTATGCATGACATCTTCCGAGAGTACCTGGATAAATTCCTGGTTGTGTACTTAGATGACATTTTGATCTTCTCGGATGATTGGGAGTCTCATGTGAAGCAGGTCAGAACGGTGTTTCAGGTCCTGCATGCTAATTCTTTGTTTGTGAAGGGATCAAAGTGTCTCTTTGGTGTTCAGAAGGTTTCATTTTTGGGGTTCATCTTTTCCCCTTCTACTATAAAGATGGATCCTGTTAAGGTCCAAGCCATCCATAATTGGACTCAGCCGACATCTCTGAAAAGTCTGCAAAAGTTCCTGGGCTTTGCTAATTTTTATCGTCGCTTCATCTGCAATTTTTCTAGTATTGCTAAACCATTGACCGATTTGACCAAGAAAGGTGCTGATTTGGTCAATTGGTCTTCTGCTGCGGTGGAAGCTTTTCAAGAGTTGAAGCGTCGTTTTTCTTCTGCCCCTGTGTTGTGTCAACCAGATGTTTCCCTTCCGTTCCAGGTCGAGGTTGATGCTTCTGAGATTGGAGCAGGGGCTGTTTTGTCGCAGAGAAGTTCTGATTGCTCGGTGATGAAACCATGCGCCTTCTTTTCCAGGAAGTTTTCGCCTGCTGAGCGAAATTATGATGTTGGCAATCGAGAGTTGCTGGCCATGAAGTGGGCATTCGAGGAGTGGCATCATTGGCTTGAAGGAGCTAAGCATCGCGTGGTGGTCTTGACTGATCATAAGAACTTGACTTATCTCGAGTCCGCCAAGCGGTTGAATCCTAGACAAGCTCGTTGGTCGTTGTTTTTTGCCCGTTTTGACTTTGTGATTTCATACCTTCCGGGCTCTAAAAATGTGAAGGCGGATGCTCTGTCTAGGAGTTTTGTGCCCGACTCTCCGGGTGTATCTGAGCCGGCGGGTATCCTCAAAGAGGGAGTAATTGTGTCTGCCATCTCCCCTGATTTGCGGCGGGTGCTGCAAAAATTTCAGGCTAATAAACCTGATCGTTGCCCAGCGGAGAAACTGTTTGTCCCTGATAGGTGGACGAATAAAGTTATCTCTGAGGTTCATTGTCCGGTGTTGGCTGGTCATCCTGGAATCTTTGGTACCAGAGAGTTGGTGGCTCGATTCTTTTGGTGGCCATCTCTGTCGCGGGATGTGCGTACTTTTGTGCAGTCCTGTGGGATTTGTGCTCGGGCTAAGCCCTGCTGTTCTCGTGCCAGTGGGTTGCTTTTGCCCTTGCCGGTCCCGAAGAGGCCTTGGACACATATCTCTATGGATTTTATTTCAGATCTTCCCGTCTCTCAAAAGATGTCAGTCATTTGGGTGGTCTGTGATCGCTTCTCTAAGATGGTCCATTTGGTACCCTTGTCTAAATTGCCTTCCTCCTCTGATTTGGTGCCATTGTTTTTCCAGCATGTGGTTCGTTTGCATGGCATTCCGGAGAATATCGTTTCTGACAGAGGTTCCCAGTTTGTTTCGAGGTTTTGGCGAGCCTTTTGTGGTAGGATGGGCATTGACTTGTCTTTTTCCTCGGCTTTCCATCCTCAGACTAATGGCCAGACCGAACGAACCAATCAGACCTTGGAAACATATCTGAGATGCTTTGTTTCTGCTGATCAGGATGACTGGGTGTCCTTTTTGCCTTTGGCTGAGTTCGCCCTTAATAATCGGGCCAGCTCGGCTACCTTGGTTTCACCGTTTTTCTGCAACTCTGGGTTCCATCCTCGTTTCTCTTCAGGGCAGGTTGAGTCTTCGGACTGTCCTGGTGTGGATACTGTGGTGGACAGGTTGCAGCAGATTTGGACTCATGTGGTGGACAATTTGACTTTGTCCCAGGAGAAGGCTCAACGTTTCGCTAATCGCAGACGCTGTGTGGGTCCCCGACTTCGGGTTGGGGACTTGGTTTGGTTATCTTCTCGTCATATTCCTATGAAGGTTTCCTCTCCTAAGTTTAAACCTCGTTTTATTGGTCCGTATAGGATTTCTGAGGTTCTTAATACTGTGTCTTTTCGTCTGACCCTTCCAGATTCATTTTCCATACATAACGTATTCCATAGGTCATTGTTGCGGAGATACGTGGCACATATGGTTCCATCTGTTGATCCTCCTGCCCCGGTTTTGGTGGAGGGGGAGTTGGAGTATATTGTGGAGAAGATTTTGGATTCTCGTGTTTCAAGGCGGAAACTTCAGTATCTGGTTAAGTGGAAGGGTTATGCTCAGGAAGATAATTCCTGGGTCTTTGCCTCTGATGTCCATGCTCCCGATCTTGTTCGTGCCTTTCATATGGCTCATCCTGGTCGTCCTGGGAGCTCTGGTGAGGGTTCGGTGACCCCTCCTCAAGGGGGGGGGGTACTGTTGTGAATTCTGTGGCAGAGCTCCCTCCTGTGGTCACAAGTGGTACTTCGGCTGGTTCTCTCTGTGAGCTTCCGTTGGTGGAAGAAAGTGGTACTGCGGCTTCTGAGTTTCCTTCCTCAGGTGATGTGGTGAAGTCGTTAGGTGCTTCTCTATTTAACTCCACATAGTGCTTTGATCCTGGCTTCCAGTCAATGTTCTAGTATTGGACCTGTTTCCTCCTGGATCGTTCCTGTGGCCTGTTGCTCTGCATAGCTAAGTTCCTCTTTGCTATTTGTTTGCTGTTTTTTTCTGTCCAGCTTGTCAATTTGTTTTTTTCTGCTTGCTGGAAGCTCTGGGACGCAGAGGGTGTACCTCCGTGCCGTTAGTTCGGTACGGAGGGTCTTTTTGCCCCCTTTGCGTGGTTTTTGTAGGGTTTTGTGTTGACAGTAAAGTTACCTTTCCTATCCTCGCTCTGTTCAGAAAGTTGGGCCTCACTTTGCTAAATCTATTTCATCTCTACGTTTGTCTTTTCATCTTAACTCACAGTCATTATATGTGGGGGCTGCCTTTTCCTTTGGGGTATTTCTCTGAGGCAAGGTAGGCTTATTTTCTATCTTCAGGCTAGCTAGTTTCTCAGGCCATGCCGAGTTGCATAGGCAGCGTTAGGCGCAATCCACGGCTGCCTTTAGTGTGGTTGGAGAGGATTAGGGATTGCGGTCAACAGAGTTCCCCCGTCTCAGAGCTCGTTCTTGTTTTTTGGGTTATTGCCTGGTCACTGTATGTGCGCTGACCTCTATGTCCATTGTGGTACTGAATTACCAAACATAACATAGGACCCCGTGAAAGTATGACTTTTACATAATCAAATTGCATTTTATTGCATGAAATAAGTAATTAATCACATACCAACCAGCAAGAATTCAGGCTCTCACAGGCCTGTTAATTTTTCTTTCAGAAGGCCATCTATTCTGCACTCATTACCTGGATTAATTTCACCTGTTTGAACTCGTTACCTGTATGAAGGACACCTGTCCACACATTCAATCAATCACACTCCAACTTCTCCACCATGGCCAGGACCAAAGAGCTATCGAAGGAAACCAGGGAAAATATTGTAGCCCTGCACAAGTCTGGGGTGGGGTTCATGACAAAAGGCAAGCAGCTTTGTGCAATTGGCTTGGCACAATTATTAGAAAAATTGAATAAACACAAGATGACTGTCAATCTTCCTCAGCTTGGGGCTCCATGCTAAATCTCACCTTGTGGGGTAAGGATGACCAGAACTATATGGGAGGACCTGGTCAATCACCTGAAGAGAGTTGGGACCACAGTCTCAAACATTACCGTTAGTAACACACTAAACAGTCATGGATAAAAATTCTGCAGGGCACGCAAGGTTCCGCTGCTCACGCCGGCACATGTCCAGGCCCTTTTTGAAGTTCACCAATGACTATCTGGATGAGTCAGAGGAGGCATGGGAGAAGGTCATGTGGTCAGATGAGGCCAAATTAGAACTTGTTGGTATCAACTCCACTCGCCGTGTTTGGAGGAAGAAGAAGGATAAGTACAACCCCAAGAACACCGTCCATAAGAGAACAGCCTCCACAAAACCTGTCAGATGACAAATGCACTAGCAGGATGCAGCAGGCCCCACTAATAAAGGCAGGGGAAACACAAGTGCAAACTACTGATAAAAACAGCCACGCCCACACCTACCAGAATATGGAGGGGTTGGCTGTCTAGTAGAAAAAAAAATGCATGCAAATGAGGCTTACGTAGGACGCCAGTCACACAGGTATGTGTGATGCAAAGTGTCTGGCTTACAGCCTATTAATGACGCCCATAATATTATCAGGCAGGCTGCTCAGCACTTTATACATGCATGCCACAGGGACAGACACCCCAATAAACCAAGCCAACAAAAAGAGACCCGGATGCATCCTGCAAAAATGATAAAAAATGCAATAAAAGATGAAAAAATTAATGCAAATGATAAATACATTAAATGACGTATTGGTTAATATTTTGGTCAAAATAGATAAGCTCGCAACCCAACGTCAAGAGTCCTCATGCCTGTGAGTCCTAACACTAATTTCAAAAATGGTTAACATAGAAAAATGAAAAAAACATACCATAAGGATATAGCCGTATTAAAACCAGTCAGATGACAAATGCACTAGCAGGATGCAGCAGGCCCTCACTAATAAAGGCAAGGGCAGCACAGGTGCAAACTACTGATAAAAACAGCCACCCACACACCTACCAGATTATGGAGGGGTTGGCTGCCTAGTATAAAAAAAATGCACCCAAATGAGGCTCGCGTGGGGGCCTGTTGTGAATTCTGTGGCCAAGCTCCCTCCTGTGGTCCTGAGTGGTACTTCGGCTGGTTCTGTCTATGAGCTTCCTTTGGTGAATGAGAGTGGTACTGCGGCTTCTGAGTTTCCTTCCTCAGGTGACGAGGTTAAGTCGTTAGGTGCTGCTCTATTTAACTCCACCTAGTGCTTTGATCCTGGCCTCCTGTCAATGTTCTAGTATTGGTCTTGCTTTCTCCTGGATCGTTCCTGTGGCCTGTCTTCCTGCATAAGCTAAGTTTTGCTTGTGTTATTTTTGTTTGCTATTTTTTCTGTCCAGCTTGCTATATTGGTTTTTCTTGCTTGCTGGAAGCTCTGGGACGCAGAGGGAGCACCTCCGTACCGTTAGTCGGTGCGGAGGGTCTTTTTGCCCCCTCTGCGTGGTTGTTTGTAGGGTTTTGTGTTGACCGCAAAGCAATCTTTCCTATCTTCGGTCTGTTCAGTAAGTTGGGCCTCACTTTGCTAAATCTATTTCATCTCTACGTTTGTATTTTCATCTCAACTCACAGTCATTATATGTGGGGGGCTGCCTTTTCCTTTGGGGTATTTCTCTGAGGCAAGCTAGGCTTATTTTTCTTTCTTAGGGCTAGCTAGTTTCCCAGGCTGTGCTCGAGGCGCATAGGACTGGTCAGGAGCGCTCCACGGCTACCTCTAGTGTGGTTGGATAGGATTAGGGATTGCGGTCAGCAGAGTTCCCACGTCTCAGAGCTCGCCCTATGTTTTTGGTAATTGTCAGGTCACTTTGTGTGCTCTGAACTTCAAGGTCCATTGTGGTTCTGAATTACCTGTTCATAACAGGGGCCCTGCTAGTGCATTTGTCATCTGACAGGTTTTCAGAAGGCTGTATCCTTATAGTATGTGGGTTTTTTTTCAATTTTTCCATGTTAGCTGCCCAAGAACATCATTCCAACCGTGAAGCATGGTGGGGGAAATATACTTTGGGAGTGCTTTTCTGCAAAGGGGACAGAATGACTGCACCATACTGAAGGGAGGATGGATGTGGTCTTGTATCGCAAGATTTTGGCTAACAACCTCCTTCCCTCAGTAAGAGCATTGAAGATGGGTTGTGGCTGGGTCTTCAAGCAACACAATGACCCAAAACACAGAGGGCAACTAAGGAGTGGCTCCGTAAGAAGCATTTCAAGGTCCTGGAGTGGCTTAGCCAATCTCCAGACCTGAACCCAATAGAAAATCTTTGTAGGGAGCTGAAACGGTATGTTGCAGTGGGCCAAAATTCCTGCTGCAGTGTGTGCAAACATGTTCAAGAAATACAGGAAATGTCTGACCTCTGTAATTGCAAACAAAGGTTTCTGCTCCAAATATTAAGTTCTGTTTTTCTATAGTATAGAATACTTATTTCATCCAATAAAATGCAAATAATAATAATAATAATAATTTTTATTTTTATAGCGCCAACATATTCCGCAGCGCTTTACAAATTATAGAGGGGACTTGTACAGACAATAGACATTACAGCATAACAGAAATCACAGTTCAAAATAGATACCAGGAGGAATGAGGGCCCTGCTAGCAAGCTTACAAACTATGAGGAAAAGGGGAGACACGAGAGGTGGATGGTAACAATTGCTTTAGTTATTTGGACCGGCCATAGTGTAAGGCTCGGGTGTTCATGTAAAGCTGCATGAACCAGTTAACTGCCTAAGTATGTAGCAGTACAGACACAGAGGGCTATTAACTGCATAAATTGAATGAGAACATGATGCGAGGAACCTGATTGTTTTTTTTTTGTTTTTTTTTTATATATAGGCCACACAGGGATCGTTAGGTTAATGCATTGAGGCGGTAGGCCAGTCTGAACAAATGAGTTTTTAGGGTACGCTTAAAACTGTGGGGATTGGGGATTAATCGTATTAACCTAGGTAGTGCATTCCAAAGAATCGGCGCAGCACGTGTAAAGTCTTGGAGACGGGAGTGGGAGGTTCTGATTATTGAGGATGCTAACCTGAGGTCATTAGCGGAGCGGAGGGCACGGGTAGGGTGGTAGACTGAGACCAGAGAGGAGATGTAGGGTGGTGCTGAGCCATGGAGTGCTTTGTGGATGAGGGTAGTAGTTTTGTACTGGATTCTGGAGTGGATGGGTAGCCAGTGTAATGACTGGCACAAGGTAGAGGCATCGGTGTAACGGTTGGCGAGGAATATGATCCTGGCAGCAGCATTCAGGACAGATTGGAGCGGGGAAAGTTTGGTAAGAGGGAGGCCGATTAGTAGAGAGTTACAATAGTCCAGACGAGAATGAATAAGTGAAACAGTAAGAGTTTTTGCAGAGTCGAGAGTAAGAAAAGGGCGAATTCTAGAAATGTTTTTGAGATGCAGGTAAGAAGAGCGAGCCAGTGATCGAATGTGGGGGGTGAATGAAAGCTCGGAATCAAGGATGACCCCAAGGCAGCGGGCATGTTGCTTTGGAGTAATGGTGGAACCGCACACGGAGATGGCAATGTCAGGCAAAGGTAGGTTAATAGAGGGAGAGAACACGAGGAGTTCAGTTTTTGACAGGTTCAGTTTCAAATAGAGGGAGGACATGATGTTAAAGACAGCGGTAAGACAATCACTGGTGTTTTCTAAAAAGGTTGGCGTGATAACAGGAGAAGAAGTGTATATTTGGGTGTCGTCAGCATAGAGATGGTACTGGAACCCAAATCTACTGATTGTTTGTCCAATAGGGGCAGTATACAAAGAGAAGAGGAGGGGGCCTAGGACTGATCCTTGAGGAACCCCAACAGTAAGGGGAAGGTGAGAGGAGGAGGAACCAGCAAAACATACAGTGAAGGATCGGTCAGAGAGATAAGAGGAGAACCAGGAGAGAACGGTGTCCTTGAGGCCGATGGAGCGGAGCATAGTGAGGAGGAGCTGATGATCCACAGTATCGAATGCTGCAGAGAGATCCAACAGAATTAGCATGGAGTAGTGACCATTAGATTTAGCTGTTAATACGTCATTAGAGACTTTAGTGAGGGCAGTTTCAGTAGAGTGTAAAGAGCGGAAGCTAGATTGAAGAGGGTCGAGAAGAGAGTTATCTGAGAGATAGCGGGTAAGACGGGAGTGGACCAGGCGTTCGAGGAGTTTAGAGATGAAGGGAAGATTAGAGACAGGTCTATAATTAGCGGCACAGTTTTGATCGAGGGATGGTTTTTTAAGTAATGGTTGTATGATGGCATGCTTAAATGAGGAGGGAAAAATACCGGAAGTGAGGGAAAGGTTGAATATTTTTGTTAGGTGAGAGGTGACAGCCGGGGAAAGGGACTGGAGGAGATGTGACGGAATGGGGTCACTGGTGCAAGTGGTCGGGCGAGAAGATGCAAGGAGCCTGCTTACTTCTTCTTCTGTAACTGCTTCAAAGTCAGAGAGTGAACTAGATGCAGTGGGGGAGGGAGGACAGTGCATGGTATGAAGAGATTGGGAGATGATTTCCTGTCGAATGTGGTCAATTTTTTCTTTGAAGTAATTGGCCAGATCGTCAGCACGGAGATCCGTGGTTGGGGCCTGCTCTCTTGGGTTGAGTAGGGACTGGAACGTGTCAAAGAGACGTTTAGGGTTATTGGACAGGGAGGTGATGAGGGTGTTGAAGTAGGTTTGTTTGGAGAGGTGAAAATGCAAATTAATTATGTAAAAATCATACAATGTGATTTCCTTGATTTTTTTTAAGATTCTGTCTCTTACAGTTGAAGTGTACCTCCGATAATAATTACAGACCTCTCCATTCTTAGTAGGTGGGAAAACTTGCAAAATCGGCAGTGTAATACTTATCTTCCTTACTGTATGTATGGGTGTGATTTTACACACATGTTCAACTTTGTTTGCTTAGCCCCTTGACAGTAGTGTAGCTACCGGGGGGACAAAGAGGGCGGTCGCCCAGGGCCCCGTGCTCTGAGGGGGCCCACCCTGAGCTACACTACTGCAACTGTATTGGCACGCGCAGCGCACTGATAGTTACATTCTGCGCAGAGCAGGGAGAATCGATCTCCCTGCTCTGCCACCCGGCCGCTATGGGGCCCCTGAGCAGGCGGGGGGCCCCGATGCCAGCAGTGAGCCCCCGCCCGTCATCGTAAGGTCAGCTGTACTGGCATTTAGCCGATAGAGCTGATCGCATTGATGGGAGGAGCGCTACGCTCCTTCTCCCATCATCCCCCTGTCAGCGTCTGGCGTCACCGACACTGACAGCGGGTGCGATGACGTCACTAACCGGCGCCCGCTGTCAGGAGATGAGCAGGCGCTCAGAGCTGCGAAGGAACCAGGAAGAAGAGGTATCTACAGGGTCTGCCCATAGGGGGTGCTTTATACTACAGGGTCTGCCTATGGGGTGCTGCCTTATACTACAGGGTCTGCCTATGGGGATGCTGCCTTATACTACAGGGTCTGCCTATGGGGGTGTTGCCTTATAGTACAGAGTCTGCCTATGGTGTGGTGCCTTATACTACAGGGTCTGCCTATAGGTGTGCTGCCTTATACTACGGGGTCTGCCTATGGGGGTGCTGCCTTATACTACAGGGTCTGCCAATTAGGGTGCTGCCTTATACTATAGGTCTGCCAATGGGGGTGCTGTCTTATACTACAGAGTCTGCCTATGGTAGTGCTGCCTTATACTACAGGGTCTGCCTATGGGGTGCTGCCTTAGATTACAGAGTCTGCCTATGGGGTTCTGCCTTATACTACAGGGTCTGCTTATGGGGGTGCTGTCTTATACTACAGGGTCTGCTTGTGGGGTGCTTCCGCATATTACAGTGTCTGCCTATTGGGGGTGCATTACACAATATAGAGTTTGCCTATGGGGGCTGTCTTGTGCTATAGAGTCTGCCTATGGGGGTGCATTGTACAATATTGAGTAGGCCTATGGGGAGTGTGTTATACTATATGGAGGCTTATGGGGAGTGTGTTATACTATATGGAGGCTTATGGGGAGTGCATTATACTACATTTAGGATGATCTGGTGCATTATAAGGAGGCTAAATAGGGGGCATCATACAGTGTGGAGATTACAGTGGGGGGCATCATACAGTGTGGGGATTACAGTGAAGGGGCCATCATACAGTTTTGGAGCCATCAGTTTGTGGGATACTAAGGGGTCAGTATACTGTGTGGGTGGTGCTATACAGTGAGGGGGCATTATACTGTGTATAAGAGAGCATCATACTGTGCTTGGGGGAGCTGTACAGGGTGCAGACTTAGGACATTATTAAATGTAAAGTGGGCACTTATTGTTATAGGGGAACTCGGGTTACTGTGACTATCAAAGGGGCACACAGGGCATTATTACTTTCAAGGGGGCAAAATATGGGCACCGTTTTCTAGGGCACTTGCACTCGGCATTACTATATTATAGAGGGGTGCTTTAGAATTTAGAGGGCACAGAGAACCACACAGCAGGTGCAGTAATAGGGTAACATATGGCAGCGTCTCAGTATTTGGGGTATCAGCAGGATGAAGAGTTTGCAGGTTTGGGATAGATGGTGATTCCTGGAATATGAAAAGTGAAACGTGTCTTTGTTGTATTCTCTGCAGACGAGTCATGGCTGGAAAAAGATGTCATGTCAGCCTAGGCCAGATGGAAAAGAAAGGAAAGGTGACTGATTCCATCAGAAAGATAGTCAGCGGTAAGTCATTATCTGTAACTGTACTGTGATCTCTCATTTTCTGTAGGACTGATCATATGGCGGTAATATCCATGTTGGTCTTTATATAGAGATTATCTTCAGTAACAGAGCGGTCGTCTGCTGAGGTTCTCCTGCACTATTAGGCTATGTGCACACGTAGTCTGGGTCCACTGCGGATTTGTCCACAGCGGATTCCAGCAGATTTGATAAATCCGCAGTGGAAAACCGCTGTGGATTTATCACGGATTTAACGCGGTTTTCCTGCGGTTTCCACTGCGGATTTACAACTGCGGTTTTCCATAAGGGCAGTTGTAAATCCGTACAAAATAAGTGACATGCTGCGGATTGTAAACCGCTGCGTTTCCGCGCAGTTTTTTCTGCAGCATGTGCACAGCGTTTTTTTTCCCCCATACGTTTACATTGAACTGTAAACGCAGGGGAAACTGCTGCGGATCTGCAGCTGTGGAAACGCTGCGGATCCGCAGTAAAATCCGCATCGTGTGCACATAGCCTTAAGGTGCGCCACCCAGTTGTAATCAAGGTTACCTGGTTAGGGGCCTACTCAGAAGCTTCACCCCCCCCGAACCAAAACCCTAGCTACGCCTCTGCCCCTTGGCAATTGATTTTATTGTCACCCGGTTACACTTTGAAACACGCAGGGATTTACATATATATTTCCTCATTATTTTGCCACTATTTTTTCTTTATTATAAATACATACAGGTGCTTCTCACAAAATTAAAATATCATCAAAAAGTTAATTTATTTCAGTTCTTCAATACAAAAAGTGAAACTCATATATTACAGTCATTACAAACAGAGTGAACTATTTCAAGTGTTTATTTCTGTTAATGTAGATGATTATGGCTTACAGCCAATGAAAATCCCTAATGAAGGCAACGCCTAAACACACGGGGTGGACGCAAGTGCATCTGTGCCCCTTTACACACCTCACCTGTGTTAGGTATGTTTCATTCCCTCATATTTTCTTTGTGGATCTTTCTATAGGTTCTATGCCTTTAGTGATCACAGCTAGTGATGGGTGAGCACTAAAATGCTTGGGTGCTCGTTGCTCGGGTCGAGCAAATTGGAATACTCGGGTGCTCGACCCGAGCAATGAGCCCAATGTAAGTCTATGGGAAACTCAAGCATTTTTCTTGCTTTTCTGGCTTCCACTATGTTAACCCAGTGTGCCGTCAGCGAGATGTACCATCACTGCCCACAAGCACTTGTCCACATGTCCATGGTTAGGTGGACTTTCCCAGTAACTGCATTGTTGAGGGCACGGCTAATGATGTGGGACATGTGCTTGTGTAATGCGGGGAGAAATAGTGGTGACTGGGGACTTTGGGACAGCCGCCACCATCAGGTTGTGGAAAACTTCGGTCTCCACAAGCCGAAAAGGCAACATTTTGAGCGCAAGTTGTCCCAAAATGTGTTAATTTTGTGTGGCCTGTGGGGTGTTGGCTACATATTGGCACTTGCGTTCCAAGGACTGGGGTATAGAAAACTGAGCGATGTGCTGGGACAAGGACGTGGATATGCTTGATGATGGTGCTAGTTGAGTGGGTACAACAACAGGTGCAGGGCAGGAGGCATCTTTGCATGCACTATGGACAGGGGATTGGCTTGCATGCACAATAGTGGAAGAAGCAGTGGTGTCACCCACAGACACTGTTCCTGCACCCTGGTGTTCGGCCTACGAAGTCGGGTGCTTTGCTGCCATGTGCCTGATCATGCTGTTGGTGGTCAGGCTGGTAGTTTTGCTACCCCTGCTGATGCTGGCCTATCAGGTGGTGCAAATGGCCTTTTTGGCGTTATCGGCAGAGTCTTTAAAAAAACAACCAGACTCAGGAAGACCTAACAGTTGGACTGGCAACTTCTGTCATGTTGGTGTTCTGGTGAACTGGTGCCCACCTTCTGTCTGCGGCCACCACACTGCTACTTCCTACCTTTTGGGGTGCTAAGCCTCCCTCCCCCTGTGTGCTGCTGTCCTCGATCTGCATGTCCTCCTGCCAGGTTGGGTCAGTTACTATATCATCCACCACCTCGTCTTCCACTTCCCCACGCTGGTCCTCCTCCTGACTTTCTGGCAATTGGGTCTCATCATCATCCACCTCTTGTGACACTTTCCCACTGTCGCCTTCATGTGACTGTGGTTGCTCAAATATTTGGGCATCGCTAAATGTGATCCCTTGCCCTGCTTCAAGTGGACCGGGTGAGAGGCCCAATTCTATAAATGGAAAAGTGAATAGCTCTTCAGAGTGTCCAAGTGTGGGATCAGTTGTCTCCGGGCACTCAGCATGGTGGGAGGAAGGAGGATCAGGGTGAGGAATATGCGGTCCAGACTCACGGCTACTGAAGTGTTATATTGAATATGGTCTGATAGAGTGTTATAAGTACCCATAGGACAGCAGGATGTATCCGTGGGTGGGTGGACATTTACAGGGATATGTTATCTGTCAGAAGTAACGTGTCAGTTGTAATGACTATTCTTTGTGTATTCAATTGATGCTGTTAAAGTGATTGTTTATTGGTTTGTTTTCTCCTGTATTATTATACATCATTAGCCACCCACCAAGACAGATCTATATGCGGTAGCTGTCTGTTGCCTACAGCTGTGCGTTTTTATGGGTGATTGTGATGGGTGGGTTATTTTTCCCCTAACCTGTGTGATATGGTTTTAAATAATGTCTTTTTCTAAATAAATAAATTTTTGTATTTTGATATCTTAATAATAGCCTTGTGATCACTTTTTTTTTCTAACCTATGAGACTTGACCGTGTGGAAGACAGGGTGGTGGTGGTGGCAAAGTCACTGGAAGCATTATCCGCTATCCAACCAACACCCTTTTAACACTGGGTTCAATAGTGATGTGCTGCTGCAGTCCCCTAGTAATTGGGACAGGAAGGTCGGGTGAGAAGATATGGGTGTTTGTTGTGGCACAATTTCAGCTTGCCCAAGGCCTCTGCCTCTGCATGCACCATCACCATAACCATCACCACTGAGACAAAAACGTGTCTAGGTTCTTTGTTATCTATGAACTCGTAATGACCTGGAGAATTATAATGGTTCGTCAGTTTTAGCGTTTAGTGAACATGGTAAAAAAAAAACAACAACAACTGTGGGTTTGAACTTTTTTTGCAATTTCACCGCACTTGGAATTTTTTTCCTACTTTCTAGTACAAGATATATTAAAAACAATGGTGCAGTTCAAAAGTACAATTGTCCCACAAAAAAAAAAGCCCTCACATGGACATATTTACTGAAAAATATAAACGTTATGGCTCTGAGAAGAAGGGGGCAAAAAAACGCAAAAACGAAAATACTTCTGGGTGTTAAAGGGTTAATATAATTTTCTAAATAAACTTTCTATTTTTTATCTTGAGATCGTGACTTTATAATTGTGTAGGTATTACATTTTTATCTGTAAGTCTATCTGTAGATCCATTTTTTATTTATATTGAATATGGATTGGTAGAGTTTTTGTATTCACATACGTGGAATGTAATTGGAGGATGGAAGTGCCAATTTTCTTTCCACCTCAGACAGTAGCAAGGCTAGGTTTGTATCAACTATATTTTTCTACAAATGAAAACCAAATACTGGTAAATATTGTTTTATTTTTGTATAAATAATTATGGGGGTAGTCATCTTGCCTGGGCCAGAAAGACCACTTTTGGCCAAAATTCTCCAAATAGTTGATGTGTGTAGCTGGGTGCCACTGGTTGCTGCCAGCTCTGAGCTGATGGCACTGCTGGGCATCTTCCGATTTAAAAGGGAAGTAAGTCTGAAGTGTCTTGTCATGTGCTGCACTATCTTTCCTTGGCCAACCACTGTGTCAATGGTCCTCAACATATCCCATTTCTTGGTGTCCTCAATGCTTAAAAATACTGGGTTTACTGAAACAGAGGAGCCAGAAGACTGCAGTGTCTGATTCCTCTTACTCCTGCACTGATTAGAAGCACTTCAACTTCATATCAAACGTTGTAAATTTATTTTAGAAGTGCAGGGGTTCAGGCTCAGGCTCAGTCTGTGAGGTTACTGCTGCCTCTCCGGGTTCAGCTATGGTAACTAATATGTGACTGCAGCGAGCGATCTCTTCTGAAACTAAGTTCAGATTTCACTCTACTGGGCATGCTCGTGAGGTGACTTCTCTTTGGTCGTCGGCCGTCACATGTTTAGGTCCTGGTCCGCCTCTGGATTGACCCGTGAGCAAGGTCCTGTCTGATTGACAAAATCTATAAAAGGATCTTTGGTGCGCCCGTCGGTGCCCTAAGATCACTAATGTTTTGCCTTTATAAGGCAAGAAATCCCACTTATTAAACCTGACAGGGCACACCTGTGAATTGAAAACCATTCCCGGTGACTACCTCTTGAAGCTCATCAAGAGAATGCCAAGAGTCTGTAAAGCAGTCATCAAAGCAAAAGGTGGCTACTTTGAAGAACCTAGAATATAAGACATAATTTCGGTTGTTTCAACAATTTTTGTTAAGTACCCGTGTATACTCGAGTATAAGCCGACCCGAGTATAAGCCGACCCCCCTAATTTTGCCACAAAAAACTGGGAAAACTTATTGACTCGAGTATAAGCCTAGGGTGGAAATGCAGCATTTACCGGTGAATTTCAAAAATAAAAATAGATCATTATTTCCCCATAGCTGTGCCATATAGTGCTCTGCACCATTCATATTTCCCCATAGCAGTGCCCCATATAGTGCTCTGCACCGTTCATTTTGTCCCATAGCTGTGCCCCATATAGTGCTCTGCACCATTCATTTTGTCCCATAGCTGTGCCCCATACAGTGCTCTGCACCATTCATTTTGTCCCATAGCTGTGCCCCATACAGTGCTCTGCACCGTTCATTTTGTCCCATAGCTGTGCCCCATATACAATGCTCTGCACCGTTCATTTTGTCCCATAGCTGTGCCCCATACTGTGCTCGGCACCGTTCATTATTGCCCCATATCTGTGCCCCATATACAATGCTCTGCACCGTTCATTTTGTCCCATAGCTGTGCCCCATACAGTGTTCTGCACCGTTCATTGTGCCCCATACAGTGCTCTGCACCGTTCATTGTGCCCCATACAGTGCTCTGCACCGTTCATTGTGCCCCATACAGTGCTCTGCACCGTTCATTGTGCCCCATACAGTGCTCTGCACTGTTCATTTTGTCCCATAGATGCTCCACATAAATCTGTGCCGCCGCTGCTGCTGCAATAAAAAAAAAAAAAACACATACTCACCTCTCTTGCTTGCAGCTCCCGGCGTCTCGTTCCGGCGTCCGGTCCCGGCGTCTCTGCACTGACTGATCAGGCAGAGGGCGCCGCGCACACTACATGCGTCATCGCGCCCTCTGACCTAAACAGTCAGAGCGCAGACGCCGGGAAGATGGAGGCGCCGGGAAGATGGAGCGACGCCCGGCGGCTGGAACGCGGACAGGTGAATATTACATACTTACCTGCTCCCGGCGTCCGGCTCCCTTTGCCTGTCACAGCTGGTCTTCGGTGTCGCAGCCTCTTTCTCTATCAGCACCCACCGACCCTGCCACCCACCTTGTCTCGAGTATAAGCCGAGAGGGGCACTTTCAGCCCAAAAATTTGGGCTGAAAATCTCGGCTTATACTCGAGTATATACGGTATATAATTCCACATGTGTTAATTCATAGTTTTGATGCCTTCAGTGTGAATGTACAATTTTCATAGTCATGAAAATACAGAAAAATCTTTAAATGAGAAGGTGTGTCCAAACTTTTAGTCTGTACTGTATGTGACAGGCAGAGGGAGCCGGACGCCGGGAGCAGGTAAGTATGTAATATTCACCTGTCCTAATGTTGTGGTCAGAGAAGGGAAGCGGTGAGCTATCTAGGTAGGAGATTGAACAGAGCCGGACAAAGACCAGGTCCAGGGTGTTACCATCTTTGTGTGTTTCAGAGGTTGAGAGCTGTGAGAGGCCTAGAGAAGTGGTTAGTGATAGAAGTTGGGATGCAGATGTGGAAGTGGGGCTGTTAATGGGGATGTTGAAGTCTCCCAGGATAAGGGTTGGGAGTTCTGAGGACATGAAGTGCGGCAGCCAGGCAGAGAAATGGTCCAGGAAGTGGGTGGGTGAGCCTGGGGGCCGGTATATGACCGTTACTCCCTGGGAAATGGCAGCAGGGGAGACAGTGTCAGAGTCCTGAATACAGGTTTCAGTGAGGGCCAACAGATTTGGAGAGTTGTTCACAAAGTAGTTGTGCAGGAAAGGAAGCTTGTTACATACAGAACGTGGATTCCAAAGGGCACAATTGAAAGAGAGAGATGAGGGAGTGCAAGTAATATTAACAAGGTTAGTATGGCTAATATAGCTTGCATGCCTCCCTGAAAACAACAAACTTTTCACACACCCCAGAGAACCTGTCAGGCAAAGCGATTTTGAGTGCCTAAGGGTTGCCTGGGAGACACGGTCCCCAAACCTTATGTGTTAGGGTGCTGTAAAATGACAATGAATATGTCTGCCACCTCCAGGTTGAGCTGATGCAGTTGCCCTGTCAAAGAAGTGATAAGATTCATAATGGTTTTGGTCATAGCTAATGCCACAACTCTGTTGTTGGGTGTCCCAAGACCAGGGGCTCCTTCCCTTTCCCTAATGCTAAGGCCACTCTAGCTCGCACTGTTCCCTGGATTACTTGTGATGATGAACATTCTGGGGCCATGTACTTTGTCTTAGCTCCTGAATCCACCCTCAGTCTGTACCCTTCCCCCACCCAGGGAAGAGGAGAGTAGTAGTGCACCGTAATACACCAACCAGACTAACGTGGTAATACGAATAGGAATAAAGGAAAATACCAATCATAAAAATGTACACACAAACAACATAGGTAAACACTGGGAAGTGGAGGACGGGGTTAAACCAAAGTAGGAGAAGAAAGAATTGTCACACACTCAAAACCTAGCAACAGTTTTAAATAAATCCACCAAACACTTTTTGCCAGTAATAATAACCAGCCATGCAGCATAAGCTATCTCTGACAATGAGAGCTAGCCAGGGCCCAGTTTATTTAGAACATGGGAGTGAATAACAGTGAACAGCTGAGAGCCTTAACACAGGAAAGCTTCCATGATGTTAGGGTCAGCAGAACGCACTAAATAAAATATGACAATAAAGTGCGTTCGCTACCCGGGGTCCATTGTGCAGGGATGGTATACTGCAGCTAAGAGGATAATGACGAAACAAGCAGCGAGCGAAACTGACTCACATTGAGTTAAACGTCACTCAGTGGAGAAGCACATGGCTGTGCCAATCGCACACAGTGACGGGAAAGAAACTCTGCAACAGAGCTGTGCTTATAGGCACACAGCCGCAGAGTGATAATGGCTCTAGACACAAACCCTGTTAGCTTTACAAGTATACGCAAGCCCAACTGGGGAAGGGGAACCACTAGTGGGCTCCAAGAACTCACAGAACTTCTATCCGGAGAACCCGGAATTCTAAGGGCCTAACGCCAGCCCTGAATTCGTGCACACAATCTCCTCTCCGGAGGAGCCGGAATTCTAAAGGCACTAGGCCTGCCCTGAGAACATACAGTACAGACTAAAAGTTTGGACACACCTTCTCATTTAAAGATTTTTCTGTATTTTCATGACTATGAAAATTGTACATTCACACTGAAGGCATCAAAACTATGAATTAACACATGTGGAATTATATACCGTATATACTCGAGTATAAGCCGAGATTTTCAGCCCAAATTTTTGGGCTGAAAGTGCCCCTCTCGGCTTATACTCGAGACAAGGTGGGTGGCAGGGTCGGTGGGTGAGGGGGTGAGGGCGCTGAGGCATACTTACCTAGTCCCATCGATCCTGGCGCTCCCCCTGCCCGTCCCACGGTCTTCGGTGCTGCAGTTCTTCCCCTCTTCAGCGGTCACGTGGGACCGCTCATTAGAAAAATGAATAGGCGGCTCCACCTCCCATGGGCTACTTGCACTTGTTCACTGTGCAAGTAGCCCATGTGTTCCTGTTTCCATAATTGTTCTCTTGTGTCTACAAGACTGGGGAGTTCCACCACTCCTCTTGGGCTATCTGCACAAAAGCTGTTCTACCCTGTATGCACACATGGATTTTTCCTCTCTGAACCCTGTTCACACAGGTAATATACAGATGATCAGGTTTTTAAATACATCAGATAGGGATTGCATACATTAGTTAGGACTGCTCTGATAAGGGTATACCGTGAAGTTTGGTAGAGCAGCTTAGTATACATTTTTTGCAAAAAACGTATCAACCAAATACCCTGTTTTTTACATCTTTTACTAGCACTTGCGGATTACTACAACATTTTTTCAAACTGAGAGTTTTTGGTTTTACTATTCTCTTTTGTGTCGTCAGGTTTCTTGGTGGTGTGTGAACATGATCATACAGACTTGTTCACTGTGCAAGTAGCCCATGTGTTCCTGTTTCCATAATTGTTCTCTTGTGTCTACAAGACTGGGGAGTTCCACCACTCCTCTTGGGCTATCTGCACAAAAGCTGTTCTACCCTGTATGCACACATGGATTTTTCCTCTCTGAACCCTGTTCACACAGGTAATATACAGATGATCAGGTTTTTAAATACATCAGATAGGGATTGCATACATTAGTTAGGACTGCTAACTAACATTATATCCTTCACACTCACAATTCCTCGCTCACCCCAGCACTCTCTTACCTACCACACATTCAGAAATCTACATGCCATTAACCCACATACACTTTCAGACTCCTTACACTCATCATTGTCCCCAATCTCTTCTTTTTCCTGTCCTGATCTGGCTGTACATCACTACAATGACACTCTTAGAAGCACCCTTGACCAAGTAGCTCCCCTCACCCTCAGAACCTGCAAACACAGAGTGAAACAGCCCTAGCTCACTCTCCACATTCTATCCAATCACAGAAGAAGTCTCCAAGCTCCTCTCCTCTTCTCGTCCAACTACATGCACCACCGACCCCATTCCCTCACACCTCCTCCAGTCTCTCCAGTCGTCACAACTCACCTAACTACAATTTTTAATCTCTCCCTTTCCTCTGGCACTTTCCCCTCCTCCTTCAAACACTCTATCATTACTCCATTACTAAAAAAAAACTACCCTCGACCCATCCTGCACAAACAACTACAGACCGGTCTCCAATCTCCCCTTCATCTCAAAACTCTTGGAGCGCCTGATCTATCCCCGCCTTACCCGTTACCTCTCCACTCATTCCCTCCTAGACCCTTCACAGTCCGGTTTCCGCCCCCTACATTCGACAGAAACTGCACTCATCAAGGTGACCAATGACCTTCTGACAGCAAAATGTAACTGTGACCACTCTCTGCTCATTCTCCTCGATCTTTCTGCAGCTTTCGACACTGTTGACCACCCTCTCCTACTCTCTGGTCTCCAGTCACTAGGCATTAGGGACACTGCTCCCTCCTGGTTCTCCTACCTTTCTGACAGCTCCTTCAGTGTTCTGTTCTCTGGCTCCACTTCATCTCCTCTTCCTCTCACTGTTGGGGTACCTCAGGGCTCAGTCCTTGGCTCCCTCTACACAGCCCCACTTGGACAGACCATCAGCAGATTTGGCTTTCAGTACCATCTTTATGCTGATGACACACAACTATACATGTCATCCCCTGACCTTACCCCCGCTGTACTACAGAACGCCACTGACTGTCTGTTTGCAGTCTCCAACATCATGTCCGCTCTATCTGAAACTCAACCTCTCCAAAACTGATCTTCTTCTGCTCCCGCCTTCTACTAACCTCCCTAAATCTGACATTTCCCTCTCCGTGGGTGGCACAATAATAACACCCCGGCAGCAGGCACGCTGTCTGGGTGTTATGTTTGACTCCGATCTCTCCTTCACCTCCCACATACAATCTCTTGCCCGCTCATGCCGCTTACACCTAAAGAACATCTCTAGAATCCGTCCTTTTCTCACCATGGAGACAACAAAAACCCTCACTGTCGCCCTGATCCACTCCCGCCTGTACTACTGCAAAGCTCTATTAATTGGCCACGGGCTGCCCATTCATTACAGGATACAATTCAAAGTACTTGTTCTCACCCACAAAGCTCTCCACAGTGCGGCACCCCCATACATCTCCTCCCTCATTTCGGTCTATCGGCCTAGTCGACCGCTGCGCTCTGCAAATGACTTTCAGCTAACCTCTGCACTAATCCGTACCTCCACCTCCCGACTCCAAGACTTCTCCCGCGCTGCTCCAATCCTCTGGAATGCTCTACCCCAAGATATTAGGACCATCCACAACTTGCATAGTTTTAGGCACTCGTTTAAAACACATTTGGTCAGAGCGGCCTACCATGTTAACTAATCAAAGTCATTTCATGTTTGTGTGTGTAGCCCCTTCACTATCTCCATCTACCCCCCACCCCCTGAAGATGGCTGGACCATCATTGTAAATACATCAATGTAAATACACACCTGTACTTTGTATCTCCCCCACCTCATTGTAGATTATAAGCTCTCACGGGCAGGGTTATCTTATTTTGCTTTATTGTATTGTTAACGTTGTTACCTATGACTGTTGTGTTTGAAACTGTTAAACTGTAAAGCGCTGCGGAATATGTTGGTGCTGTCACAGTCACTGTCACAGCACATGCATGGAAAGCCTGTATATTGGGCTCTCCATGCATGTGTTGTGACTGTCACACAGCCGCGACACATGCAGCTGCAGAGCCGAACAGCTGATCAGCTGGCACGCTCCATGTATCTGCGTTCCCTCTGCAGCTTATTCGGTAAGTGCTATAGCTTGCCGAATAATAGGGAACCCGAACAAATTCGCTCAACTCTATATACGCCAAAACTCATATAGAGAACAAGCACCACCAAGAATCAACAGATTGACTCTAGATGTGGTACACAGCCCTTTTGGAGTTTGTTCGCTCTAGTATATACTTTCTTATTCTAGATCTTATATTACTACTACTATTGGGTATATATAAACTACTGAGCAATTTGCTCAATCTCTAATTTTTATACACCTGTTGGTGCCTGGTGCTTATTGTGATCCCACTCAGTATTGGCTTACCTCTGTCACATCCTTGTATTTTATGTAATTGTTTACAATAAAGCTTTGATATCTTTTTATCTACCCTGTGTGCAGAATTATTAGCCAAGTTGTATTTTGATCACATGACACATTTTATACATGTTGTCCTACTCCAAGCTGTTCAGGCTTGAGAGCCAACTACCAATTAAGTAAAACAGGTCATGTGCATCTCTGTAATGAGGAGGGGTGTTGTCTAATGACATCAAAACCCTATATAAGGTGTGCTTAATTATTAGGCAACTTCCTTTCCTTTGGCAAAATGGGTCAGAAGAGAGATTTCACGGGCTCTGAAAAGTCCAAAATTGTGAGATGCCTTGCAGAGGGATGCAGCAGTCTTGAAATTGCCAAACTCTTGAAGCGTGATCACCGAACAATCAAGCGTTTCATGGCAAATAGCCAACAGGATCGCAAGAAGCGTGTTGGGCAAAAACGGCGCAAAATAACTGCCCATGAATTGAGGAAATTTAAAGGGACACTGTCACCTGAATTTGGAGGGAACAATCTTCAGCCATGGAGGCGGGGTTTTTGGGTGTTTTATTCACCCTTTCCTTACCCGCTGGCTGCATGCTGGCTGCAATATTGGATTGAACTTCATTCTCTGTCCTCCGTAGTACATGCCTGCACAAGGCAATCTTGGAACAGGTGTTTTATGGGATTCAGGTCTGGACTCATTGCTGGCCACCTTAGAAGTCTCCAGTGCTTTCTCTCAAACCATTTTCTAGTGCTTTTTGAAGTGTGTTTTGGGTCACTGTCCTGCTGGAAGACCCGTGACCTCTGAGGGAGACCCAGCTTTCTCACACTGGGCCCTACATTATGCTGCAAAATTTGGTGGTAGTCTTCAGACTTCATAATGCCATGCACACGGTCAAGCAGTCCAGTGCCAGAGGCAGCAAAGCAACTCCAAAACATCAGGGAACCTCTGCCATGTTTGACTGTAGGGACCGTGTTCTTTTCTTTGAATGCCTCTTTTTTCTCCTGTAAATTCTATGTTGATGCCTTTGCCCAAAAAGCTCTACTTTTGTCTCATCTGACCAGAGAACATTCTTCCAAAACGTTTTAGGCTTTTTCAGGTAAGTTTTGGCAAACTCCAACCAGGCTTTTTTATGTCTCGGGGTAAGAAGTGCGGTCTTCCTGGGTCTATTACCATACAGTCCCTTTTCATTCAGACGCCGACGGATAGTACGGGTTGACACTGTTGTACCCTCGGACTGCAGGGCAGCTTGAACTTGTTTGGATGTTAGTCGAGGTTCTTTATCCAACATCAGCACAATCTTGCGTTGAAATCTCTTGTCAATTTTTCTTTTCCGTCCACATCTAGGGAGGTTAGCCACAGTGCCATGGGCTTTAAACTTCTTGATGACACTGCGCACAGTAGACACAGGAACATTTTAGGTCTTTGGAGATGGACTTGTAGCCTTGAGATTGCTCATGCTTTCTCACAATTTGGTTTCTCAAGTCCTCATACAGTTCTTTGGTCTTCTTCCTTTTCTCCATGCTCAATGTGGTACACACAAGGACACAGGACAGAGGTTGAGTCAACTTTAATCCATGTCAACTGGCTGCAAGTGTGATTTAGTTATTGCCAACACCTGTTAGGTGCCACAGGTAAGTTACAGGTGCTGTTATTTACACAAATTAGGGAAGCATCACACGATTTTTCGAACGGTGCCAATATTTTTGTCCACCCCCTTTTTTATGTTTGGTGTGGAATTATATCCAATTTGGCTTTAGGACAATTCTTTTTGTGTTTTTTTTTTTTCATTTAAGACAAATTAAATGAAGATAATAATACCAAAGAATTTGTGATTGCAAAAATTTTCAGGAAGAAACTGAGTATTATCTGACAGAATTGCAGGGGTGTTAATACTTTTCGCCATGACTGTATGTATGGGATATGGGGTGGGTGTATATGTGTGTGGAGATATGGGGTGTGTGTATGTATGGGATATGGAGTGTGTGTATGTGTGTGGAGATATGAGGTGTGTGTGTGTGTATGTATGTATGTATGGGATATGGGGGTGTATATTAGATATGGGATTGGGTGTGAATGTATATATGGGATAAGGGGGGTGTTTGTATGTATGGGATATGGGGGTGTATGAATGGGATATGGGTGTGTGTGTGTGTCTATGTATGGGATATGAGGGTGTGTGTATGTATGGGATATGGGGTGTGTGTATGGGATATGGGGGTGAATGTATCCATGGGATATGGGGGTATGTATGTATGGGATATGGGGGTGTGTATTTATGTATGGGATATGGGGGGTGTATGTATGGAATATGGTGTGTGTGTATGTATGGGACATGGGGGGTGTATGTATGTATGGGATATGGGTGTGTATGTATGTCGGTATGGGATATGAGGGGTGTATGTATGGGATATGGGATGGGTGTATGTATGGGATATGGGGTGTGTGTGTATGTATGGCATATGGGGGGTATATGTATGGGATATGGGGTTGTATGTATGGGATATGGGATGGGTGGATGTGTATGGGATATGGGGGAGTGTATGTATGCGATATGGGGTGTGTGTGTGTGTATGTATGGCATATGGGGGTATATGTATGGGATATGGGGTTGTATGTACGGATATGGGGTGTGTATGTATAGGATATGGGGTGTGTGTGCGAGTATGTATGGGATATGGGGGGGTGTATGTACTGGATATGGGATGGGTGTGTGTGTGTGTATATGTAGGGATATGGGGGTGTATGTATGGGATATGGGGGGTGTATATATGGGATATGGGGGCGTGTATATGTATGGGCTATGGCGGGTGTGTATGTATGTATGTGTGGGATATGGGGGTGTGTGTATGCATGTATGGGATATGGGGTGTGTATGTATGGAATGGGTGTGTGTGTATGGGATATGGGCGTGTATGCATGTATGGGATATGGGGTGTGTATGTATGTATGGGATATAAAGTTGTGCGTTTGTATGTATGGGATGGGTGTGTATGTGTATGTGTATGGGATAATGGTGTGTGTATGTAGGTATGGGATATGGGGGTGTATCTATGGGATGGATGTGTGTGTATTGGATATGGGGGATGTATGTATGGGATATGGGGGTGTACGTATGGGATATGGGGTTGCATTTATATATGGGATATGGGATTGTGTATGTATGGGATGGGAGGTGTGTGTATGTGATATGGGGTGTGTGCGTGTATGTATGGGATATGGGGGGTGTATGTATTGGATATTGGATGGGTGTGTGTGTGTGTATGTATGTACGGGATAAGGGGGTGTGTGTATGTATGTATGGGATATGGGAGGTGTGTATGTATGGGATATGGGGTGTGTGTATGTTCTGTATGTATATGATATGGGGGATGTATGTTTGTATGGGATATTGGTGTATATGTGTATGTATGGGATATGGAGGTGTATGTATATATGGGATATGGGGGTGTGTGCGTGTATGTATGGGATATGGGAGGGTGTATGTATTGGATATGGGATGGGTGTGTGTATGTATGTACGGGATAAGGGTGTGTGTGCATGTATGTATGGGACATGGGGGGTGTGTATGTATGGGATATGGGGTTGTATGTATGTATGGGATATGGGGGGTGTATGTATGGGTTATGGGTGGGTGTATGTATGGATATGGGGTGTGTATGTATGGGATATGGGATGGGGGTGTGTATGTGATATGGGGTGTGTGTGCGAATATGTATGGGATATGGGGGGTGTATGTATTGGATATGGGATGGGTGTGTGTGTGTATGTAGGGATATGTGGGGGTGTATGGATGGGATATGGGGGGGGGTATGGATGGGATATGGGGGGGTGTATGTATGGGATATGGCGGGTGTGTATGTATGTGTGGGATATGGGTATGTATGTATGGTATATGGCGGTGTGTGTATGCATGTATGGGATATGGGGGGTGTATGTATGGGATGGGTGTGTGTGTGTGTGTGTGTATGGGATATGGGCGTGTATGGGATATGGGGGTGTGTATGTATGGGATATGAAGTTGTGTGTTTGTATGTATGGGATGGATGTGTATGTGTATGGGATAATGGTGTGTGTATGTAGGTATGGGATATGGGGGTGTATGTATGGGATGGATGTGTGTGTATTGGATATGGGGGGTGTATGTATGGGATATGGGGGTATATGTATGTATGGGATATGGGGTTGCATTTATGTATGGGATATGGGGTTGTGTATGTATGGGATGGGTGGAGTGTGTATGTGATATGGAGTGTGTGTGCGTGTATGTATGGGATATGGGGGGTGTATGTATTGGATATGGGATGGGTGTGTGTATGTATGTACGGGATAAGGGGGTGTGTATGTATGTATGGGATATGGGGTGTGTGTATGTATGGGATATGGGGTGTGTGGATGTTCTGTATGTATATGATATGGGGGATGTATGTTTGTATGGGATATTGGTGTGTTTGTATGGGATATGGGGGTGTATGTATATATGGGATATGGGGGTGTGTGCGTGTATGTATGGATATCGGGGTGTATGTATTGGATATGGGATGGGTGTGTGTATGTACGTACGGGATAAGGGGGCGTGTGTATGTATGTATGGGATATGGGGGGGTGTATGTATGGGATATGGGGGGCTGTATGTACTGTATGTATATGATATGGGGGATGTATGTTTGTATGGGATATTGGTGTGTATGTGTACGAGTATGTATGGGATATGGGGGTGTATGTATATATGGGATATGGGGTGTGTGTATGTATGGGATATGGGGGGTATATGTATGGGATATGGGGGTATATGTTTGGGATATGGGGTTGTATGTATGTATGGGATATGGTGTGTGTGTATGTATGGGATATGAGGGGTGTATGTATGTATGGGTGTGTATGTATGGGATATGGGATGGGTGTGTGTGTATGGGATATGGGGTGTGTGTGTATGTATGGGATATGGGGTGTGTGTATGTATGTGTTAAAAATGGTTATTTCGCACATATATTTAATCAGGACTATTCACCAGGTGCTTACTCTTAAAAGAAAAATGTCATGATATTCTGATGAAAAGTATAGTGGTTTATTGCATTGTCCATAGGAAAACCACATTGCAGCAATAACATAAAAGTAGATGAAATAGTTACGAACAGATTGTTCATGTGTAAATATCAGCGCTTGTCTTGTTACTCATCTTTCCCAAGGTCCTGAATGGTAAAACCGTCTGTCTGTGTGAAGTTTGAAGTCATCATGGCATGGAGTAGAATTATGACTATCAGCTGTTGTTCCTTCTTTGTCCGACGTCCATGGTGAAGGCAGGGGTGACAGTCCCACATGACCAAAAACCCCCACACCCTCCTAAGAGACGTTTATATATGTTTCCTACAGACCACGTGTCCTCTGTATATGGTGTTAACTTATACTCTGAGCTACATACACAGAAATAGCTTTTGATAGTGTCAGCAAGAAGCAATGTGCTCAGTACAGAATAAGAATAATTCAATTACGGTAATAATTAATATTTAACAGTATGCGGTGTGTGTATGTATGGGATATGGGGTGTGTGTATGTATGGGACATGGGGTGTGTGTATGTATGGGATATGGTATGTGTGTATGTATGGCATATGGGGGGTATATGTATGGGATATGGGGTTGTATGTATGTATGGGTTATGTGTGGGTGGGTGTATGTATGTATGGATATGGGGGTGTGTATGTATGGGATATGGGATGGGGGTGTGTATGTGATATGGGGTGTGTGTGTGAATGTATGGGATATGGGGATGTGTATGTATGGGATATGGAGGGGTGTATGTATGGGATATGGGATGTCGTGTGTATGTATGCGGGATATGGGTATGTATGTGTGGGATATGGGGGTGTGTGTATGTATGTATGGGATATGGGGGGTGTATGTATGGGATATGGGATGGGTGTGTGTGTATGGGATATGGGGGTGTATGCATGTATGGGATATGAGGTTGTGCATTTGTATGTATAGGATGGGTGTGTATGTGTATGGGATAATGGTGTGTATGTATGTATGGGATATGGGGGTGTGTGTATGTAGGTATGGGATATGGGGGTGTATGTATGGTATATGGGGGGGTGTATGTATGGGATATGGGGTTGCATGTATGTATGGGATATGGGTGGGTGTATGTATGTATGGATATGGGCATGTATGTATGGGATGGGAGGTGTGTGTATGTGATATGGGGTGTGTGTGCGTGTATGTATGGGATATGGGGGGTGTATGTATTGGATATGGGATGGGTGTGTGTGTGTGTGTGTGTATGTATGTATGGGATATGGGGGGGGTGTATGTATGTATGGGATATGGGGTGTGTGTATGTACTGTATGTATATGATATGGGGGAAATATGTTTGTATGGGATATTGGTGTGTATGTGTATGTATAGGATATGGGTGTGTACTGTATGTATATATGGGATATGGTTGTGTGTATGTATGTATGAAGGTGTGTGTATGTATGGAATATGGGGGGTGTATGTATGGGATATGGGGGTGTGTATGTAAGGGATATGGGAGGTGTGTATGTATGGGATATGGGGTTGTATGTATGTATGGGTTATGTGTGGGTGGGTGTATGCATGTATGGATATGGGGGTGTGTATGTATGGGATATGGGATGGGGGTGTGTATGTGATATGGGGTGTGTGTGTGAATGTATGGGATATGGGGATGTGTATGTATGGGATATGGAGGGGTGTATGTATGGGATATGGGATGTCGTGTGTATGTATGCGGGATATGGGTATGTATGTGTGGGATATGGGGGTGTGTGTATGTATGTATGGGATATGGGGGGTGTATGTATGGGATATGGGATGGGTGTGTGTATGGGATATGGGGGTGTATGCATGTATGGGATATGAGGTTGTGCATTTGTATGTATAGGATGGGTGTGTATGTGTATGGGATAATGGTGTGTATGTATGTATGGGATATGGGGGTGTGTGTATGTAGGTATGGGATATGGGGGTGTATGTATGGTATATGGGGGGTGTATGTATGGGATATGGGGTTGCATGTATGTATGGGATATGGGTGGGTGTATGTATGTATGGATATGGGCGTGTATGTATGGGATGGGAGGTGTGTGTATGTGATATGGGGTGTGTGTGCGTGTATGTATGGCATATGGGGGGTGTATGTATTGGATATGGGATGGGTGTGTGTGTGTTTGTATGTATGGGATATGGGGGGGTGTGTATGTATGTATGGGATATGGGGTGTGTGTATGTACTGTATGTATATGATATGGGGGAAATATGTTTGTATGGGATATTGGTGTGTATGTGTATGTATGGGATATGGGTGTGTACTGTATGTATATATGGGATATGGTTGTGTGTATGTATGTATGAAGGTGTGTGTATGTGTGTATGTATGGAATATGGGGGGTGTATGTAAGGGATATGGGAGGTGTGTATGTATGGGATATGGGGGGTATGTATGTATGGAATAGGGGTGGTGTGTATGTAGTGTGAGATAGCGCTCACCGTATGTGTTAGGGGACACTCGCTTGGCAACGGGAGACACTCAGACAGGCACGGTTTTCCATTTAAACAGTCTATGCAGTTTATTAAATAATCATAAACCGTATCACGAAAAGTCCATTACACATTGTGTCAGGACATCATTTTAAGTTGCACATCATTAGTTTGCGGCAACTAAATATGCTGGTCCTCTTCTGACCAGTTGCCGTGGGTTACTACACAGTTCATAGTACATAACAAGCACCAGCAGTCTGTATTGGTACCTTACGGGAGCTCCTGCTCCACCTGCTGACTCCTTGTCAGTCCTCTCTCCTGGGGAAACTGGCTTACGGGGTTCACCAACTTGCCTGGCAGGCACACAACAGTCAGTCCAGACCCGCCAAAGGACGGTAGCTTCCGCACACAGCAGCCGTCACTGGCTCTGCAGGTCCTTGGCCTCACCTCGTGCTGTTCAGTGATCCGGTCCTCACTGTGGACCTCCCAACACCAAGGCCTCTACGGTGTGCTGTTCAGGACGTCCGTCCCCACTTGGGAACGTCCAACACACAGGTCACCAGGTCCCAAAGCCCCACCACATGCTATTCATGAAGTTTGCACTTCCAACACAAAGGCTTCCAGGACCTTCCAGCACAGAACCATTCAGGTCCATACTCAGAGACATGTGACCCACACCCTCGTCACATTATCAAGCTGAAACCACTCCCATAGATGGGTGGTGTGTGTGGCTAGTTCGACCCACCCAGCTCTCAGAACTAGCCCTGCCAGCCTCCCTCTAAAACAATACAATTACTTGTGGGACTACAGGTCCCAGAACAACCTTACTTCAGGCTGACAGCACAGAGTATCTTACTCTGCGACGCATACTGGCCATTCACAATAATGCCGAACTTTGTCTTCTCACCATAGTTATGCCTGCGACTGCCTATTCCTATGGCCTCAATACATATTCTGGGGAGACCATGCAGCGTCCCCTACCTGCAACAGGGTTACTGCATCATAGTAGGTATGTGATATGGGGGGTGTATGTAGGTATGTGATTTGGGGGTATGTATGTGTGTATGGGATATGGGGGGTGTATGTGTGTATGGGATATGGTGTGTGTGTGTGTGTATGTGATATAAGTGTGTGTGTGTATGGGATACGGGGGGTGTATAGGTAGGTATTGGATATGAGGGGTGTATGTATGGGATATGGGGGGGTGTATATATTGTAAAGCTGCAGTAGCATCGTACGCAGTGAAGAAGCAGTGACCCACAAATTCAAACACAAAAGTCTCTTTTAATGTGTTTCTTCACAGCATTAAAGTCCAATTCACATAAATGCATATAACTTCAGTGGATATTATCAGTGACCAGTTTACACCAGTTCAAAGCAATACACATCACATGGCTTTAGATTTGCGGTCCCTAAACAGGCCAGACTTCCCTTGTCCAGTTTCCCTGGGCGACCGCACGCCATCTCACAGTCTCTATACGTCTCCATACACACAGCCTCATATGTTGCAGACACTACACACGCCAGCCCTCCTCTGACTAGTTCTCGTGGGTGTCCTGCATCGCTGTATCACAGTCTCTTTACAGACTCTTTACTCACACAGTCGTACACAGTTCAGGATATCCTCCGGATAGCAGCCGGGCACCATATCCACCTGTTTGCAATCGTTACACATGCTAGTCCTCTTTCGGGTACAGGACATCCACCTCCGGGCACAGGACTGTCCACATCCGACTCCTTCGGGTACAGGACATCCACCTCCGGGCACAGGACTGTCCACATCCGAGACCAGTACCATGGACGACTTGCATCTCTGTGTACGCTGCGGGTGCCAGGCTATTCAGCTGCCCTGGGTGCTGGCTCTGCTGGCCTCCATGCACTCTGTAGACCAGCACACACCAGACTGCCACTGATGTGCACCTTGCACACCTGGCCTGACCTGACCAGACACCTGACACACCCCTTACTGCAGGGTTTTTAAACACACACAAACCTGTGGCCTTCAGCCACCTGGAAAACCTGGACCGGAGATCCGTGACTCTCATGCACACCTATGGACTTCATCCGTCTCCATGGACATTCTGGGGAGAACAAACAGCGCCCCCTAGCTGTATCAGAGGCCACAGCCTCACAATATGTATGGGATATGGGGGGGTGTATATATGTATGGGATATGGGGTTGTATGTATGTATGGGATATGGGGTTGTATGTATGTATGGGATATAGGGGGTGTATGTATGGGATATGGGTGGGTGTATATATTTATGGATATGGTGGTATGTATGGGATATGGGATGGGGGTGTGTATGTGATATAGGGTGTGCATGTATGTATGGGATATGGGGGGGTGTACGTATTGGATATGGGATGGGTGTGTGTGCATGTATGTATGGGATATGGGTGTGTGTTGTGAATTCTGTGGCTGAGTTCACTTCTGTGGTCACAAGTGGTATTGCAGTCTCTGGGCTTCCTCCCTCAGGTGTTTTGGTGAGCTCGTTGGCTGCCTTGCTATTTAGCTCCACCTGAGTCTGTCTTCCTTGCTCCTTGTCAATGTTCCAGTGTTGGATCTGAGCTACTGCATCTTTCCTTGGGCCTGCTGCTCTGCTAGATAAGTGCTTCTAGTTTGTTTTCTGTTTTTTCTGTCCAGCTTGTTATTATCTTTTGCTGGAAGCTCTGAGAAGCAAAGGGGTGCACCGCCGTGCTGTTAGTTCGGCACGGTGGGTCTTTTTGCCCCTTTGCGTGGTTTTCGTTTTAGGGTTTTTTGTAGACTGCATAGTTCTCTTTGCTATCCTCGCTCTGTCTAGAATATCGGGCCTCACTTTGCTGAATCTATTTCATTCCTACGTTTGTCTTTTCATCTTGCTAACAGTCATTATATGTGGGGGCTGCCTATTCCTTTGGGGTATTTCTCTGAGGTAAGTCAGGCTTGTATTTCTATCTTCAGGCTAGTCAGCTCCTCAGGCAGTGCCGAGTTGCATAGGTAGTTGATAGGCGCAATCCACTGCTGCTTCCAGTTGTGTGAGGATAGTTCAGGTACTGCAGTCTACAGAGATTCCACGTCTCAGAGCTCGTCCTATTGTTTTGGGTTATTGCCAGATCTCTGTATGTGCGCTGATTACTGCACGCTGTGTTGCCTGATTGCCAGCCATAACAGTACAAGGAGCCCTTCAATGATTTCCAATAGAGGGAAAAAAGAAATCCTGACATCATTTTTTTTTTCTTAGCTCTGTCTTCAGTCTTTTTTTTCCCCTAGACATTAGAGTGCTTCAGGACACAGCTGTGGACATGGATATTCAGGCTCTGTGCTCATCAATGGATAATCTCGTTGTAAATGTACAAAAGATTCAAGATACTATTGATCAGAAATCGATGCTAGAACCAAGAATTCCGATTCCTGATTTGTTTTTTGGTGACAGAACTAAGTTCCTGAGCTTCAGAAATAATTGTAAGCTATTTTTGGCCTTGAAACCTCATTCTTCTGGTAATCCTATTCAACAGGTTTTGATTATTATTTCTTTTTTGCGCGGCGACCCACAGGACTGGGCGTTTTCTCTTGCACCAGGAGATTCTGCATTGAGTAATGTTGATGCATTTTTCCAGGCGCTGGGATTGCTTTACGATGAGCCTAATTCAGTGGATCAAGCTGAGAAAAATCTGCTGGCTTTATGCCAGGGTCAGGATGATGTAGAAGTATATTGTCAGAAATTTAGAAAATGGTCAGTACTCACTCTGTGGAATGAATCTGCACTAGCGGCTTTGTTCAGAAAGGGTCTCTCTGAAGCTCTTAAGGATGTAATGGTGGGATTTCCTATGCCTGCTGGTTTGAATGAGTCTATGTCCTTGGCCATTCAGATCGGTCGTCGCTTGCGCGAGCGTAAATCTGTGCACCATCTGGCGGTATTGTCTGAGAGTAAGCCTGAGCCTATGCAGTGCGACAGGACTATGACTAAAGTAGAACGGCACGAACACAGACGTCTGAACAGACTGTGTTTCTATTGTGGTGATTCTACTCATGCTATTTCTAATTGTCCTAAACGCACTAGGCGGTTCGATAGCTCTGCCGTTATTGGTACTGTACAGTCCAAATTCCTTTTGTCCATTACCTTAATGTGCTCTTTGTCATCATATTCTGTCATGGCGTTTGTGGATTCAGGCGCTGCCCTGAATCTGATGGATTTGGATTATGCTAAACGTTGTGGATTTTTCTTGGAGCCTTTGCGGTGTCCTATTCCGTTGAGAGGAATTGATGCTACACCTCTGGCCAAGAATAAGCCTCAGTACTGGGCCCAGCTGACCATGTGCATGGCTCCTGCACATCAGGAAGTTATTCGCTTTTTGGTACTGCATAATTTGCATGATGTGGTCGTGTTGGGGTTGCCATGGCTACAAACCCATAATCCAGTATTGGATTGGAACTCTATGTCGGTAACCAGCTGGGGTTGTCAGGGAGTACATGGTGATGTTCCATTTTTGTCTATTTCGTCATCCATTCCTTCTGACATCCCAGAGTTCTTGTCGGACTTTCAGGATGTATTTGAAGAGTCCAAGTCTGATGCCCTTCCTCCGCATAGGAATTGTGATTGTGCTATCGATTTGATTCCTGGTAGTAAATTCCCTAAGGGTCGTTTATTTAATTTGTCCGTACCTGAACACACCGCTATGCGCAGTTATGTGAAGGAGTCCCTGGAGAAGGGACATATTCGCCCATCGTCGTCACCATTGGGAGCAGGGTTCTTTTTTGTAGCCAAGAAGGATGGTTCGCTAAGACCGTGTATTGATTACCGCCTTCTTAATAAGATCACTGTTAAGTTTCAGTATCCCTTGCCATTGATTTCTGACTTGTTTGCTCGGATTAAGGGGGCTAGTTGGTTTACTAAGATTGATCTTCGTGGTGCGTATAATCTGGTGAGAATCAGGCAGGGAGATGAATGGAAAACGGCATTTAATACGCCCGAGGGTCATTTTGAGTATCTGGTGATGCCGTTCGGACTTGCCAATGCTCCATCTGTTTTTCAGTCTTTTATGCATGACATTTTCCGTGAGTATCTGGATAAATTCTTGATTGTTTACTTGGATGACATTTTGATCTTCTCAGATGATTGGGAGTCTCATGTGAAGCAAGTCAGAATGGTTTTCCAGGTACTGCGTGCTAATTCCTTGTTCGTGAAGGGATCAAAGTGTCTCTTCGGTGTGCAGAAAGTTTCATTTTTGGGGTTCATCTTTTCCCCTTCTACTATCGAGATGGATCCGGTTAAGGTTCAGGCCATCCAGGATTGGACTCAGCCGACATCTCTAAAAAGTCTGCAGAAATTCCTGGGCTTTGCTAATTTTTATCGTCGCTTCATCTGTAATTTTTCTAGCATTGCCAAACCATTGACCGATTTGACCAAGAAGGGTGCTGATTTGGTTAATTGGTCTTCTGCTGCCGTGGAAGCTTTTCAGGAGTTGAAGCGTCGTTTTTGCTGTGCCCCTGTGTTGTGTCAACCTGATGTTTCTCTTCCGTTCCAGGTCGAGGTTGATGCTTCTGAGATTGGTGCAGGGGCGGTTTTGTCACAGAGAGGTTCTGGTTGCTCAGTGTTCAAACCATGTGCTTTCTTTTCCAGGAAATTTTCTGCTGCTGAGCGTAATTATGATGTGGGCAACCGAGAGTTGCTGGCCATGAAGTGGGCATTCGAGGAGTGGCGTCATTGGCTTGAGGGTGCTAAGCATCGCGTGGTGGTTTTGACTGATCATAAGAACCTTACTTATCTTGAGTCTGCCAAGCGCTTGAATCCTAGACAGGCCCGTTGGTCGTTATTTTTTGCTCGTTTTGATTTTGTGATTTCATACCTTCCGGGCTCTAAAAATGTGAAGGCGGATGCTCTGTCTAGGAGTTTTGTGCCCGACTCTCCGGGGTTATCTGAGCCGGCGAGTATCCTCAAGGAAGGAGTCATTGTGTCTGCCATCTCCCCTGATTTGCGGAGAGTGTTGCAGAAATTTCAGGCTAATAAACCTGATCGTTGTCCGGCCGAGAAACTGTTCGTCCCTGATAGGTGGACTAGTAAAGTTATCTCTGAACTTCATTGTTCGGTGCTGGCCGGTCATCCAGGAATCTTTGGTACCAGGGAGTTGGTTGCTAGATCCTTCTGGTGGCCATCTCTGTCACGGGATGTGCGTGCTTTTGTGCAGTCCTGTGGAATTTGTGCTAGGGCTAAGCCCTGCTGTTCACGTGCCAGTGGGTTGCTTTTGCCCTTGCCGGTCCCGAAGAGGCCTTGGACACATATTTCGATGGATTTCATTTCTGACCTTCCCGTTTCTCAAAAGATGTCTGTCATTTGGGTGGTCTGTGATCGCTTTTCTAAAATGGTCCATCTGGTGCCCTTGGTTAAATTGCCTTCCTCCTCTGATTTGGTGCCTTTGTTCTTCCAGCATGTGGTTCGTTTACATGGCATTCCTGAGAATATTGTTTCTGACAGAGGTTCCCAGTTTGTCTCGAGGTTCTGGCGAGCCTTTTGTGGTAGGATGGGCATTGACCTATCTTTTTCCTCGGCCTTCCATCCTCAGACTAATGGCCAGACCGAACGAACCAATCAGACCTTGGAAACATATCTGAGATGTTTTGTTTCCGCTGACCAGGATGATTGGGTGTCATTTTTGCCGTTGGCTGAGTTCGCCCTTAATAATCGGGCCAGCTCGGCTACCTTGGTCTCTCCATTTTTTTGCAATTCTGGGTTCCATCCTCGTTTCTCTTCAGGACAGGTTGAGTCTTCGGACTGTCCTGGTGTGGATTATGTGGTGGACAGGTTGCAGCAGATCTGGACTCAGGTAGTGGACAATTTGACCTTGTCCCAGGAGAAGGCTCAGCTTTTCGCTAATCGCAGACGCCGTGTGGGACCCCGACTTCGTGTTGGGGATCTGGTTTGGTTATCTTCTCGTCATATACCTATGAAGGTTTCCTCTCCTAAATTTAAACCTCGTTTTATTGGTCCGTATAGGATTTCTGAGATTCTCAATCCGGTGTCTTTTCGTCTGACCCTCCCAGACTCCTTTTCCATACATAATGTATTCCATAGGTCGTTGTTGAGGAGATACGTGGCACCTATGGTTCCATCTGTGGAGCCTCCTGCCCCTGTTTTGGTGGAGGGGGAATTGGAGTATATTGTGGAGAAGATTTTGGATTCTCGTGTCTCTAGACGGAAACTCCAGTATCTGGTCAAATGGAAGGGTTATGCTCAGGAAGATAATTCCTGGGTTTTTGCCTCTGATGTCCATGCCCCAGATCTTGTTCGTGCCTTTCATGTGGCTCATCCTGGTCGGCCTGGGGGTTCTGGTGAGGGTTCGGTGACCCCTCCTCAAGGGGGGGGTACTGTTGTGAATTCTGTGGCTGAGTTCACTTCTGTGGTCACAAGTGGTATTGCAGTCTCTGGGCTTCCTCCCTCAGGTGTTTTGGTGAGCTCGTTGGCTGCCTTGCTATTTAGCTCCACCTGAGTCTGTCTTCCTTGCTCCTTGTCAATGTTCCAGTGTTGGATCTGAGCTACTGCATCTTTCCTTGGGCCTGCTGCTCTGCTAGATAAGTGCTTCTAGTTTGTTTTCTGTTTTTTCTGTCCAGCTTGTTATTATCTTTTGCTGGAAGCTCTGAGAAGCAAAGGGGTGCACCGCCGTGCTGTTAGTTCGGCACGGTGGGTCTTTTTGCCCCTTTGCGTGGTTTTCGTTTTAGGGTTTTTTGTAGACTGCATAGTTCTCTTTGCTATCCTCGCTCTGTCTAGAATATCGGGCCTCACTTTGCTGAATCTATTTCATTCCTACGTTTGTCTTTTCATCTTGCTAACAGTCATTATATGTGGGGGCTGCCTATTCCTTTGGGGTATTTCTCTGAGGTAAGTCAGGCTTGTATTTCTATCTTCAGGCTAGTCAGCTCCTCAGGCAGTGCCGAGTTGCATAGGTAGTTGATAGGCGCAATCCACTGCTGCTTCCAGTTGTGTGAGGATAGTTCAGGTACTGCAGTCTACAGAGATTCCACGTCTCAGAGCTCGTCCTATTGTTTTGGGTTATTGCCAGATCTCTGTATGTGCGCTGATTACTGCACGCTGTGTTGCCTGATTGCCAGCCATAACAGGTGTGTGTATGTATGGGATATGGGGGTGTGTATGTATGGGATATGGGGGGGTGTATGTATGGGATATGGTGATGTGGTGTGTGTGTATGTATGGGATATGGCGGGTGTGTATGTATGTGTGGGATATGGGGGTCTGTATGTATGGGATATGGGGGGGTGTATGTATGGGATGTGGTGTGTGTGTATGTATGGGATAGGGGTGTGTGTGTATGTTGGTATGGGATATGGGGGGTGTATGTATAGAATGTGGTGTGTGTGTATGTATGGGATATGGGGGTGTGTGTATGTATGTATGGGATATGGGGGTTGTATGTATGGGATATGGGATGGGTGTGTGTGTGTATGGGATATAGGGGTGTATGCATGTATGGGATATGGGGGTGTGTATGTATGTATGGGATATGAGGGTGTGCGTTTATGTATGGGATGGGTGTGTATGTGTATGGAATAATGGTGTGCGTGTGTATGTATGTATGGTATATGGGGGGTGTGTATGTATGTATGGGATATGGGGGTGTGTGTATGTAGGTATGGGATATGGGGGTGTATGTATGGGATGGATGTGTGCATTGGATATGGGGGGTGTATGTATGGGATATGGGGAGTGTATGTATGTATGGGATATGGCGTTGAATGTATGGGATATAGGGTTGTATGTATGTATGGGATATGGGGGGTGTATGTATGGGATATGGGAAGGGTGTATGTACTCTATGTATGGATGTGGGGGTATGTATGGGATATGGGATGGGGGTGTGTATGTGATATGGGGTTTGTGTGCGTGTATGTATGGGATATGGGGGGGTGTACGTATTGGATATGGGATGGGTGTGTGTATGCATGTATGGGATATGGGGGTGTGTATGTATGTATGGGATATGGGGGTGTGTATGTATGGAATATGGGGGGGTGTATGTATGGGATATGGGATGTGGTGTGTGTGTGTATGTATGGGATATGGCGGGTGTGTATGTATGTGTGGGATATGGGGGTGTGTATGTATGGGATATGGGGGGTGTATATATGGGATGTGGTGTGTGTGTGTGTGTATGTATGGGATCTGGGGGTGTGTGTATGTATGAATGGGATATGGGATGGGTGTATGTGTATGGGATATAGGGGTGTATGCATGTATGGGATATGGGGGTGTGCGTTTGTATGTATGGGATGGGTGTGTATGTGTATGGAATAATGGTGTGTGTGTGTGTGTGTTTATGTATGTATGGGATATGGGGGTGTGTGTATGTACCGTATTTTTCGGACTACAAGACGCACTTTTTCCCCCCAAAAAAAGGGGGGAAAATGGGGGGTGCGTCTAATAGTCGCAATGCAGGCTTACCGTGGAGGCAGAGGTCCGGTGGCAGAGGTGCAGCGGCAGAGGTGCGGAGGCAGAGGTGTGGGGGCAGAGGAGGCGCAGTAAGCGGGGTCCCTTTCTCCGGTGAGGTGATGCAGCAGCCCGGTATGCAGCAGAGCCGGGTGAATCCTGTTGTTATCGGTGGGCGCGGCAGATGAAGCGCTCTGCTTCCCGGGGCTTCAGGAAAATGGCCGCGGGAGGCCGCGCATGCGCAGATGGAGATCGCGGCGGCCATTTTCCTGAAGCCCCGGGAAGCAGAGCGCTCCATCTGCGCACGCGCGGCCTCAGGAAGATGGCCGCGCCCACCGATAACAACAGGATTCACCCGGCTCTGCTGCATACCGGGCTGCTGCATCACCATACTGGGGAAAGGGACCCCCCTTACTGCGCCTCCTCTGCCGCTGCACCTCTGCCACCGGACCTCTGTCGCCACGGTAAGCCTGCATTGCCTGCACGGTAAGCAGGGACCCCTCTCACGCCATACCTCTCACTGCACCTCCTGATCCCAGCACCTCCTGATCCCAGCACCTCCTGATCCCAGCACCTCCTGATCCCAGCAACTCCTGATCCCAGCACCTCCTGATCCCAGCACCTCCTCATCCCAGCACATCCTGATCCCAGCACCTCCTGATCCCAGCACCTTCTCATCCCAGCACATCCTGATCCCAGCACCTCCTGATCCCAGCACCTCCTGATCCCAGCACCTTCTCATCCCAGCACCTCCTCATCCCAGCATCACCCCACCTCTGCCGACACCTTGCCTCCTGTGACCCTGCTCTGCCACCGCCAGCCCTCAGGTAAGATACTGTAAATTCGGACAATAAGACGGACCCCCATCTTATAAAAAATCTTTTTTTTTGCAATTTTCACCCCAAATTTGGGGTGCGTCTTATGGTCCGGTGCGTCTTATAGTCCGAAAAATACAGTAGGTATGGGATATGGGGGTGTATGTATGGGATGGATGTGTGTATTGGATATGGGGGGTGTATGTATGGGATATGGGAGATGTATGTATGGGATGGGGGTGTGTGTATGTGATATGGGGTGTGTGCGTGTATGTATGGGTTATGGGATGGGTGTGCATGTGTGTGTATGTATGTACGGGATATGGGGGGTATGTATGTATGGGATTGGGGGGGTGTATGTATGGGATATGGGGTGTGTATGTAGTGTATGTATATGATATGGGGGATGTATGTTTGTATGGGATATGAGGGTGTGTATGTGTATGTATGGGATATGGGGGGTGTATGTATATATGGAATATGGGTGTGTGTGTGTGTGTGTATGTATGTATGAAGGTGTGTGTGTATGTATGGGATACAGGGGTGTGTATGTATGGGATATGGGGGTGTATATGTATGGGATTTGTGGGTATGTATGGGATAAGGGGGGTGTATGTATGGGATTTGGGGGTATCTATGTATGGGATATGGGGGGTATGTATGTATGGAATAGGGGTGGTGTGTATGTAGTGTGAGATAGCGCTCTAGCGCTCACCATTTGTGTTGGGGGACACTCAGACAGGCACGGTTTTCCATTTAAACAGTCTATGCGGTTTATTAAATAATCATAAACCGTATCACGAAAAGTCCATTACACTTTGTGTCAGGACATCACATTAAGTTGCACATCATTAGTTTGCGGCAACTAAACACGCTGGTCCTCTTCTGACCAGCTGCCGTGGGTTACCACACAGTTCATAGTATAAAGTATACCAAGCACCAACAGTCTGTATTGGTACCTTACGGGAGCTCCTGCTCCGCCTGCTGACTCCTTGTCAGTCCTCTCTCCTGGGGAAACTGCCTTACGGAGTTCACCAACTTTATAACCTAAAAAGATTTTCCGTGGCCAAAATGGAAATTAGCCCCTGAGGCCTGTCATTTAAACCGATAGATACTCATAAGAGCACCGAATGGGTCCTAATATTACCAGTATTGAACAGCATAAATGTGAATCCCATGCTGTAAAAAATGTATAGGTAGTGGGACCCAGAATAATACAAGGGGGTTATTTGAGATCAAAAAATAAACTTTATTGAGTGTAAATAATACATAGGTGGGAAAATTTCAAACAGAAGGTAAGCAGTGAAAAAACAGCTAAAATGTTGCCATTATCAACAAGATGACAAAATGGATAAAGGCAATAAGAGAAAAAGAAAAAACATACATGCCCCAATGGGCACAGCGGCATATAGGATCCCAAAGTAGTGAACAGGTGAGTATAATTATGAGCCTACCTTGTGTAAAGGGCTGAGTGTGCACCTACTTGCCATAAGTAAGAGAACTAAATATCATAATGGTAATAAATAACCAGAGCTCTTCTGTTATAGGCAATCTCTTAGTATGGCTCGACGGTGACAATATCGCCGTGCTAGCACTTAAATAAATAAAGGAACCAATGCTCCAAACTGCATACAGGAATCCCTAACAAGCTGGATAAGAGGAACCATGTGTCAGTATAATACTGAGTGACTGGTACTATCCAGTTTAAACAGATGCCTGATGTAGCCCAGCACAGGCGGTAGTGTCAGGCTAACAGCTAAGTTAGAGTCCAGGGTCTAGCGATAAATATAACCGGTCATGTTACTTTACCTTGGGACATGGTGTAACTTGTGTGCCACTGCGTCCTTAGGGCATGTGAGGCCTCGACGCGCGTTTCGCTGCCTACGGTTTCGTCAGGAGGCGTAATTAAAAGCAAGAAGTCATGGGTATATGCATCTAAGAGGTGAGGTATAATCGACGAATCGGCGCACTACAGGACATGATACCCCGCCCCATAAGGGGACGGCCCGGCGCGCGGTGTCAGCGATGAGAGGGAGGACAGGCGTCATCACGTCCCATCGCCACGGCAACGCGTCCGAGCCCTCCACAACATCCGGCCGGAGCAGTACATGCCCGGAGCGCGTCTGCGCCTAGGTCAAAGGAGGACATGCTGAAGTGTCCGAAGGGAGAGACCGGTCGGTAGATGGAAGTGTCAGCACACGCGCCGCGCCGCCACGCGGGGACAGCGCCCGGTACGCGACGCCGGCGGCGGGGGAGAAAAACAGACGTCATCGCCACCCGTCGCCAAAGCGACACGTCCAAGCCGTTCCAACGCAGGGTAGGCACGGCGCATGCGCAAAGCACATACATAACAAAATGAGGCAAGTATGGGGAACTGAGTAATAGAATATCAGGATCCACCAAAGGGTATAGTCTATGGAGATGGGGGCATAACAGAAAGACTCCTGTAGCAGTCTAAATGTAAGTATATATATATATATATATATCTCTATACACGGGCATAGTTAGACAATGACAGAGTCTGGGCATAACCATGCATATACAGAAGAAGCATAAAGAAGCGTATATAAAGCTCTAATGGTCTAAAAGAACAGGCAACAAACACTTGATAAATGATAGAAACACATAATAAATATGAATAATCTGTCCTTAGACTAAAAATAGTTATGCCCAGATCACCGTTTAGTCAGTCCGGGGATCCATTTAGGAGTTTTCTACTATATTGCCTTATAGTGCAAAGGCCTGCTATTTAATCATTAGGTAGAATATAGATACAAGCACCCGCCTCTGTTTGTCTGATTGATGAAAACCTACTAAGAGAAGGTGCATCATGGAATCATATAAAGGTCCTTGCACCGCATAAGTAGCACAGATACTATACTACCTTTAAAGTATGACATAATATAAGTAGATCTAGTCCGTTACATTTATCATAATTAGTCCATATTCGTATAGTATGTCATCCGTGGCTCTCTCTCCAGATAGCTTCTCCTGTCCAGTATACATCCTCATAAGGTGGAACATGATACATCAGAACATGTCAAAAGAATATCTGAAGAATAAAAAATGACAAATAAATATCTGTAAAAATAAACAACAAAGAAGACCATGACTAATTAAAATAGCGCATAAATGGAAATTAAAGAAAAGACTTGAAACTGATGGCTTCATTAAGGCCGAATGGTGTCATGGTATTGAGTGTCACGATCCATCGTGTCTCTTTTTTTGCAGGAGCTTTTGTTTGAAGTTTCCACCGCGGATGCCCATGTATACATGGTCAATGCCACGGGCTATCATGCCTTTTGGGTTGCATGCATGGGCCTCCAAGAAATGTTTTGGAATTGTTTTAAGGAAATGTGGTTCTGAACATTGTGCTGCATTTTTAATGTCTCTCACATGTTCTTGTATTCAAATTTTGAATGCTCTGGTCGTCATACCAATGTATATCAGGCCACAGGGGCAATATGATGTACTATTTTATAGGTCTTATCTCCTTTTGTGTTTACAAATTCCTTTGTCCTTATGATGTTCCGGCATGCTGAGCAATTTCCACAGGGGAAACATCCCCAAGGTGGTCCTTTGCTACTACTTGAGAAAGGATTAGATTTAGGGGGTATGTAGTGGCTCCTACATAGTGTATCACCTAGGGTCTGCGATTTTCGCCATGTAATGGAGGGATAAGGTGTCAGTTGTTTGTGTAGGTCCCTGTCAGTCAATAAGATGGGCCAGTGTTTTTTGAGAATTTGGTTAATCTCGGCCCAATTTGAATTAAATTTAGTAATGAATCTTGGGCCGGTTTCTACTGATGTAGTCTTTTTGCGGGAGGGTTTTGACAGAAAGTTAGATCTGCTCTGTCGTGAAGCACAGAGGTAGCCCCTTGTTATGTCTTTAATTGGATATCCTCTGTTTTTAAATCTACGTTCTAAGTCTGCAGCCTGTCTATTGAAGGCTATATCGTTAGAGCAGATACGGCGAGCTCGCAGAAATTGTCCTGTGGGGATGGAACTCTTGAGTTTAGGTGGATGTGAGGATGAGTAATGCAATAGGGCATTTGTAGCAGTGGTTTTCCTGTAAATGTCCGTACAGACCATGCCGTTGTCAGATTTGAGAATTTGCAAGTCCAGAAAATCAATTGCAGTTTGACTGTATTTCCAAGTTAATTTTATATTAAGTTGGTTATTGTTAAGGAGGCCAATAAATTGTTCAAGTCGCGACGTGGAGCCCTGCCAGATGAAAAGTACATCGTAGATGTACCGCAGCCACGAGACGACCGAACTGTGCCCCTCTGTGTCAAGGACCGTATCCCCCCGCCACAGCCCCAGGAACAAACTTGCCTGGCAGCCACACATCAGTCAGTCCAGACCCGCCGAAGGACGGTAGCTTCCGCGCACAGCAGCCGTCACTGGCTCTGCAGGTCTTTGGCCTCACATCGTGCTCTTCAGGGATCCGGTCCACACACACACAGGACCTCCCAACACAAAGGCCACACAGGACCATGGCCTCACCAGGTGCTGATCAGGGATCCGGTCCTCACTCTGGACCTCCCAACACCAAGGCCTCTACAGTGTGCTGTTCAGGACGTCCGTCCCCACTTGGGAACGTCCAACACACAGGTCACCAGGTCCCAAAGCCCCACCACGTGCTATTCATTATTAAGCTAATGGTATCATGTGGCAACATCACGTGAGTGAGGTATATGTGTACACACAGTGTTACACACTAGCCGGACTTGTAACCAACTCAATCGTAACTACATGATATGCGGGGGATGTGGAAACCACAAAAATACGACAAATAGAGAAAATCTATACTATAAAAAAGCAATCTTTATTAAATGCAATTACATGCAAATTTAAAAATCGGACCATGACATGGAACAAAGTGACGAAATAGTGCAAAACACAGAAAGACCATAGCTGTGCAAAAAAACAAGACATGCAGATCAGGAACTGGCTCCCAGTAATACCTATGTGATGTTACTAAAAGGGAAAATAGCAGACCAACTGAAGTACCTGCTATATGTACAGTTATATGAAAAAGTTTGGGCACCCCTATTAATCTTAAGCTTAATGTTTTATAAAAATTGATTGTTTTTTTTTGCAACAGGTATTTCAGTTTCATATATCTAATAACTGTTGGACACAGTAATGTTTCTGCCTTGAAATTAGGTTTATTGTACTAACAGAAAATGTGCAATCTGCATTCAAACAAAATTTGACAGGTGCATACGTATGGGCACCCTTATCATTTTCTTGTTTTAAATACTCCTACCTACTTTTTACTGACTTACTAAAGCACTTTTTTTGGTTTTCTAACCTCATTGAGCTTTGAACTTCATAGCCAGGTGTATGCAATCATGAGAAAAGCTACTTAAAGTGGCCACTTGCAAGTTGTTCTCCTGTTTGAATCTCCTCTGAAGAGTGGCATCATGGGCTCCTCAAAACAACTGTCTAATGGTCTGAAAACAAAGATTATTCAACATAGTTGTTCAGGTGAAGAATACAAAAAGCTGTCTCAGAGATTTAACCTGTCAATTTCCACTGTGAGGAACATAGTAAGGAAATGGAAGAACACAGGTACAGTTCTTGTTAAGGCCAGAAGTGGCAGGCCAAGAAAAACATCAGAAAGGCAGAGAAGAAGAATGGTGAGATCAGTCAAAGAAAATCCTCAGACCACCTCCAGAGAGCTGCAGCATCAACTTGCTGCAGATGGTGTCACTATACAACGCACTTTGCACAAGGAGAAGCTGTATGGGAGAGTGATGCGAAAGAAGCCATTTCTGCAAGCACGCCACAAACCGAGTCGGCTGAGGTATGCAAAAGCACATTTGGAGAAGCCAATTTCTTTTTGGAAGAAGGTCCTGTGGACTGATGAAACCAAGATTGAGTTGTTTGGTCATACAAAATATGCATGGCGGCCAAAAAACACAACATTCCAAGAAAAACATTTGCTACCCACAGTAAAATTTGGTGGAGGTTCCATCATGCTTTGGGGCTGTGTGGCCAATGCCAGCACCGGGAATCTTGTTAAAGTTGAGGGACACATGGATTTCTCTCAGTATCAGCAGATTCTTGACAATAATGTTCATGAATCAGTGACAAAGTTGAAGTTACGCAAGGGATGGATCTTTCAGCAAGACAATGATCCAAAACACCGCTCCAAATCTACTCAGGCATTCATGCAGGGGTACAATTACACTGTTCTGGAATGGCCATCCCAGTCCCCAGACCTGAATATCATTGAACATCTGTGGGATCATTTGAAGAGGGCTGTCCATGCTCGGCGACCATCAAACTTAAATGAGCTGGAATTGTTTGTAAAGAGGAATGGTCAAAAATACCTTCATCCAGGATCCAGGAACTCATTAAAAGCTACAGGAAGCGACTAGAGGCTGTTATTTTTGCAAAAGGAGGATCTACTAAATATTAATGTCACTTTTCTGGTGGGGTGCCCATACTTATGCACCTGTCAAATTTTGTTTGAATGCAGATAGCACATTTTCTGTTTGTACAATAAACCTCATTTCAAGACAGAAACATTACTGTGTCCAACAGTTATTAGATATATGAAACTGAAATAGCTGTTGCAAAAAAAAACATTTTTTATAAAACATTAAGCTTAAGATTAATAGGGGTGCCCAAACTTTTTCATATAACTGTATATGGCTGGTATCCGTGTGTGCCTCATTATTAGACCCTAAGACACATGATTTGGTGTCTAAAAACTGCCCAAACGGTTATAACCAATATGCAAGTGCATGTAGTGGGCACAAGAGATATAAAAAATATATATAGGGTAACACAAGTACAAGAGGTCACACAAGCAATGTCAATGCAATTGCCAATATTGCGGACTTAACCCAAAACCCTTATTGCAGTTGATGGATCTGGCAGATAACAGTTAGCCACCCGCATCAGGTAATACACTTTAGAGCAGCTGTGCCTGCTTAACTATTATGTGGGGAGTCTTGGTACTTTTGTTTCAGCGGCTATGGGGTAGTGGTTTTGGACAAAAACATAGAATGCACAGAACAATTAAGTCCACGGCATGTGGACAGAAATGAGCAAAGCCAGGACTTATCTTTGCAGAACTGGTCAGGCTAGCAGGGAAATCCAAGCAGAGATGTGAATCCAACCAGGAACAATTGACAAGTGGCACAAGCTGAAGGGAAGAGCCAGGCTAAATAGCCGAGCAGAATAGACAATAAGTGGAAGCAGCTGCTGAAGCTAAGTCCAAGGAGCAGCCATTCCACTTAAAACCACCGGAGGGAGCCCAAGAGCAGAACTCACAAAAGTGCCACTTACAACCACCGGAGGGAGCCCAAGAGCGGAATTCACAACAGTACCCCCCCCCCCTTGAGGAGGGGTCACCGAACCCTCACCAGAGCCCCCAGGCCGATGAGGACGAGCCAAGTGAAAAGCACGAACCAAATCGGCGGCATGGACATCGGAGGCAACAACCCAAGAATTATCCTCCTGGCCATAACCCTTCCACTTGACAAGATACTGAAGCCTCCGCCTCGAAAAACGAGAATCCAAAATTTTCTCAACCTCATATTCCAACTCTCCCTCAACCAACACCGGGGCAGGAGGATCAACCGAGGGAACAACAGGTACCACATATCTCCGCAACAAAGATCTATGGAAAACATTATGAATGGCAAAAGACGCTGGAAGAGCCAAACGAAAAGACACCGGATTGATAATTTCAGAAATCTTATAAGGACCAATAAACCGAGGCTTAAACTTAGGGGAAGAAACCTTCATAGGAACATGACGAGAAGACAACCAAACCAAATCCCCCACACGAAGCCGGGGACCAACACACCGACGGCGGTTAGCAAAACGTTGAGCCTTTTCCTGAGACAACGTCAAATTGTCCACCACATGAGTCCAAATCTGCTGCAGCCTGTCCACCACAGAATCCACACCAGGACAATCAGAAGGCTCAACCTGCCCCGAAGAAAAACGAGGATGAAAACCAAAATTACAAAAGAAAGGTGAGACCAAAGTAGCCGAACTAGCCCTATTATTAAGGGCAAACTCGGCCAACGGCAAGAAAGCCACCCAATCATCCTGATCAGCAGACACAAAGCATCTCAAATAGGTTTCCAAGGTCTGATTAGTTCGTTCGGTCTGGCCATTAGTCTGAGGATGAAACGCCGAAGAAAAAGACAAATCAATGCCCATCCTAGCACAAAAGGCCCGCCAAAACCTAGAAACAAACTGAGAACCTCTGTCAGACACAATATTCTCCGGAATGCCATGCAAACGAACCACATGCTGAAAAAACAATGGAACCAAATCTGAGGAGGAAGGCAACTTGGGCAAAGGTACCAGATGGACCATTTTAGAGAACCGGTCACAAACCACCCAGATAACAGACATCTTCTGGGAAACAGGAAGATCCGAAATAAAATCCATGGAAATATGCGTTCAGGGTCTCTCAGGGACCGGCAAAGGCAAAAGCAACCAACTAGGCGGGGACAGCAAGGCTTGGCCCGGGCGTAAGTCCCACAGGACTGCACAAAAGTACGCACATCCCGCGACAAGGAAGGCCACCAAAAGGACCTAGCAACCAAATCTCTGGTACCAAAAATCCCAGGATGACCGGCCAACACTGAACAATGAACCTCAGAAATTACCTTACTTGTCCATCTATCAGGAACAAACAGCTTCCCCACAGGACAGCGGTCAGGTTTATCAGCCTGAAAATCCTGAAGCACCTGCCGCAAATCAGGGGAGATGGCAGAAAGAATCACCCCTTCCTTAAGAATGCCAACCGGCTCAAGGACTCCAGGAGAGTCAGGCAAAAAACTCCTAGAGAGGGCATCAGCCTTAACATTCTTAGATCCCAGAAGATACGAGACCACAAAATCAAAACGGGAGAAAAACAGGGACCATCGAGCCTGTCTAGGGTTCAGCCGCTTGGCCGACTCGAGGTAAATCAGATTCTTATCATCAGTCAAGACCACAATGCGGTGCTTGGCTCCCTCAAGCCAATGTCGCCACTCCTCAAATACCCACTTCATATCCAACAACTCACGATTGCCGACGTCATAATTGCGCTCCGCAGGCGAAAACTTTCTGGAAAAAAAAGCACACGGTTTCATCAAAGAACCATCAGAATTCCTCTGAGACAAAACGGCCCCTGCCCCAATCTCAGAAGTGTCAACCTCAACCTGAAAAGGAAGAGAAACATCTGGCTGACGCAACACAGGGGCAGAAGTAAATCGGCGTTTAAGCTCCCGAAAGGCCTCAACAGCCGCAGAGGACCAATTCGTCACATCAGCGCCTTTCTTCGTCAAATCAGTAAGGGGCTTAACCACACTGGAAAAGTTGGCAATGAAACGGCGATAGAAATTAGCAAAGCCCAAAAATTTCTGAAGGCTCTTCACAGATGTGGGTTGAATCCAGTCATGAATGGCTTGGAACTTAACAGGATCCATTTCTATAGACGAGGGGGGGGGGGAAATAAAACCCAAAAAAGAGACCTTCTGAACTCCGAATAGGCACTTAGACCCCTTCACAAACAAAGAATTATCACGAAGGATCTGGAATACCATCCTGACCTGCTTCACATGAGACTCCCAATCATCGGAAAAATCAAAATATCATCCAAATACACAATCATGAATTTATCAAGATAATTGCGGAAAATATCATGCATGAAGGATTGGAACACAGATGGAGCATTAGAGAGCCCGAATGGCATCACAAGGTATTCAAAATGGCCTTCGGGCGTATTAAATGCAGTTTTCCATTCGTCACCCTGTTTAATACGGACAAGATTATATGCCCCTCGAAGGTCAATCTTAGTAAACCAACTAGCCCCCTTAATCCGAGCAAACAAATCAGAAAGCAAAGGCAAGGGGTATTGGAATTTGACCGTGATCTTATTAAGAAGACGATAATCTATACAGGGTCTCAAGGAGCCATCCTTCTTAGCAACAAAAAAGAAACCCGCTCCCAATGGTGACGAAGACGGCCGAATATGCCCCTTTTCCAAAGACTCCTTAACATAACTCCGCATGGCGGCATGCTCTGGCACAGACAGATTGAAAAGTCGGCCCTTAGGGAACTTGCAGCCAGGAATCAAGTCAATAGCACAATCACAGTCCCTGTGCGGTGGAAGGGAACTGGACTTGGGCTCATCAAACACATCCTGGAAATCTGACAAAAACTCAGGGACCTCAGAAGAGGGGGAAGAGGAAATTGACATCAAAGGAACGTCACTATGCACCCTTTGACAACCCCAACTAGTCACAGACATACCGTAGTTTTCCAATCCAGCACCGGATTATGTTCCTGTAACCACGGAAAACCCAGCACAACAACATCATGCAGGTTATGCAACACCAGAAAACGGCAATCTTCCTGATGTGCTGGAGCCATGTACATGGTCATCTGCGTCCAGTACTGAGGTTTATCCTTGGCCAATGGTGTAGCATCAATGCCCCTCAAAGGAATAGGGCTCTGCAAAGGCTGCAAGGAAAAGCCACAGCGCCTGGCGAATTCTAAGTCCATTAAGTTTAGGGCAGCGCCTGAATCCACAAATGCCATGACAGAAAAGGACGACAATGAGCAAATCAGGGTCACAGATAAGAGAAATTTAGGCTGTACAGTACTGATGGTAACAGACCTAGCGACCCTCTTAGTACGCTTAGGGCAATCAGAAATAACATGAGCAGAATCACCGTAGTAAAAACACAGCCTATTCTGATGTCTGAATTCCTGCCGTTCTGTTCTAGTCAAAATCCTATCACATTGCATAGGCTCAGGACTCTGCTCAGAGGACACTGCCATATGGTGCACAGCTTGCGCTCGCGCAGACGCCAATCAATCTGAATGGCTAGAGACATAGATTCGCTCAAACCTGCAGGCGTAGGAAAGGCCACCATAACATCTTTAAGGGCTTCAGAAAGACCTTTTCTGAAAATAGCAGCCAGAGCATCCTCATTCCATTTAGTGAGCACAGACCATTTTCTAAATTTCTGGCAGTATAATTCTGCCGCTTCCTGACCTTGACACAGGGCCAACAGGGTTTTTTCTGCATGATCCACAGAATTAGGTTCGTCATACAATAGTCCGAGCGCTTGAAAAAATGCGTCTACATTCAGCAATGTCGGATCCCCTGATTCAAGGAAAAATGCCCAGTCCTGAGGGTCACCACGCAGCAAGGATATGATGATTTTAACTTGCTGAATGGGATCACCAGAAGAACGGGGTTTCAAAGCAAAAAACAATTTGCAGTTATTTTTAAAGTTCAAAAACTTGGATCTGTCCCCAAAAAACAAATCAGGAGTAGGAATTTTAGGCTCCAAAGCCGGAGTCTGGACAACATAATCTTGGATACTCTGTACTCTTGCAAGTTGATCCACAAGAGAAAACAAACCCTGAACATCCATGCCAGCGCCAAAATCCTGAACCACCCAGAAGTCAAGAGAAAAAAAAAGACAAAACAGAGTGCAAAAAAAAAAAAATGGCTCGGAATTTATTTTTCCTTCTTTTGAGATGCATTTAATTCATTTTTGGCCACTTGTACTGTTATGAACTGGTGGTTTAGGAGCAACATGGGACGAGCTCTGAAGGAGGTGGTATCTGTACTGACCGCAAACCCTGAACCTAGCAGCGCAACTAGAAATAGCCGTGGGGGGTACCTGGCACTCCCTAGACCCCTCGGCACAGCCTAAGATCTAACTTCCCCTAAAGACAGAAACAGGAAACCTATCTTGCCTCAGAGAAAATCCCCAAAGGAAAGATAGCCCCCCACAAATATTGACGGTGAGAGGAGGGGAAAATAACATACGCAGAAATGAAATCAGATTTTAGCATAGGAGGCCATACTAGCTAGATAGATAGGACAGGACAGTATACTGTGCGGTCAGTATTAAAAACTACAAAAATCCACACAGAGTTTACAAAAATCTCCACACCTGACTAAAGGTGTGGAGGGTAAATCTGCTTCCCAGAGCTTCCAGCTAACAGAATTAATCCATACTGACAAGCTGGACAAAAACATAGAATGCGCAGAACAATTAAGTCCACAGCATGTGGACAGAAATCAGCAAAGCCAGGACTTATCTTTGCAGAACTGGTCAGGCTAAAAGGGAAATCCAAGCAGAGATGTGAATCCAACCAGGAACAATTGACAAGTGGCACAAGCTGAAGGGAAGAGCCAGGCTAAATAGCCGAGCAGAATAGACAATAATTGGAAGCAGCTGCTGAAGCTAAATCCAAGGAGCAGCCATTCCACTTAAAACCACCGGAGGGAGCCCAAGAGCGGAATTCACAACAGGGGTGTATGTAGGTATAGGATGTGGGGGGGAGTGTAGGTAGGTATGGGATTGGGGGTGTATGTAGGTATGGGATATGGGGGAGTGTAGGTAGGTATGGGATGTGGGGGGAGTGTAGGTAGGCATGGGATGTGGGGGGTGTACGTAGGTATGGAATGTGGGGGGAGTGTAGGTAGGTATGGGATTGGGGGGTGTATGTAGGTATGGGATGTGGGGGGAGTGTAGGTAGGTATGGGATGTGGGGGGTGTAGGTAGGTATGGGATGTGGGGGGAGTGTAGGTAGGTATGGGATTGGGGGGTGTAGGTAGGTATGGGATGTGAGGGGAGTGTAGGTAGGTATGGGATTGGGGGGTGTAGGTAGGTATGGGATATGGGGGGAGTGTAGGTAGGTATGGGATTTGGGGGAGTGTAGGTATGGGATATGGGGGGAGTGTAGGTAGGTATGGGATATGGGGGGAGTGTAGGTAGGTATGGGATTGGGGGTGTATGTAGGTATGGGATATGGGGGAGTGTAGGTAGGTATGGGATGTGGGGGGAGTGTAGGTAGGCATGGGATGTGGGGGGTGTACGTAGGTATGGGATGTGGGGGGAGTGTAGGTAGGTATGGGATTGGGGGGTGTATGTAGGTATGGGATGTGGGGGGAGTGTAGGTAGGTATGGGATGTGGGGGGTGTAGGTAGGTATGGGATGTGGGGGGAGTGTAGGTAGGTATGGGATTGGGGGATGTAGGTAGGTATGGGATATGGGGGGAGTGTAGGTAGGTATGGGATTTGGGGGAGTGTAGGTATGGGATATGGGGGGAGTGTAGGTAGGTATGGGGGGAGTGTGGGTAGGTATGGGGGGTGTAGGTAGGTATGGGATATGGGGGAGTGTAGGTAGGTATTGGATTGTGGCGTGTATGTAGGTATGGGATATGGGGGAGTGTATG